>NW_004955428.1:17965233-18047903 GCF_000276665.1 Chinchilla lanigera | reverse complement strand
AAAAAAAAAAAAAAAAAATGCTTACAAAGAGAACTAAATGTAAGGAAACCTTAAAGGTATTCAGAGACAAATGGTGCTGGCATATTTTGCAAAAGCCTTCCTGTTACCTCTTCCCTATGTGCATGCATCAACCAAAGGCTTAAATGACATGACAGGGACAAGGGCTTGAACTACCAGATCTCAGAGCCGTTGATCTGATTGTTGCTGCCATGTTTGGAGAGTGTTTGTTTGTTTGATGATTGAATTCATGGCTCCACACATGTCCAACGCACAGTCTATCACTGAGCTCCAGCCCCGGCTCAGAGAATAATTTTTTAATGTAGTTGGAGTTCAGTTCAGCATTTAGAAATGTATAAATTTAGGTCACAACATTATAAGGATGAAGATGGCTGAGAAGGTGAGCAGTAACCATCAAGAATGGTGACCGCAAGCAGACCACAGCCCAAATGAGCTGCAGAGCTAGGAGAGCTCTGGGAAACCACCTTCCTCTCCTTTGGCCTCCTTGCTTTCTCTGTGAAACTCTCTATTCCTTTTTCCACTTTTGTTGCTCATTCACTTCAGATTTCTTCTTTCCCTTGCTTTGTTTTCTTCCATCCTGATTTACCTATTTCTTATTCAAATTCTCATACCATGAAACCAAAATGTATTTTAATTTCAATTTTTTTTTATTAGGTAAGGCTTTCTAGTCTCCACTTTAAATGTTTAAAGAAAACATGCATTGAACACTGTAATCTCAATATCTCTAAGGACTAAGCTCTTTTAAAATGTTCTTTTGTTTGTTTGTTTTGCAGTGCTTGTGATAGAGCCCAGGAACACTCTACCGCTGAGCTTTCCCTGGGCCTTGTTATTTTGAAGAGTAACTTGCACAGGTACGGTTTCAATTTATGTTCCTCCTGCCGCAGCCTCCCTCAGTGCTAGGATTACAGGTCCATCCCTGCACCTGGCCAAGGACCTTTAATTTTGATCTTTAGTGTCCTTTCCCTTCTGTTGAGTCAATAATCCTTGTCTTTTCCCAATTTATGGAAGTGGAAGTCAAGAGAAATTGCAAGAAGGTAATACCTTCTTAATATCAAGAACATGAAAATTTGGCAATATTTGATAATTACTTTCTACATCTCTTAAAAAGCACTGTGGTTCTAAAAAGCATTTTCCTGCCTTTTGTTAACTGCTCTGTATTGAATGCTCCGAGTTGCCCCAACTGTGGACCACTATAGACACTGGCACACAGCTAGCTTCTCTGCTGCCAACGGCACACAGCAAACTTGACTGCTGCATCCACACCAGGTGCCAGCAGACAGAAGGTGTTTTGTACAGTTTTGTGGGGAAGGCGGAAGAGCATTTCCATTTCCATTTATCTGCCAAATTTCCTGTGGATAACCCAGAAAGAGAAGGTTGTGTGATAGGCTTATGTTCCCCAGAATCTCCTAGTTAGTATATAAAAATAGTTAATTAAATTGAATTTATTGTTAGATAGAGGTTTCCTGAGCCACAGCTCAAGGAGGGTTTCAAGGAAAGACCTAAGCATGACACATCCTTGAGAGCAGACAGTTTACGTGGCACAAAAGGTCAACATCCTTCCTCACACGCCCTCCGAGGGCCCTGAACTGAATGAAGCGGGGAGGTGAGTTGAATAGGTGAGTTGGGTAAGATGGGAAGATGGTCTCAGCTACCTCAGAGGAGTTTGGAGACCAAAGTGGAAGAAAGTGAGAAAAGTGCACTGGAAGTGTGCTCTGTGCAAGGCACATGTTAGATACTGCTTGACTGCACCCAGTAGGGTGAGACAGGCCAGGGCCTGGAGGAAGGAGCGGACAAACACGTGCAGGAGTTTCAGGAGCCTCATCCCCTCCGGAAGACAACAAGCAGCTATTACTGCCCTGTGAGGAGTCCTTGGAAGGGCCGCCCCTCGGCCCCTGCTGTAGTCAGAAAATCCCCTTGTAGCTCTTTTATATACTGGGCCTGTGTAAGAATTAGCTTAGATTAAAAGGTTTATCTACTAGGAAAAAAAGTTTTAAGCAAATAATCTAGCTCCTATTTCCAGAGGCCTAGGAGGTAGTCACCTGTTCCTGCCGACACAGAAAGCGCCAGCTACGATACGCGGGAGGCACACCGTGGTGCACAGACCTGGAGAGGGCCCGCTTGCACCATGGCTCCTGAGCTGCCGACCGTCAATTGCTGGCCATGTACTGTGTGCTGAGAATTATTCTTAGTTTTGTACTTCTATATCTCTTAGTTATCAACGTATTCATCTATTCTTGGATACTATATCCCTATGTTAATATCTCTGAAACTAGGCTGCCTCTTATAACCAGTGGCAACTTGGATTTAACACTGTACAACAAACCACTTAATTCTTACTTTATGAGATAACGACTATTGCCATCCAGTTTAGAGATGAGGACACAAAGGCCAGAAGAGTTAAATAAATTTGTCCAAGGTCACATTGGGAAGTGGTGATGTGCTAGCCACTGCCAAGGTGCCAGGATTGCTACTGGCAAGGTGATATGCGCCTGTTAGTGTGGGGAGTGGCTGTGATTTGCTATGGGAACTGCAATGAGGGAGGCAATAAGTAGCTCTCACCACATAAAATCGCGTGTCATTTATAGGGAATAGGAATCAAAGACTCAGGTTTTATGTATTTTTCTATCCACTATGTCCCCTTTGACATCCTTATTGACAGTAAAAACATCATCAGTCTTTAATGAAAAAGCCAACAGGAAAGTTTTGTGAAATGACAGAATATATATGAGCTCTTTAAAACAATCCCTCATGTGTAACAGGACTCATGAAATGCCTCTCTGCCTTTTCTTCAGAAAATTAAAAACAACAAACTAACCTTCCTTAGGAATCATAGTTTTAAAATGACAGCACTCAAGCTAACTTAACTTTATTTGCTAAATAGAGGTTTAAGCTCCGGGGAATATTGTGGTTAGATCTCTGATGGTCCCAACTGATTTCCAAACAAAGATTCCCTGCCGACACAAAAGCCTTTTTGCTAATGGAGAGGCATCCAAAACTGTTCACTTTCACTGGAATACTGAAGGTGAGGTGAAGAAAATGTAAATCAAAAGGTAAGGACAGGTGCAGAATGTCTCCTTGACTGTTAGAAATATAAGTAAGAACAAGAGCAACAGGGAAGCTCAGTATACTTCTACTTTATATGTGTATGAGATGGGGAAAATACAGGGTTTCCGTGTCACCTATCAAGAGCAAATAGGCAAATGACATGTATTTAGCATTCATCACCTAAGAGGCCTGTGGCTTAGGAACGTGCTGAGTCAATTTGCTACTTGAGAATTTACATCACCTTGATAGTGGACTTCCCCAAAAATGGAATTCTAAGCAACCTCATATCCCTACCTGGGGAGGCTGAGATTTCCTTTTTCATCTATTTCTAACAGTCCAAGTCACGAAGTGGATACAAACCAGACCTCATTCCCTCCACTCACATTTTCCTTTACACGACAACAGATTTTTCCTACAGCTTAGTCACTAGCAGACTCAATAGCATTCTGAAAATTAGGAGGGAGAGTTATAAAAGTGCTTTCAAGGAATTCTTTTCACTGTGAGGATTCATTATTCAGCATTTACCATAAAAATGTACCACTCTGAAAGATAAAATGACTTGCTCTTTAAAACAATAAATAGGAAGCATTACATCATCAGAAAACGTTTATTGAGCCTGTGTGTGTTTGGTGTTTCTCTAGATGCTATCAGGTCACTGCTCTACGAAGAGACAGACCAAACCATAATTACACACATGCTTGAGGAAATGAAAGCACGCTCATCTTTATGTGTGAAAATGACACTAAATCATGATCAGACCAGTATATGTTCGAGATTGTTTTTCGGCCACACTGAGTTTTCTCTTCATAATTTCTGTAGCATATTTCCTACTTGCAACCCATGTTATGATATTCAAATGATTAGCAAGAAGTAGAAGTCTACTTGTGGCTTAGAAAATGTTTCTTGTTTTGTCTTTGAGATATCAATAGAAGTTAGAACCATAAGCAAGCACTTGGAATCATATTATGACTGAAGATTCGGTAGAAAATAACCTAGACATGAAATTGGAGGAAAGGCTCAGAAAGCACATATTAGCATAAATGCTAGTGAGATGTGGAAGTCATGAGAATTAATTACTTTTTAATTCATCCATAGGGAATATTCATTGTAGGAATTATTATGGAAGAACTTCACCATTTAACATGCTGTTGGCACTCCTTTATTCGTCTATGCACTAGAATTTATATTGGGTTCAATTATTTCATCATTTTTCTCTCTTGATTTGATACAGGACAGCCTCACACAATTGTCTCACACACATAGTGCAATATTAAGGACCCCATCTGTCTTGTGCATTTCTATCTTTTCATTAAGTCTTTCCAGGCACAATCCCTGGTACAGAGAAAATATTCTCATGCAGGAACATGAATGAATTACCGACTTATACAAAAAAATACAAGTAGATACAGTAAGAAACCAATGATCAGCTTGACCTTGAGCTTTGCAAAGAGAATAAAACTTAGTGGGCATCAAAATGAGTTAACAATCTAGGCATTACGAAAATAGGTGATACATGTTCCAGAAGATATATGATGGTGACTTCCTTACAGTTACATCTACCCCTAAAGAAGCCAGCAAGTATGCAGAGACAAACTGTTTCCATTCATGAGGCAGATACATTGTTCATTAACAAAGAAGCGGTCACTTGGGCAGAGTTAGGCAAATGCCTTGAACAGTTAAAAAAAGTTTCCTGCAGAAAAGCATTTCTTTTGATGATGACTTTAAAACATAATTTGTGTAGTTTCTTTTTCAGTAGCGGTACTTGATCTGTATCATGCAGCATTATTAGCATTTGTTAACAACAGAAGTGGTAAGGAAATTACTCACCACAGTTGTCAGATCAGTTATTAGAGGCAGAGAGAAGAGTGGCCTTCATGAACACAGAGTTCAGATCGCTGCAGTCAGCAGAGGTGTGGGCCACAGTGGGGGAGGATGTGAGACTGAGGAAGCAGTTGGCTGGCCTCACTTCTCTGTGAAGCGTTGAAGTTTGTAATGTAAGAAGCCACCTAGCCTTGCAAGAGCAAGCCGTGTCTTTTGTTCTAGGAGAGAAGCTTGCTGGGGAGTGAATTCAGTTAGGGAATAATGTAGCTCTACAGTCTAAGTTTAAACTTCGCGAAAGTCTTGCAGTGTACACTATTTCTTATTTTTTTAAGTGTGCAACATACTAGATTGTGTCAGTCATTTCACGTGGACAATTTGAACCCATGTGTCTGTGCATAACAGGGCATCTTTGTTCATTCATTCCACAAGAATTACTGAACAACAGCTAATTACATTTTCTTCTATATTTTTTTCTGTGTATGAAAAAATGGGATGTGTTCTTTGGCTCTTTTTCTTGGGTACAGCTTGCAAGTTCTAAGCAAGGACTTCCTAGCGCATATGGTACTTCTGTGGAGATGAAAACAAAACACTCCCTGTCTGTCCAAAAAAATTATGTTCGAAAGTACCTTTCCCTGATAGGAGGAAGACCCACACCACTGCACAGGGCTTGGTGAGAGAAGTGCCCTGGCGATGTCAACCCCCAGTCAGCCTTCATCTGGATGCCCCTGTCACCTGGCTGTACGCCAAAAGCAAACCTGCATGAGGAGATCAGGCTTCAGTGAGGCCTCACAGAGCAGTTTAACTTCTGTTCAGCTTTTGAAGGTTTGGACCAAGAGTGGGAGAGTACCTTCCACCCTTAGCCAAAGAATCTCCGTACCAAAGAACTCTGAGTCTCAACTGTCCCTGTACCAAGCAAGGGGGCCAGACCAGATCCCACTCCCACCCTCTATAAAATAAGTATTTTAGTCACACAGTAGAGAGATCAAGAGTCTAACCTGACTTAGATGACCTGATTTTGATCCTGGCTGTTTGATTTAAGCAGGATTTGACCTGTAGAAGCATCTCAGCCTCAGTTTTATTTGTAAAATGGACATAATAGGACTAAGTACCTAGTTCATATAATTGTTATGAAAATTTAAATGAGATAATGCATGTAGACCACTTAATACCATGGATAAATTTTGATGAGTGCTCAATATCATTAGCTACCATCCTTATTATTTATGATAGTCATTGTGATTCCATATCCCCACAAAGCCAGGGCAGCTGATGTCCATTTGCTTGTACTTAACAGTTCTAGAATAACTCCACTCATTGTCACTCGATAGTTTGTCCACGTTTGCATTCAGCCTCAGGTCAGCACTCTCAGGTCACATATCTGTAGAAAATTAGAGCATTCATTTTGGAAGTCTGGATGAAACCACTTCACCTGTCTTCTGATGCTATGGTAATACCCTGGTAGATACTTGCTTCCTGTCTAGAGAACAGTCATGTGGCAGGTCATTTTGCCTGGATCAAATAATTGGTATTTGTACTGACCCTTCAACATACTCCCAAAGAGGCCTCTGGAGAGTCTCAAGAAATAATCCTCAGATGAGGTCCTAGTATATCTAAGGGCAAGACAGTGTACCGACTTGCCACTGCCAGGTAACCAAACAGAGCTAACAGAAAGAACTGTAAGCTGGGGGAAGAGCTCAGTGGCGGAGCATCTGCTTATGATGTGTGAGGCCCTGAGTGTGATTCCCCAGCACTGAAAAACCCAAATAAAAACAAAACAACAACCACCATGTATTATTTGTCCTGGCCAGAAGAACTCAGCTCTCCTTAACATGACTTTCACATCTTTAGCCTGTGCATCCTCTGACAGGGCAGGCAGGGGGCCAAGACAGAAGGTGGAAACAAGCCAATCCAAGACTTGGAAAATATTTGCTTGTGGCGGGTTTGCTGCTGTCTCATCAACCAGAGCAAAGGACATGGCCAAGGGTCAGCACGCACTGCCACCACCTAAAGGTAAGGACAAGAGTGGGGAAAGTTGAGGCTATGCTTGCAGTCTACCACACACAATACGTAGAATTTTAAAACAATTTCTAGCTTATAAAGTTATCTATTGGGGAGCTTCATTGCTTCAATATTCAGTCACAAATATAGAATATATATATATACTGCATATGCTAATATATATGCTAGTTTATCTTTTGTAGTCACGGGAGATGATCTGAAAAGTGGGAGCCCATGTTTATAGCAGCACAATTCATAATAGTTAAATCCTGGAAGAGCCTTAGAAGAGTCCAGCAACAGATGAATGGATAAAGAAAAAGCATTGACACACGATGACAAACTACTCTGCCATAAAGTAGGATAAACTTGAGTCATTTGTAGGAAAATGAATCCGCCTTCAGACCATAATGTTAAACGAAATAAATCAGACACCCAAGATTATATATCACATGGTTTCTCTTACATAAGAAACCCTAACTATAAATGCACAGCAAAATAAAAGATAGATAATAGGAAGTGGGGTGACAGATCTTTCTCAAATGGGAAAAGGATCAAGAGATGTGGGGAGCACAGGAAGGGGAGGGAAAGGGGATAAACAAAGAAGATGTGCTATGTACAGGTACCGGCTCCACACAAGGAGTGCAAACATGATGTATTGCAAACATGTCCTAATATAAATAGGCAATAGAGCTGTGCAAAACTCAGAAATAGGTTACTAACTTCGAATTAAATTATAAAACCATGTCTGAAGTGTGCTGTATTCAACTTCCCTACATGGTTCAATCAGGCTCCTCAGAGCAGTGGCCATGAAAAAGGTGTAATAGGGACCTTCCAGGGCAGCTAAATTACCTCTCTGTGCCCCAAGGAATGTCTTACACAGGGTTGGTCTGGTCTGAGACTGCCACATTTGCCCCCAAAGGGCCTGTGTGTTCTGAACATGAACGCTTTAGACAGAGAAGAGAAAGCCGATGCAGACAGGCATTAAAGGAATGCTTTGTTTAGCTTAGTTTAGTTTAGTTTTGTTGCAGTGCTGGGGATCAAACCCAGAAGCTCACACATGCTAGGCAAGTTCTCCACCCCAAACACATCCCCAGCTTTTTTTTTTTTTTGCTCTTTTTGAGACAGGGTCTTGCTATGCAGTTCAGACTGGCTTTTAGCTCACTTTGTAGCCCAGGCTGATCTCAAACTCACAACAATCCTCCTGCCTCAGCCTCCCACCTGCTGGGATTGCAGGGGTGCGCCACCATGCCCAGCTGATCCCAGCCTTTTAGGAGTGTTGAGTTTTTTTTTTTGCATTGGAAATCGAACTCATGACCTCAGGCTTGCCAGGCAAGCATCTAGGCCGCTGAGCTATATCCCCGACTAGGAGTGTTAAAGATCAAGTGAGGTCTTGATTGGAATCTCTTCATGAGCTTCTTCTAATTTACATGTTTAGAAATCAGGTAGATAAGAAAGGTGAACTTATCCTTGTTGTAGTGAGACCGAAACAATGGATTATGCAGTTCTCACCTGCGGGGGAATGAACTCCCCTTTTCTCAGGACTGGGCTGTCCTGGCTGCGTACAAACCAAACAAGAAGGAGCCAGGTACGCAGCACAGGGCTGGTTCCAACTAGTTTACAAAACCACAGGTTTTATGACCTCTAAGTCCTGTAAGTGTGAGTTGCGGCTCAGAATTCTCATTTGGGCTTTCATTTTAGAATCTGCAAAAATACTCTCCAGATTAGTAAATTAGACTTTCCAATTTATGTTATGTCTTCAAATACTCCCACAACACAGTCCCTCAAGCCTTAAGTGGACCTCGGCGGAGCTGAAGACACCAAGTTGTCCGTTCCTCCACTTTCTAGCCAAAGTGGCGTAATGCTTCCGTAGAGGACCTTCTTTCCAACAAGACCATCTCTTCCCTTGTTCTGCTCTAGCCCTTGTAGTTTTTGCCACACCTGCTCTTCATGTGATGACGGTCCTGCCCCAGGTAAGGTAAATGGAGACAGTTCCCAGGCCCCAGCCCGCCTCCCCACTCCCTACGTTATCCTGACAGGTGGCTAGGAAGTGACTCCGCAAGGGAGTTGGAGGAGCAAAGGAGGCTTCCAGGAGCGAGCGTGGAAAGAACATGAGGGTTTCATGTAAGGGCCCTCACTGAACCTTTCCTCACAAGCATGGGTAGGAGCAGAGCCCTTCTCACGGCCTCTGCCGGATGGGGCAGTCTGGAGAGTCCTATCTCCCTTCAAGGGTACTGTTAGTATTGACTGCAGCAGGATATTGCTTGGAAGCTAGAAGTCAGCACCAAATGATGTGATTTGCCCTTACCTGTCACAATGTACCAACCACAATGAGCCCAAGTGGCAACGAAAATCCATTATCTCTAATGGCAAAACCACACACACGCGAGCACACACACACACCTCCAACTTTCATAAGTCATTCTAGCAGTGCAGCCTGATCATTGCTAGACTGATCTTTGGGTCAGCACTCCAATGTGCACTATATTCAGCTTTGGGCTACAACTTTCAAGTCTTTATGCTTGTTTTTATTTTTTATTTTTAAGTACTTGGGATTGAATTCACAGCATCTGCACCGAGATACTCCCTGTTCTTTTTATTTTTTTATTCTGAAGTTCTGCTAAGCAGGCTGGGCTTAAACTTGAATCCTCCTGCTTCAGCCTCCCAGAATACTGTTTCAGCTTCCCAGAATACTGCATGCATACCATACCTGGCTGTGTCTTTTTTTATTTCTTAACTACTTTAACCTTAGATGTTTTTTCACAAAAGTATTTGAAGTGACTTGGTTGCCTACATCCTGGCAGATCCTTCTTTCCATACTCACCTCTAGTATCACTTTATCCTATTTTGTCTGATTTAAAGGGTCCAAATGTATGTATCAAGTAAAGAGTAAGGGGAAATGGACAAAGTCGCTGAGACTCAGTGGGCTGACATTCAGCTGCCACCACTCAGACAAGCTAAGAATTTCTATAAAATGCCTTTGCATTTCTTTGCTAGTGATTGTTGTAGTCAGGGTTTACAAGGGAAAGGATTTAATATATGACACATAATTTATAGGATTATTTTATAATATTCACCCGAAGAGTCAAATATAAAAGAGTGCAGGAGATCTGTCCACACACTAGAGACCCCAAAAACCCAGCTAAGGGCCTGGACGCCAGGGCAGTGTCCTGCATGAGTCCAGCTGGAGGCCTAGAGCCCACAACAATGCCTCATGCAAGTCTGTATCAAGGACCTGCACTGAGAAGGCTCAAAGTTCAGTGATGTAAGCTAGAAATTCTGAGCTAACGGGATGAAAGATCTGTGTCAGCAGGCTGAGGGATCTGCACTGGAGCCAGGAAGCGGCACTCAAGGTAAAGACCAGAGTTCCCAGAAAGAGAACCACAGCCAGCCTCAGCAACTGTGAGGTCCTGAACTCCTCTGAAGATGAGAACAGCCAAGTTCATCTCAGGAAAGCCAGCATGACACGCTTCTCCAGGAGAATCAACAGCACACCCTCTTCCCCTCCAGTTCTCTTTTTTTGCCATTGGCAGCAATCCTCAGGTGGGCCTTCCACACCCAGCGCCACGCTGATTCAGTTCAGCTGGGTGTTACAAGTCGACCATTAGTTAATCCGCCACAGTGATCTAGTGTGCAAGTAGAGACACTTTCTGTTTCTTTCCTATTGATTTTCAGAATCTAGGGGTTTAGGTCTTTTATTCATTAAATAAATATTTATTTGCTACACACATTGTACCAGGAAAATAGACAAAGAATCCCAGCCACCATAGAGCTTATATCCTGCTGGGGTATAAGCAGGGTAGAGACAGAAAAGGGATGGAAAATAATATAAAAATGTTTGAGAGATACAGTGACTGTTTAAATAAAAATGAACAGAAATGGCCCTGAAGGATGGAGGATGTGGGGGTTGGGAGGATGTGCTGTTTTCTATAAAATGAGCACAGGGAAGGTGGATGGATGAAGAAGGAGGAAGTAAGCCATGTAACCATCAGCTTGGAGAACTGCAGGCGGAGGGAATAACCTGTGGAAATGCTGAGAAAGCTGTTCCATGTCTAAGCCTGCGGGGAGAGAGTGCAAAGATGAAAAAGTAAATCTGGGAGTGGTCAGCCTGCATCTGATGTTAAAGCAGAGGAGCAGACTGAAATCGTGAGAGTAGTTAGTGTGAACTATGAAGAGAGGAGGTGTGAAAAGTTAGCTTCAAAGTTTAAACAGTTGTTTGGGGTGATGAGCAATCAGCAAGGGAACCTGAGAAAGAATATACACTGACGAGGAAGAAAAGCCAAGATAATGGACAGAGTGAAGAGTGATGGAGCCCCTGAAATCTCGGTAGATGAAGTAAGATGTCTGTAAACTGACCTGAGTGTAGCCATGGGGAAGCCATTGGTGACCTGGCAAAGGGGCTATTTCAGTGATTTAGTGAGGACAGAACTCAGTTTAAAATGGGTTTAAGAGAGAATGGAAGGAAAGAGAATAGAGATAGCAACAAGGAAAGAAGATTATTTCAAAGAGTTTTGTGATAAAAGGGAGCAGAGAAATGAAATATTGGGAGAGTCAAACAGTCAAAACTTTTTATGCTAATGGAATGACCCCTGGAAGTGAGAGAGCTGACAATAATGGGAGGATGGGGAGAATCACTGCAGCAATGTCTTGAGTGATTAAGTGATGATGGATCAGTGCATGCATGGAGGGATGGAGGGCACAATGTGTTCATCCGGTGTCACTGACAGTGTGAATATCTGGACACAGACACAACTAGGTGGTAGATCCAGTGGTGGAAGCATAAAAACAGTCTCTTCCAGTTGCTTAATAAGGTTACTAGCTGAGAGTAGGGATAGGGAAGGAAGTTTTGGAGGCAAGAATCATGTGAAATAATCATATGGGAAAATAGGCGGAGTGAACGCATTCAGCGAGATTACCAGGCAGCCCATTGGAGGGCAATGGCTATGTATTTGAAGTGACGGCAACTAGCAAGGCTGCATATTTTTCTCCAGCCAAACTCAGCTGTGTGAGTGTGAGCACTGAGTAGGTGTAGAGGTAGGTGTAACCGTGTTTGTATTTTATTCAAGTGAGGACAGTGAGGTAATGTGGAGATGGGATGAGTTTGGATGAGGAGAGATGTGAGGCCATGAGGATGGAGTCAGGCCCAAACAAGGTCGTAGGATCGATAAATTGTTAAGTGGTGAAGTGAAGGATCGTTGGGGCTGGGACACTAGAGGGAGTAAGTTGGAGGTGGTGGTAAGAGCCCTGGGTGCTTGGAATTGAGGTTATAAAAGGATTAAAGTGACTGCTGGTGACAAGGTCTGGTAGGATTTGACCATGGAAGTGAGTGGCAGATTACAGTGTAGACAAAGTCTTTGAAACTGACAAACCCAAGGAACCGGCAGCCTAGACCATCTGAAGGAATTTGTGAATATTTAAATCACCAAGAATTGTCAGGAGCAGCATGGGAGAGGGACAGCTAGGAGCTAAAGTGTCAAGGAAGTGAGGCAGAAGACTAGGTAAAGGGGTTGGGGCAACCGATGTCATCTGTCAATCATAGAGACTTCCCAACCAGACACATGGGTGCAGGGCAGCCACTCCCGAGCCCTGCTCCTGATACCAATTGGGGCATGAAGTCTTCAGTTCTTCAGCACAAGAGCAGGCTGAGACCTGCACCTGACACCAACCTTCTGGCACGAGATGAAGCAGGGTTTTGGTGAGATACCATGGCCCTAACATCAGAGGAAATAAGACAGTGGCCATTAACGTGTGGCTGTGTGGGCCTTCTCAGCAGCCTTCCCTCAGGCTGCAGGGTGTGCAGCTGCCTATGCTCACGCTGCACGGCCCTTATTTTCAGAGCACTTCTGTGCTTCCTCTTCTTTTGCCTTGCATGTTAAACTTCCCCATTCATCTCCTGTTCTGTCCAATTCGGTGAACAGACCACTAAGCATCTAGCAAGCACATCTGCTCCCTACAACACTGGGTAACGGAAGGAGGGGAAGGGACTGGGGTGGGGGTACAGGAGGCTGAGTGAAGAGGAGTTAGTGGTATGTCCGTATAGCTTACATTCAAAGTAGGTGTTTCCTTTTTAGAGCAAGGAGAGCCAGAATAATCTGGAACTAGCACTGAGGGGCAGGCTACTTGCCTTCTGTGCTTTTTCACCTGTCTTTAGTGTTCTCTTGCAGGTAGGTATTTTAGGTGCATATTGCTTTTTGGCATCTTTCTTTTATGTATTTTTGCTATTGTGTTCAATTGCAGGCACATACTTTCAGCCCTAACTGTACATTCAAATCACCCAAAGGCACTTTAAAAAACCATGCCCAGGCCCTACCATGAGCTATACTGATTTTGTTCTTTAGTAGGTTCATCTTAGTTCTCCAGGTGATTCTCGTGAGCTGAGAAGTTGAGAACCACCGGCCTAAGGAACAGTTTGAAAAGGTTTGCCTTTGTGGGCTTTTATGTTGTTATGGAAAATGGTCTATATTTTTTTAAACATCCTTAAAAATATTCCTGACCCAAGAAGATTAAGCCCTTTATTTCTTCAAAGAGAAAATTTAACCTTACTTGATTTTTAAAACTCTTTTTCTTTGGAGAATGAAGACGGGAATTGGGAAGAGAAGTTTGTTAAAAATCTGAGAGGTAGAATACCAAAGGAAAATTCGTGGTGTCTTTCCCAAATCATTTGCGTTTTGAAACCTCCATGAAGCAGAATCGATGAGACTAGACCACTATTCTGTGCATCCAAGATCGTTTCTGTCCTCCTTCCACTCTAAAAATGCAAAAGGCGCTGGGGTGACTAACTGCAGTTCGCTGCCACTGCTGGTTTCTGCGTAGGAGTGTTGCACACACCAGGCCCTCTTAACACCTGCATTTTTATGATGTGAAAACTGCATATCCACCGTATAAGAATTACCTCAAATTGTATAATTTTTTCTCACAAAGTGGAAAAAAGAAGTTTCAGAATATGAGTTCAACCTCTTCTTACCTCTTATAGGTACAAGACGGGCTAAGAATGGGGTCATTGCATCTGCAGAGCCCCAAAGACAGAGCCCTGTCTGAAGCTGGGCTGTGGTACCACTCTGCCTGCCCACTGTACTTGCTCTCCTACCGTCCACGGCAGGGCTAGACCACTAGGAACTCGGTTTTGCATATGTCCCGGTTTTTTCAGTAAAATGCCCACCGGTGTCAATTTGATGGTCCTGGTTAGTTCACTACGGGCCTTGATGAGGAAGGCAGGAGTGTCTTGGAATCATGAACCTTAAATCTAGCCTTCATCTTCATTTTACTCATCTTTTTCTTCCTATTCATTTGGGTTTCTAAGATGCTCAAAACAAGCACAGGACTTTTCTTTATAAAGTTATTTTTAATTTTTTTTTTTTTTTGAGGCAGGGTTTCACTGTGTAATTTAGGCTGATCTTGAATTGCTTTGTAGCCCAGGCTGGCCTCGAACTCATGGTGCTCCTCCTGCCTCAGTCTCCCGAGTGCTGGGATTACAGACATGTAACACCACATCTGGACTTCAGTGCAGGCCATTTCTAAGCAGCTAATATAAAGAAAACAGGGAAAGATTTATAACTTGTTAAGAAAGAAAGATTGGTGAAAGCACTAACCTGAAAAGCCTCCTGACTTTATCTCCCTTAGTCATACAACTACCTGTCTCTGGCCCACTGAGGGTTAATCACCCATCTGTGCTGAAGGGAAAGTCAGCTGTAAGAGAGCAAGCACCTCTGTGAATTGCCTGAGGAAAAGGTCACGTGACTTCTCCCTCTTCTTTTTCTCCCTTTCTTTAATCTTGTGCCTGTTGTTCTCCTCCCTTCTCTTTCACTCACAGACCTCAGCTGCACCCTCGCCTCCCACCCCATGCTTGCCCACTGCCTCACATTCTCCGTCACCCGCAGTTGCACACTGTGTGCTCCTGACACATCCCTTTCTGCACAGATGCCTGCTTTCAAGCTCTGCAGGATTCCTGGAGGCCAAAGCAGCCAGAAAAATCACAAGACCAGGTTGAATGGGACCTTGTCAGCCTCCTGATGGTGGTCATATCAACATTTGGAGGCATCTATGATAACACGGAAATCAGGACACTTCTAATTAATATACGTTAGTAATATATGTGCCTAATTAATATATGTTAGCTAGGGACAGAGTGGTAACAATAGTGATGGAATCAAGCAAACCCAAAGGTGTCCTAGAGGGTCCCAGATTCCCCTAACAGAGAGGTGGGCATCAGTACTTGGCACAGTGGATGGCTTTCTGAAATGCCTACAACTAGGACCTGAAATTTATCAAATGTCTCATATCTCCGCTGTGATGATGCACCAGGAAAGAGAGGCCGGCAATCTCAATTAGAGCTGTGATAGCAGAAAGGGAAAGAAAGGTATACATATATTTAAGAAATCTGTTAAAGTTGATTGAATCATAAGGAGTATGCTGGTTTTACACTGAATTATAATTACATTTCCCAGAACTTCCTTCTCTATAGATTCTGGGTTAGGGGTGGCCACACACTTGAGTGCTTTAGAAGGATAAGTAAAACTGCAGGTATCAGTGGTCACCGCTCTGCTGGCTCACCTGCATTGGCTGGCCTACAGGTTTTCTAGCTCCCATCCATCGCCTCCTCCAACTTGCCCACATGTGTGGCTTTTCAAACTAATGCTCCCAGATTTCCTGCTGATCAGACTAGATGCAGTGAGAGACGATTATGAGTTCTAGGTTTCCCTATGGGTTCCACCTTTTCCTCACTATTTCTAAGTATGCCTTGCTGACCAAGAATGACCCCAGGCCCATCACCAGCTGGTTCAGTGACTTTCACAAAGAGCCAACAACTTTCCATCCTCTTCAACACCAGGCTTCTTCGTATTCCTTGACATCAATGGGTTAGTGATTTGTGTGTGTGTGTGATCATCTGCAGCACCTTATTTCTCCAGTTTCTCCCATGAGCGTGTAAGATCTAATTCCTCTAATAATTTTGCTAGTCCCCAGGATGTCCATAGGGTTAGGCTTCTCCAGCAGTGCCTGACTGGTGCTGAGAATGAGGGAAGATGATGGAAAACTCAGGTTCCTCACCTGGAGAATGAACTGGGCAAATGTATCTGAAGAATGTCAGAAGGATGGCTGGAGAAGCCTAAGGCTCTTGAAAGGACTCCTCAGTTGTTCTCAAAAGAAAGAAAGAGACCATTGGATTGATCTAGAGAACTTGGAGATCTAGGGAACCTCTGGTTCCCAACCTGGGCCTCCCTTTTATCAAACCTTTGCCTCCAGGTCACAGACTCATCCACTCTACTAACATCACTGTCCAAAAAGAGATGAATCTCTAGATCCATCTGCCTTTGGATATGTCAGGTCACCACTGTCCTTGTAGAAATAATGCCCAAAGTATTTATCTAGAGCAATACTAATATAACTTCCATACAGTACTCTTGTATATTAGTTTGATATTTTATTTCAGTATGTTTATCACATACAGTCCTCCTGAAAACCTAGTAAATACTAAAAAGAGACAGAATTTGTAGCTAGGTAATGCTGTGACCTCAAAGAGACTGAACTTGGTTATGTATTTTGAGGAACGGGGTTGCAGTGGGAGGACATTCCCATTAAACTTTCACTCCCTTTCTTGAAGTAAGGGGAAATGTATAAGAATTCACTAAGTCAGTTTGAAATATGCAGTTGTTTTCAGGACCGATTTTAAAGACATCTCATGATCGTCTCCCTTTTTGTCTTCTACATCAATTTTACCACAGTTATACAATCTATGCTGGCAAGGGGAGAGATTTGAGCAATGTGCTAGGGAGAGGACCACTGCCTCTTACCTGATTCTTGATTTTAGAATGAAGCATATGTGTGAGCCATAACTCAACATCATCACGTGCGTTTAAAATTCATTTTTCTTACTGCATGGGAATGACTCCATAGTCATTCCATAGAGAATTTTCTAAATATACAAAATAGTATGTTGTCACTTTGTTCCTAGAGTATCAGAAAGTTATCTGATCTGTTGATTAATTTCCAAGAATCAACATTTCTTTTTCTCAATCCAAGGAAAAGCTACAAAATCGGAGTGCAAATGCACATATTCATGTCCATTACCCTCAGAGGAATTTTTGGAGCATTTTGGGGAAGGAGTAATTGAGTTACAGTACTATTAGGAGAGGTAAAATCTTTGATTTGAGCCAAGTGTGGTGGTGATGCCCCAGCTATACTTGGAAGGCTGAGGGAGGAGGACCCACAAACCCAGGAGTCTGATGCCAACCTGGGCAATAGAGTGAGTTCCTGTCTCAAAAATTTTCTTGCATTATCTGACCACCTTCACCAACTTCACTGCTACCCTCCTGCCCACCCTTCATCCTCTCACTTGGAGCATAACAGCCTCCTAAATGGTCTCTCTGCGCCCACCCAAGGTCCCCAGAGTTTATTCACGACACTTGCCAGCCAAGGGAGTTCTGTAAGATATGTCAGACTATGTTACTTCTCTACTCAAACTCCCCAGTGACTTTTCCCTTGATAAAAACTAAAGCCTTTGTAATGGCCAATAATGCCTCACATGCTCTGACTCCCATTCAATCCCCCACTTGCCTTCTTCTCCAAATGCACTGGCCCCCTTGCTGACATGCAAATTTGCAGACACACTCTCTCCCCAGGGCCTTTGCACTAACTGTTCTCTTTGGTTGGGACACTTACCCAATTTACTCACTTGTTCAAGGTTTTGTGTAAATCTTCTACCCTGGCAGCTGCATTATACAGCAAATTTTTGCCTGCCACCTGACTTTGATCCTCCTTACTCCACTCTACTTTTTTCATTACATTTATCACCTCATGTCCTATGTCATTTACTTATATACTCACTTACTTATATACTGTTCATTGTTTATTTCCTGTTTGCCCACTTGAATGTAAGCTCTATGAGGACAGGTATCTCAGACTCTCTGTACACCAATGCAACCAAAGTACCTAGAACTCTGTCTGGCACATACTAAGAGCTGAACAAATAGTTGTAAAGTTGAATTGGGTGATTATATAGAAAATGAGCTTCAGCAACTACAGTGCAATGGTCTTTATTATTATACACCAGAAACAAATGTGGAAAATGATAAGAAAAAGACTTCATCATAAAAGGTATCACTCATCTATGTCACACTGTAAGTCAGCATTGATGTGCTTGCAGATTTGTGTCTAGAGGTGTTAGATAATATTTGATGCCACACATGGTCACAGCCACCTTGTTTCCTGAGCAATTACTGAAGAAACCATCTCAAAATATCAAAAAGCAAAAGAGCATATTTTAGAGGAGATGTTCAAGTATTAGCCTCTGAGATCAGGTGTATTCTGTGGGTACCATTTAAAGACACTGAATCTCTAATAATGTAGCTGTACTTGAACTTTAATAGCTATTGAATGTATCCAACACGGTAGACACAGAATGGGGTACTTCATGTATTTTAACCATTTAACCCTCCCACAAACGAGCAAGTAGATATTATTCTGCAGATGAAGAAACTGTGATAAAGAAATCTAACTGCTATCATTCCTGTCCTGCAGACAGTAAAAAGACTCACCTGAACCATCCTACCTCCTTGGGCTGGTTTTTTAGTGAACCTATGTACGATTTTTTAAAAACTTATAGGGAATTTTTGTTTGCTTATTTGCAGTTGGGACATGAGATTCACTTTCTCTTCTACCTTTGTCTTTACTCCAGTGTATTCTTGGCTTTCAGGAGGCTTTCCGGGCTCTTTTGTTGTACAGAATGCAAATACTGAGAAAGTGGGAAAGTAAAAACAAAGATTAGTACAGAACTACAGAATAAAACTCCATTCAAAAAAGAAACAGCAAAAGCCTACTTGGCCTGAGCTTATGGTATCATTTTTAAAAGATCTTAGCAATGTGTTCTGGGGCTAAAGGCCAGCAGAGCAAAATTAAGGATAAGACCGGAAAAGGAGATTTCAGAGATACTTCGCTAAGTATTTTGAAGGCAGCCCCACACCCATCCATATGGCACTTTTAATTTTCAGTAACCAGAGTTTCCTAAATGGAGGTCCATACCATACTGAATCAGAAAGCGGATTGCTGAAACGGATCATGTTTTGAAAGGAAAGAAAATGGGTAAATAATTCTACCATCACTTGTGCTTAAAATCCCAAAGTAATCTGATGCCTCCTCTACTAGTTATACATTCTTGTGTAGTAAATCACCCAAAATTTGGTGGCTAAAAAAGAAAACTAAACACCTCTATTTCACAAGGTCACTCCTGTAGGAACCCCCCTACAGGATTTCTGGAGTTGCCTCACACCCCAGCTCTGGCTTCCCCAGGGTGTGCAGTCCACGGGCAGATGGAAGCGGCAATGTCCTTGTAACCTAGCCTTGAAGTCATACTCCATCACTTCTGTGTGTCCTACTAGTCACAAGTCATCTCTGATGGGAGAGTATCATGACTGATCAGGCCTGCAGTCTCTCAAATGAGTAAACAGTGAAGGCTAAATAAAAGAGACAAATAATATGATTTTACAGCTACAAGAGGATCAAAACCCTTTAGCAGAATTTGAGATTCTCTGGGGGCTGAGACAAAGAATTTCTCTGGGTGGACCATATTTTTTGGTTTTCAAAATAGAAGGTGATACTAAAGAAAATGCCAGAATCTGAGCATGACCTTGGGAGTCCCTTCAAGGACTTATCCAGGTAATACATTATGTTAACTTAGGAGAACTATGTTATCTCTAGGAAGACCTTCACCTTAAGAGTGAGATACCTACAGGTATAGTCTCAATCTAGTTAACTGAGGTTGGAGCCAGGTGTCCTCAACTGTGGCCTTGTCTTGTCCTTTGAGGGTCACAGCATCACAGGCTACTATAAGTCTCAGCCGGGACCAGTGACTTATAGAGGTTCACTTACTATAAGTCCTCCGTCCACCTCCAGATAAGGGGCCTAGGCCTTGGGCAGACTTACAAGTAAACCTAGAAAGACAATTGGTTAATTTTAAATCCTGCTCAGAGCTGCTTCATAGGTGTCTCCATTAGGAGAGAAAGCACAGGCATGAACACTAGGAGACGAGGATCACTAAGGACAAGTGGTCATCTTAGGAAACCACATCTCCCTGTTCTTTTTTCCCAGATCCAAGTAGGTGCTGAAGAAGAACTATGTTTGCTTTACATCTTTTTCCATTTCCACCATCTCCACTACTCAACTTCTGTACCCTATCTTGATTATGTTAGAACATAATGGTCTCTTCCTTGGTTTTCCTACATCCAACCTCCCATAATTCCGTATTTGTCATCCTTGAAGGGGTTTTTCTGTAATCATGGTTAGTTATATACATTTCTATCCATGTGTTTTTCATAGATTGAAAATCTTTGAAGGCAGTGACTGTTTCATATGTGTGCAGATCTCCACAGCACCTAAACTGTGCCTGAGAGGTATGTTCGGGAGAGGCAGTAAAGCGCAGAGGATTAGCACAGAGTCAGCTGAGTCAGGTAGATGCTGAGTTTAAATTAAAAGCTGTGATAGGTCAGGCAAGTGACCCCATCCCTCTGAGGCTCTGTATTCTCATTTCCTAAAAGCAAGTTAACAATTATTAATTTAATAATTGTAATTATTATTACTCATAGTTTTAACTATGGTAGTAGTTAGTAATCCCTGCCTTACAGCGTGTGAGAATTGGGTAAATGATGTACTGAATGTGTTAGCATTGTATCGCACATACTACCTGCTTTAAAACATATCAGCCCATAACTTGGTACCCAGCTGGCATTCAGTAGTTTCTGTGTGTATACTATCTGTCCAGAAGGCCCTGCTCTTGAAAGTTCACTTTCTCTGGTTTACAGAGGCTTTCTACAGAATTCTAGAGCAGTGCCGTTAGATAGAATGCTCAGGGTAACAGACATATTCTGTGCCCGCACAATTACATAGGGCAGCCAGCCATCACACATGGCTACTGAGCACTTAAATGTGGCTCCAGCGAGGAACTGTGTTTTAACTGTATTTGCTCTTAATAAATGTAAACAGTCGCGTATACTGAGGGGCTATACATTCAAGACAGTGCAGAGTGGTCATTCGCTAGATCTTCTTTCTCTCCTCTTTGTGGGCATTTGTGGTGTTACAAAAACTGCTCAATGAGTCAGGTGTGGATGTACCTGCCTGCAGACTCAGCACTTCAGGAGACTGAGGGAGGAAGATTGCAAGTTTTAGCCTCACCAAGGCATTTTAGCAAGCAATATTGCCTGCAAATAAAAAAATTAAAACATAAAGGATTGAGCATATAGCTCAATACAGGCCCTGGGTTCAGCCTCCAGTACCACCAGAGGGAGAAGAAAATTGTTCTGTGAAAATCTGAAACTAAATGATTCCAGCTACAGCTAAAGTCATATAATAATTCCCTAACTCGAGAATCACTGGGTGACTTACACTTTTCCTGGGCCCACAGCCAGGCTACTGGAGAATAAAAAGAAGACATGACTTCTCTCTTGAGCAATGTTAATAATCTGCAAAATTCAAAGTGCTTATACACAGAAAATAGGTTAATATGGGAAGCAAGAGAAAATAATTGCTCTTCATGATTTTATTGCCATTGGGAACCACTGTAATGTAATCTTATATACAGCATTGCATCACTCTCAATACCTCATTTCCAGGCCTCCAGCTCCTGTTGGGTTTAATCTTCACTTCTTAAGGTATAAACACCCTGCCTTGCTCTTTTATATAGATGGGGAAGCTGAGTCTCACAAAGCTAAGAAACCTACACTCAAGTGAGTCACAGAGCAGGGACGTGAGTGCAGGCCTGTCATGATCTGAAGCTCATTTCATAACCAATCTGTTCCACTGTGTCATTTGTTTTGTAATATGTCTTTCATATTGCCTGCTTGGTTTTGATTGTCTATGTGTGTGATTTTTCTTAACATTATTTTAATTAACAATTGCATGTGTCCATTGGTGGAAGTGTTTTAAATATAAACAAGCAAAATAAAAAAATAAAGTTTAACTTTGTTCTTTGTAGACCCTGTTTTACCCGCTGTGAAGAGTAATCACAGAACATAACAGTGCTCTATGCTACCTGCTCTGCCTCCCCTAGGGAGGAAGGGGCAGTCTGAGGTGTACGGCAAGCTCACCTGTTCCCTAGAGGGCCATCTCCTCTTATATTCTCAAAAGCACACAATGGAATGTCAGAGTCTGAAGCACATGTACTGATCATTGAATGATTCTGGATCAACCTCCTCATTTTCAGAGGAGAGGATATTAGAAGTCTCAGAAATTTGAATCACTTGACAGTGATGGTTCTCAAGAAAGTAATGCTATCCCTCGCCACAGAATAGGCAGCAAAGCGCAAAGAATCTCCTTTGTACACAGGCAGGTTTTCCTAAATCTATTTGTTGACAAGTTCAGTGCTGGTATACAGGTGGCTGCTACTGCCACCTGTTGGTGGTGGACATAGTTGATGCATTTCTACTTAGGTGCATAAAATGGTTCATGTCTGTCAAACTCCTTAGGCTGAAGTTTATCATAGGAACCTCTGTGAGAAAGAAAGGAAGGAAAGAAGAGAGGGAGAGGGGAGAGGATGAGAGAAAGAATGAAAAAGAAAGAAAAATTAAGAAGGAAAGAGGGAGAAAGGGATGGAGGGAGGGAGGGAGGGAGGGAGAAGAGAAAATGGCGAAAAGGACGGAAGGGTAGAAGGAAGGAAAGTGGGAAGGAAGGAAGAGAAAGAAGAAAGAAGGGAAGGAATGTGAAGAGAAAAGAGAAGAAAAGGAAGGAAAGAGAAAAAAGGTACTTGCTCAAATGTTAGCTCTACCTCAGGCAAAAATGTGACCACTTTCATTCTTGGCTTTTCACCTGTGAAATGGGGTAATCTCTATCTCATAAGAATGTTGTAAGAATCAAGCAACGAATCAGATAACAAATGTAGATCAGCTTGAGTAAGTGCTAGACAAAATCTTATGTCTGACACAATGCTCTGGGAGTTGACTTCTTGCTCACACTACAGTTCAAAGTGGGCTCTCCTAATTTCCAGGAAGCTCCCCTCCAGGTGGAATGGGGATGTGTTGAGGTGGAGTGCAAAATAAAGTGAAGTTGTACTTTAAAGCCGGAGGTGGTGGCACATGTCTGGGCGGATGAGACAGGAATATTGCAAGTTCGAGCTCAGCCTGCACAACTTAGTGACTTAGAGAGGCTCTTTCTCAAATTAAAAAACATGAAAAGAGCCGGGAGGTAACTCAGGTTGAAAGCCATATGTTCATTCCCCCATCTCTCCCTCTCTCTCCCTCTCTCTCTCTCTCTCTCTCTCTCTCTCTCTCTCTCTCTCTCACACACACACACACACACAAATGTAATTTAGTTTAATAGGCAGATGGAAAGAAAAAGTTAATGGTAGGCTGCCCCACTTACAAGATCATATTTAATCTAAAAGGATCCCAGCAGGAGAGCAGTTGTGATGTTGGATGGACAAATGACATCATGAACGTCTACTAATCACTGTAGAAGAAATTTGATTAGATCATACCATTAAACGTGACAGTAACTATTATTAACTCACCGAATCCCCAACCCCTAACTGCTGCACAAACCAAAAACAAAAGCGAAAAACAAAAAACTTCCCAAATACGTTGGTGATCAAAATTCTGTATCCATTTCAAGGAAAAAGAGTTTTATATGGCAATGGAGAAAAGCCGAGGATGTGAGAAGAATCAAACAGTTTACAATGAAGAGAGCCCACACTTCTCTGCTGTATTTCATTTTATTTTTTTTAATCAAGGATGATAAATATGTAGGTAAGACATGAGTCAGAGCAAACTCAGAAAGTACCTAGAAGCCTTCATTGTTTGAAACACGATAGCTAGTTTCATGTGGGTGAAGTATGGTTTTCAAGAAGACAAATTGAAAACTTGTTTGTTTAGATTTTGCCAGTCGCAGGGAGAATTAGCTGGGCGTTCAATGAGCTCTAAGGGGAAAAGCTGCTTCTTAGGAGCTGCTGTGCAGAGGCTCTTTCTAGAGAAGAGAACAGTGAGCGTGTTATATTGCTCTCTGGACAAGCTGGGGAAACGAAATCTTTGCAAAGGTGAACACACACAGACGCTCAGTGCAGTCCTCAAATCAAGCCTCAGTAAAGGACTCCATCACACCTTTGAGCATTGTAAGAGCTCAAAGGGCTCCACAGGAAAGCTGTCCGGTGCCACCCTCTCCTTCAACTATCAGAAGCTCTTGGGAAACACTGTTTTTGTCTTTACCTTTAGGGGCAATATTACATTTTTAGAAGAATAGCTATTTTTATTGACCACATATTTATTTGCACAAATGAAATATTCTATTATTAAAAATACCACATGACCTGGCAACTCAGAAGTCTTTTCTGGGCTTCAGGCATCAGCTTTCAAATACAGGGATGGACTCCATTATATAATCTCTGTCCTAAAATGGCCTCTTTCTGAACTAAAATGTTAAATCAAATTCAAACAATTTCCTCTTTCTGGTGAAGCAACATGAAGCCATAGGTGACTTTACCACACCATTCTAAGTCTCTAGCCCTCCACCTGTACAGGAAAGAACCAGCAGCCCGTGAGTGTATCATGAGGAACGGATCATCCTCTCAGCACCTCGGCAGGTTGGTGCGGCCTGGAGCTCAGACCGACATCCCTTTTCTTCCACCCCTAGACCCGGGGCCAGGAGCTGGGTGTCACCATGCACTCCTGTGGTGGTTACATTGGTGTTTAACTTCACAGAAACATCAGTGTATCTACCGTGCCTCTATAGTAGCCTCCTTGACTCTGTGCACGTTTCAGTCAGTTATTCCTCTTTATTGAGATTCAGTATTTTCACCTTAGTTCTATTGCTCTCTCACAAGGTAATCTCCTGTAAAGCAGGAGCATATTCTAAGTAGAGGAAATTTATAGACTGTCCAGGACCAGTGTGGGTGATGACAGTATGATGAGCTGCTACATATAATGCTAGATCCGATGATGTGTGATGACAATATGATAGATGGCGATGACAGCTAGAAAAACATAGAGCTTTAGACCTGGTACACCTACACATGGCTTTTAAATGTAAATTAATCAGGGTTAAACTAAATTTAACTAGACACCCATGGCTTGTTGCTGCCATTTCAAGGAGGGCAGACATAGATCATTTCCCTCACTCTGGAAAGCTCCACAGGACAGTGCCTCCTTACAGATCAACTTGTCATAGCATAGAATCATGAGATTTCAGGAACTTGGCAGCCACTGAAAACATTCTTTTACCCAGGATGGTTCAAATATTTCTAGCGTTGTAGAATGTATCACCTTATGAAGTGGCCTATTCCGCTTTTGGAAAACTTTATTAAAAAGTCCCTCCATAAATGGGGTCAATATCCCATAACTTCTGCCACAGAGGATCAGTGTGAGGATTCTTCTGCCTGGAACTTCAGAGGGTCGATGCCAGCTAGTGTGTCTCTACTTAGACTTCTCTTCTCCATGTCACAGACCAGTGGGCAGAAGCCTGGAGGAGATAACAGTTCTGCCCCGAGACTCCACGACAGAGCTAAGACGGAACCGAGGCTTTCCTGTCGCTATGTTCCAGTCAAGTTGAACTGCTTTTAAGTCTAGCATTTTTTGAAGACCAATGTGTGTACAGGGCTGGGGATGCAGCTCACTGGTGGAGCACTTGCCTAATGTTTATGAGGCCCTGGGTTCAAGCCCTAGTATTATAAAGAAAGAAATAAGGGATGCTAAAGTCTCTACAGATTAATTACTGCCACAAGAACTCCGAGTGCTTGTTCCTAATCCATGCTGCAGATGGCAGACTCAGTGCAGACCACTGGAGATGGGAGCAGCACCCCACCGCGAAGCTGAGTTGCAAATTGGCAGAGGATGCCAACAGCTTAGTGTTGCAGGCCTTCTGAGCCGCCGTAGAGCTCCCCACATGGAGGCTCCCCTGGCCAACTTCTGTTCAAAGCCTGCTGGAGAGCTGGGCTGGGAACAGTGCTGGAGTGAAGTTTTAGAGCTGGTAGTGGAGCCCAGGAGGAGGCTGAGACCCCGAAGTTGCACTGATTTGGTTTGAGAACCTAAATGACTTGAACTTTTGGTGCAGAAGAAACAAGCTATTTCCCTCCTGAATCAGAGGCCTTTCTTCTCAACAGAACTCGTGTATCTGGCAACTTCTTCTAAGACAGGCACGTTTAGTGTTGTTCATTAACCTACCCAGCAAACAGGAGCTTCTATGTCTTTGGATAGATTTGTACTTATAAATGTTAGTATTAAATACTATTATAATAAAAAAATAATGCTACCGTCTATGCAGAGCTCTCTATTCTGTTAGGCACTCACCAGCCTCTACCACCAACACCTCCCTTTAATGTCCAATATTAAGTACAGTGCAAGCTTTACAGTAGACAATACACATACCCACACATTCACTCACTCACAGAGATAGCGTTCTGTATCTATGAGTTATACATCCAGGGTTTCAATCTAGCACAGATTAAAAATATTTGAAAAAACTGAGTCTGTACTGAACATGTATACACTTGTTTCCTTGTCATTATTATCTCAACAGCACAACACAATTTACGTATCATTTTACATCACATTGGGTATTTCAAGTAATCTAGGGGTGATTTAAAGTATACTGGAGAATGCACCAAAGTTATACACAAATACTGCACTTTATACGCAGTAATACCTCAGTTAGTAAGTGCTTCTGTTTGCGAACAATTCAGTTCATGAACAGAAGCCTTCCAAAAAATTTTGCTTCTATTCTCAAACTCTGCGTTGGTGGCAGACATAATGGCAGCCATCTTTCCCGCTCTGGCGCGTGATCATGGCTTCCTGTGGTCAACACTGCAGTCACAGACGGACCTGTGCACACTTGCTGTGAAGCTTTTCTGTGTGCATTTTTTCACAGACAGTGGTGTACAGCATTATTCAGTCCAGCATGGCTCCGAAGAAAGTGCAGAGCAGTTATGAAGGTGACAAAAACATGTAAAGTGGTAATAAAGGTAATCAGCTAGTGCAGAACAAGAATGGTAAGAGGTTTTGAAGAAAATAACCACTGAATTGAAGAAGGAAATTGTAGAAAAGCATGAGTGTGGTATTTATGTGACTGATCTGACATCTGAGTACAAGATGGTGAAGTCGACAATCTGGACTATTTTGAAAACTAAAGATGCCATCAAAGGAGCTGAGGTGGCAAAAGAAGTAATGATCTTAACCAAGCAGAGGATACAAGTGCTGGAAGAGGTGGGAAAACTTGTTAGCATGGTTGACTGAGAACCAGCTGGGAGGTGATAGCATCAGTGAAAGTATGATTGGTGAAAAAGCCAGAATATTGCACAGTGATTTACTGCATGAAAGCCACTATACAAATGCAGCAAGTGATGACTTTAAAGCTAGTAGAGGGTGGTTGGATAAATTCTGCAAGAGAAGTAGTGATAAGACACCACAGAGTTGAGGCTGGGGGTTTAGCTCAGCGGCACAGTGCTTGCCTGGCAAGTGCTAGGTCATGAGTTCGATTCCCGGTACCGGAAAAAAAAACAACAGCAACAACAACACAAAAAAGACAGCACAGAGTGATAAGACATGGTGAGGCTTCTAGTTCTGACAAGGCCGCTGTAG
The DNA here is from genome assembly GCF_000276665.1 of Chinchilla lanigera. Lineage (NCBI taxonomy): Eukaryota > Metazoa > Chordata > Mammalia > Rodentia > Chinchillidae > Chinchilla > Chinchilla lanigera. The sequence goes on along the minus strand of NW_004955428.1, from coordinate 18,020,481 downwards.
AAGCCTACAAGAAAGAATTGGCTGAATTCATGAAGGCTGAAAGATGTGTCGCTCAACAAGTGTTCAGCTGCGATGAGACAGGGCTCTTCTGGAAGATGCTGAACAGAACCTATATCTTGTAGGAGGAAGAGGCATTGCTGGGGCACAAGCCCGGGAAGGACAGATTGACCCTTTTGCTGCATGAGAATGCAGGTGCTGATCTGAAGATTAAGCCACTGCTGGTGGACCATTCCCAGACCCCTCGTGCATTCAAGGAACAGAAGGTGAACAAGGCCAGACTGCCTGTCATGTGCAGGGCCAGTGTGAAAGCTTGGGTCACAAGGCAATTGTTCATGGAATGCCTGCATGAGGTATTCACACCCACCAGTAAGAAATTTTCTGACAACCAGCTGCCTGAAGGTGCCTTCTGATGGACAGTGCCCTGGCAAACGCTCTGGCCTTGGTGGATGATATACACGCTGAGTATGACTGCATAAAGGTTAAGTTCTTACCAGTGGGACACCTCTTCTGCAGCCCATCACCAACAAGTGATCTGCAACTTCAAGAAACTGTATACAGAAGTCCTCTTCACCAGGTGTTTTAATGTCACTGAAGACATATCCTTGACTCTGAAAGAGTTCAAGAAGAAACTTTTCAGTGTCTTCCACTGCATTAATCATTGACAAAGCCTGGGAGGATGTCGTGTACTCTACCTTAAACTCAGCCCAGAGGAACCTGTGGCCAGAATGTGCCACTGAACATGACTTTGAAGGGTCTGATGACAGATAGTGGAGGAGGTTGTGTCCATGGGTTGTTGAGGGCCATAAGGAGGATCGGAGGTCACAAAAACTTCCTGAACTCCAGAGTGAGCAGCAAAAGACACTTGTTGAGGAGCATTCCACTGAGGAAGAGGAAGACAGGGAGGAGGTTAGCAGCGATGTGATAAAGTCCATTATGGAAAAATGGAATGAGTCCCAGATTTCTTTGAGAAGCACCACCCCAACATAACTATAATGTTATGTAATGTTATGTAACATAAACTGTAACATAACAGAGTGTTGAATCTGACAAACAATGTGATCTCTCATTTCTGGAAAGTTAGGCAGCACCGGAAAAAACAAGTAATGTTAGTCCAATTTTTTGTCAAAATCGACCCTGAAGCTAAGAGACAACAAAAAGGAAACCCCTGAAGGAGAGCTCCCTGACGACCTCATGGAGGGGAACTCTCCGTCGAACAGTAACCACTTCCCTCCCATTCCAGTCCAGACCAGAAGTCACCACAAGCAAAGTTAGTGTTCTCTCTCTTCATACAGTGCTGAACTGTACTTTTTTCATATTTTGGTAGTTAAAAATGCCTATGGTTCAGAATGGGTTAACCTTATTTATATTGAACCTTATGGGAAATTTTACTTTGGTTCTCAACAAATTGGGTTTGAGACCTGAATCGTGGAAGGAGTTAAGTTTGTAAACTGAGGTACCATTGTAAGGGACTTGGGCATCTGATTTTGGTATCTACAAGGAGCCCTGGGACAAGCCTCTTACAGATGACAAGGGATTGTTGTATAGATTAAATTTTATATAGAATTATTTAATATACACATGTGTATACTCTATACACATTTTATTACTGTAAAATATACATTACCATCAATCCTCCACAAAGTACTCCAGCTCACTTTAAACACATTTATTCCATCATTTTTGCCCCATTCTAAAGAAACTCTAAAAGTCTCTTTCATGAGTGTCTCTTTTTGGCTGTCTTGCTGTCCTGAATCAATTCAAAACATTTATGGCAATTTCTGTCAAATAAAAAATTACAGTGTATCTTCACCCATCTTATTCACCAGATCTAGCACCTTGCAACTCTGGCTCTTCCCCAAAGTGAAAATAACCGTAAAAGGTAAACATTTTGAATTGATTCAGGACACTGAAGCAGCCATGATAGCATAAGAAAAGACAAGAAAGAGGATTTCCAGAACTGCTTCAGAAAGTAGCAAGAACAATGGGATAAGTGTGTTCAAAGCAAAGAGGAGCATTTAAAAGGGGGATTAGTGGCAATGTGTCATTTACTGCAATTTTTAGAAATTTAAGCATTCACCACATTTTGTGGTCACACTGTACGTAGGTATGATCTTACATATTTCGTATGTTAATGGTGGTAATGTACATATAAATACCACATATATAGAACATATTTCTAGTTGTATATGCTACATGCAATATTTTAACATAACACTTGTGTGCATATATACACTGAGAACTTTTCTGGAAGGACACACAATAAATTATTTTGTGGCAGTTGCCCTGGGAACGAATGGGGATTTGGGGGATTTGGAAAATGAAGACACCTGATTTTTGGAACAATAGTATATTCTGTTAATACTTGGTTATACCATCAACTGTCTGCATCTTCCAAAGTAAAAAAGTTCTTGTTCAAGAACTCATCACTGGGCGCATCACCATGCCTTAGACAATGTAGGTTGCTGTGGTTCTTTTCACATAGGCTGACCTGAGATCACTGGACTCATATATCAAATGAGATGCTATTCATGATTTTTTGACATTCTTTGGCAAACTGTCGTGTTCTGCAGGAAAAATGGAATGAGTGATTGACCATGAGTCAATCACAAACTCTAGATTCAATCACCTCTGAAAAGCTTGCCCCCCATGACCTCATGAGACTTTGAGGGGGACCTCTAGACACAAATCATAGCAATTGTGTATAATTCTAGGGAACTGATAGCACACTTTAAAAATTCCTGAATTTAAATGCCATATAGAAAGCACTGCATAGTCAGAGAGTACCCAGCACTACCCAATTTGACTGAAATCACCTGGCCCTAGAGAGAGGAGAGAGTAGTATAGGTCTTTAAGGGAGAACAGCCTCTAGAATGCTGTAACACAGGCTCCTGGTGGGGGGACACCCATTCCAGGAGGAGCATTGAGCTGCCATAACTTGCACCTATTGTCAGCTGATGAATGAAGATCTTTGTGGGACAATGAAGTATCATTCTAGGTAGTTCAAGCAAATAATGGTGATTTGTAGCTCTGTCCAAAAGCTGAGGACCTCCCACTCTAATTTGTCCTTTACTGCCTTTTGAATCTTTTTGTTTAATTTATTAATTCAACCATATTTTTAAAGTCTGTCCTCTATGGAGATACTTTAATTAACTGTGTTCATTCTCAAGGAAACGGGTGGACTATGGCATAGCCCTAGCCATCAAGGTTTTCACTGTTCATAATAGATAAGGACACGGAAGAAAGTAGTTGCAATCCAATGTGTTGACTATTACAGCAAAGGTGTACAGAGTACAATGACAATGGCTATGAAAAGAAAGAACAAGACACACTGAACAGTGGGAAGGAGCTTGCCTGGCAGGGATTTTGGACAGATAGAGTAGCACATGCAAATACAAAGAGGCTGGATGATGCATGAGAGGCTCTGAAGAAAGTGCCTAGTTGGATCTGGCTCAAATATAGAATGAAGACCAAGTGACAGAGACAAATCTAAAAAGGCTGGGCAGGATCCAGTTGTAACTAGCATTATGGGTTGTGCTAAGGAGTGTGGACTTTGCTCAGTCAGCAACAAGAGGCTGAGGAAAATGAGAATTTCATTTGATTTTATATCTTTTGTGAAGGAAAGTATATTGTTTACCTTTAATAGAAGGTGAAGGCAGCTTATGGCATCCTTGTTTAACCAAATACTAACAGAATATACTGTTGTTCTACGAGTAATAGCACTGTGACATACTTTTATATACTTATTTAGTTGCAAAGTGAAATTTACCATTTATAGTCTCTCACATAACTGGTTACTCGATATTATTAGGGATAAAGCACAGAAGTAAACAAACTTGTTTGGAACTCAGAATCTTAAGTGTGATAAGTTGGTGAAAACTATGGATATTTCTCCTATAAAAATATAGATACAAAATGTTCTGTTACATTTCTCTCATTGCTCAGACAAACTAACCAACAATCAAAGGTAAAGGGGAGAAGATTTATTTAGCTCACAATTTGTGGCATAATTGGCTGGATCCAAGGAAGGATGGCACATGGCAGAGGGGCAACTATTCACGGTGGTGCAAGACACCAAAAGCAATGGGAGGCAGAAGACAAGCCTCTTTTTGTCCCTTATATTGTATCCAGTCTTCCAGCTCTGGGGCCCAAAGGTAGCACTCACATCTGTAATCCCAGCAGTGGACTGTGAGTCAATCACAAACTCTAGATTCAATCACCTCTGAAAAGCTTGCCCCCCATGACCTCATGAGACTTTGAGGGGGACCTCTAGGCACAAATCATAGCAATTGTGTATAATTCTAGGGAACTGATAGCACACTTTAAAAATTCCTGAATTTAAATGCCACATAGAAAGTCAACTTATATGTTTGTTTTGAGCATTTTGGAGGGTTTTTTTTTAAAATAGGAACTTATATACAGAGTCATAGAGATTTACCTAAAACCTCATATTGTGGTCAAAAAACTAAATTCAAAATTTTATTTCCATGTCTAAGTGTGAGATCATCTCCCAAATATAGTGTGTCATGTTGAATTTTCTGAAATCTTTTTAATTTCAAGAAATTATGGCAAAGTAGAGTGGGTGGTGCTTAATCTAGGTCATAAGGCTATTTTAGGATACCCAAACAGGAAATGAAAGAAGAAAATGATCCTGTAAAAGAAGGTAAAAAACAATCCCGCCAAATGTCAAACTTTCAAAAGCTACCTCCTAGTGCTGACGTAGAGATGCTGGGATGAATTCACGCTATCAATAAAAAAAAATCTCCAATTTTATGGCTTAACTTTCAGAGTGAAACAACATGCTTTTATTGGTTCACTAGCATAGGAGAATTTTGGAAGTCTTTTGGAAATGTATGACTACACACTTTTTGCTTTGGCACTGTAGGTGAGGTGGGAGTGGACTGGGACTTTGTGCAGGACAGCAAATGAAAAATTCACTGTTCAGCTTGTGAAAACCAGTATCAAAATAGGACTTCTTTTAGTTGAGACAATAAAACCTGTCATTATATTTTTTAATAAGACAAGATTTGCGATACTTTGTTATCCTGTTGCCATAGGAAATTTTGATCTAGTGACTTGCTCATTAGGTTTGGTGTAAAAGGAGGAGTAGTAGTTAGAAAATTGGAGGAAACATGGGAGAAGTTGTGAGTAGACGTGGGTGGAAAACAGAATCAAGTGAGGAGAGCCCCAAGTGCTGGCCTCCTCATCCGGGCTCAAGTCACAGAAGGGGAAGCTGAGCAGCCACACTCTCGTGTGCGACAATGGGAGAGAGGAGCTTGTGGTGAATGCTGGGACACCAAGCAGTGAGGCAGAGAGGCTGACTTGCCCTCTTTAGCTGCCTTTGGCCCCAGACAGCACCGTGTTCAGAGGCCCCTGACGGCGGGAGGAAGCAGATGGCGTTGCTGTCCACAGTGGCAGAAATTCCCAGGCAAGTGTGAGTTGACTCTGAAGCCAGCTTGCAGCCAACCTTCACGGACCGAGCCACCACAGAGAAGCTGTGGGGTCACACCAAGCTAGGAAGGCACAGAGTCAGCAGTCCCACCAACCTCAGAGCTCAGGTGCAGGCCTCAGCAAAGTGCCCAGACCAGAAGCAAGGCAGCCATGTCTCAGACGACCGTGCATGGCCAGGGACGCCCTGTCAGAATACCACAGAGCACAAGTCTCTCACACACAGCCCTAAAGCGAGAGAAGACAAATTCTGAAGGTTTGATCCTCTACAAAGGACTGAGTCACCCAAAGGAACTCTTTGAACCAACTCTCATTGATTCCCCTCATATTATAATTAAATAGATTGCAATTTAAACCAAAAAGACACTGTTTGGACCATTCATTACCCATTGATGCATCTAAACATCTCCTCCAATCTAGCAGATGAGACCCATAAAGAGGATGAAATCAGCCAGAGAGAAACAAAGTAGGTACATGCTCTTTCTGTGTGCATGCCTGCTGAACACAAATTTGGAGCCCTACTATACATGAATTTTTCCTATTACATCATTTTCCCTGAAATTCAGGACTGTACCATAATTTATTATTCCTTTGAAAAATGAGGAAAAAATCCATCCACAGCAAAGGAAACTACCAACAGAGTGAAGGCACAACCTGCAGAATGGGGAAAAAATTATGCCTGCTACTCCTGAGACAAAGGACTAATCCAGAATACATAGAGAACAAATAAAATTAGATGCCCAAATTTACAGACCCAATTAAAAATGGTCATCTGAAAGGAACAGACACTTCTCAGATGAAGAAATGCAAATGGTCAATAAATCCATAAAACATTCAACATCACTGGCCATTCAAGAATTGCAAATTAAACAACACTGAGATAATCATCTCACTCCAGAAAGAGTGGCTACCATCAGGAAATCAACCAATAACAAATGCTGGAGAGGCTGTGGTAGAAAAGAAACTTTTCTTTATTGTGGGTAGAACTGTAAATTTTCAGTATTGAAATCAATATGGAGATTCCTCAAAAAACTAAAAATAGTGTTCCATTTGACCTGGCTATTCCCTTTCTAGGCATCTTCCCAAAAGAGTTAAAAACATTATATCACAGTGATGTATATATACCCATGTGTATAGCAGCACAATTCATAATAGCTAAATCTTGGAAAAAGCCTATATCCCATCAACAGATGAATGGATAAAGAAAATACAGTATTTATACACAATAGAGTACTACTCTGCCATAAAGAAGCATAGCCTTGAGTCCTTTGTAGGTAAATGAATGCACCTTGAGGCCATAAGGATGCACCTTGAGAACGTACCTTTAAGTGAAGTAACTCAAGCACACAAGCTTAAATATCACATGGTTTCTTTTATATAAAAACAATTTAGGGGCTGGGGATTTAGCTCAGTGGTGCAGCGCCTGCCTGGCAAGCGCAAGGTCATGAGTTCAATTCCTGATACCGGAAAAAATAAATAAACAAATAAAAACAATATAAATAAAGTATGAAATAAAATATGGAGAGAGAGACAGAGACAGAGAAAGAGAGAGATGATATTACAATCCAGTGTGCACGGCATACCTGAGAGTGTACCTTGACTTAGTACAATTATCTTACATGTTTTATATGTTCTTTGGCCTATTAGTCTGTTTTTCAATCTGTATGTATGAAAACTAATTTTATAAAGTCTTCTAAATGAATCTGATAATGGAAAAATGAAAGAGGGTAGAGGGAAGGAGAAAAAAGTATTGAAATGTGTTATGGGCAGGTACCAGTTCCCTACAGAGAATGTAATCATTATGTACTGCAAACATGTACTAACAAAATGAGAAACATGAGAAAAATCCACATTTTAACTGACAATGCTGATAGTTTCAAACATGCCAGGGAAATGTCATTATACATATTTTCTATTACAGATATCACATATAATGTGTGTGATACACACATGAACTTATCTTAATATTTTCTATTTCCTTTTTTTCTTATATTTCCTGTGAACTGAGCTGGGGTATTTATTCTTCTGAATGATGCAATGGGTTAATGAGATAGTGTATCAGGAAGGAAATCTTTTAAAGTACAAGGACCTCAACACTACCTTTTGTTTCGGTTTGATTAAACAGATGGAATTCCACGCAGTGGAAAGTTGTGAAGGCGGCCGCTTATAGCATGTGCAATGTCAGTGAGCCGAAGTGGTAGGAAGTCACTGAATGAAAGGTGGTAGAATGTTTTCTGACATTTCACCCTTTGTCAACAATTCTCTGCTGCACTGAGCCTTGATGTTCAAAATCCAGGTTTTGTAGCAATTAGAAAATGTGATGTTTTCACTTGTGAAATGCTTAGACTCCTAACCATCAGAGAAAGAAGTGGGTGATTGCCTGGAAAACTACTCATAGATTCTTTGAATACTGCTCTCAAAAGGCAATTATTTTTATGAACACTTAGTGAGCTTTAGGAACTACAGTAAATGTGGGGGGAGGGGGTTTCCTGAAAAAAATTGACTGAACTTTCTATTAGGATCATTCTTCATTTTGTACATAGACATGGAGATATCAAAAGTCAAATTCTTAAGCACAATATGGCATGACCTCATTTTAGTTAACTGGAAATATTTGTAATTCAAGATGAATGTATTTGAACTGACAGGATGCTTAAAGGACAATTTATTTCCAACTAATTCTTGTAATGTTAATGAATGAAAAACAATAATATGAAGACCCAAATTTAATTTTATTCTTCATTTTTTAAAATGACGTAAATCTTGCCAATTTAACTAGAATCCTTTTTTCTCTGCTTAATAATGCAGCAAACTGATAAACTATCAGCATGCGACACCTGTGCCATTAATGTGGACATTCCCTTTATTTCTTCTATTTGGTGGTATCAGAATTTGCAGCCATAGAAAATACAAACAGCACAGTGACGCGCCGTCGCCGACATTCACTAGCACTTTGAGAAGTGGTTAACACTCAGGAAGAAACCACTTCAAAACACTTAGGTCAGTACTTGCAAGAGGACAGATTTACTGCCAAGCACTGTGTAGAGTGCTTTGAAAAAACGTGCTTCCAAATAAGGGAATGATTAGGAAATAACCCTGTCAAGGAAGGGACGGTACAGAAAAAAGTGTACACAATCAAACTAATATGGTGTGAAGGAAAATGAAGGGGAATTTGGAGGACTGATTGCCCTAAGTTTCCATCTCAGCTAGAAAATGTTGCTTGCACCTCTGTCTTCTACGTAAAATGGGAGAAAGGATGCATACCATATAGGCTTGTTGTAAGTATTAAATAAGTGAAAAGAGGTAAGTGGTCATTACAGGGCCTAAGTTCCCTTTTTAGTATTGCTGTTTAAATGCTTTAACATACTAATTTGCTCATTTACATGTACGCACAAGATATGCTCGAGCTTCTCAAGTTGCTGAATGACCATATGCCTGTGGGGATTTGTTAGTGTCCTCCGTACACCAGGCAGCTCTAGAAGCCTCACGTCTCTAAGCTTCCTTGGCCACTGCTGTCATAATACAGATAATTCAGATGAATCCTTACACTACATCGTTACAGTTATGCTCTCCTCATCCAGAGAAAACCAAATGTCTTTCCAGAGTAATTTAGAAATGGACAAAGAAAGAGTTCTTACTCATGAGCTTTAATTTCCCTCACCTCCTTCTCCCAGTCTGTGATGATAATGGTGACAGTAAATATAGGGACAGCTGTCATTTAGTGAAAGCTTGCTGCACACAAAACACTATATTAAGTCCTTCAAGCATGTTATCCTTCCAGAAATTCAGAGAAAGGCATATTTTTATCTATAAATGTTTTCTGCATAACAGAACCATCCCTTCCAGGCAATACGCCTGTAGAGCTAAGACTCCAGCTTCTGGGGTGTTCTGATTCTGCAGCCAGAGCCCAATCCCCTGGGTGCAGAAATTACTTTGGCAGCTGCCATCAGAGAAAATACGGACCCCGACCCTTGTGGGGAACGCTCATTCTGTTCTGTTACATTCTATGACCATATTTTCCATTTTTTCCCCAAGCCTGAAACAGAATATAAATCCCTTGGCCCAATGCTAGGTCTTTGCGTCAACTGCAGAAGGTCACTTGTTTCTTCCTAGGTAGAGGCAAGACCCTAACCATGTCCTCTTAACCCTCTTCCCACCACATATTTTCCCTGTATATAATTATCGATTCCATACCTTCCTCAGTGACAACAACGAAGAGACAGTCCTGTCACAAGTATCCTTGCATAAAATAATCTCTCTCATGCTCATGGTAACATTTGGATATGACAGATAAAGTAATGAGTGAGCTTTGCAGATAATAGTTTTGCCTATGATTTATCCAGGTAGTTACAACTTGGATTAAGACCTAGATCTTTTGATTTCAAAGTCTATGAGAAATGTTTCAAATTCTATGGGCTTTTATATTATGCTGTTTCACATCCTGATCTCAATTTCCAAGAAAGTCAGAAATCAGACAGTATCCTTTGTTAGCTCATATAAATACTCGTCTATGGAAAATGTCTTAAAATGATATTTAGCAGTATTCAAAAATAGTAGCAGTTAGCAAATTTATTTAATATTGATTGCTAAGGTACATAAAGTATTTGAAACATTTTAAAAAGATGATTCATTACTATTACTAAGAAGCTATTCTATGAGAATGATTAACCATAGAAAGTCTAAATGAGACTTTGAAATAAACTACATACAAATCATATGTATAAAAAGAGAGCGAAAAGAAAAAAAAAAAAAACCTTTGTGGTTGCTTTTCTTAAAACTGAATGTCATTTTACTAGAAAAGGGTTTGGCCAACCTATTGATTCATCCTGGACGGATGCTGTTTTCATGTTTCAGGCTTTTTTTGAAGACCTATTGTTCATTTTAATAATTTTGTCTCTCCATCTCTTTCTTCTCCCTCTACTGCTCCTTTTCATTCCTTTCTCCTGCCACCTTCCCTTCCCTACTCCTTATTTCACTTGGGAAAGGACTAAAATTTCATACAAAGAAATTATATAGACATGCAAAACTAATCTCGATCCAACTGGGTTTTTATATTTGACTTAGTTTATCCTTTCTCCTGGTCTACAGATACAGTAATGCCTATTTTTCTCTGAGGAAGATAAAGTTATTAGAATGGTTTGCCTCTAAAGGTAGACTAGAAGCAGGATTAGTGTTGAGATGTTATGAGCTCCGTCCCCAGAGGAGTTTCCAGGCTTGTGTAAGATGTGTATTGGTCAGGTTTCTACAGAAAAACAGATCCAAAACCAGGTAGGTAGGTACGTAGGTAGGTAGTAGGTAGAGAGGAGAGAGACAGAAGAGAGAAGGGGGAAGTTTTAGGGAACTGGTTCATATCCGATTGCAGAGGTTGGCAAGTTCCAACTCTGCAGAGTGGGCTGTCACACTGGAGACCCAGAGATACTACTTTCAATTATGAAGGCAGGCGGCCCACAGAAGTCCCTCTTCTTTGGAAAATCATGTTTTTCTGTAAATGCTTTTGACTAATTCTATGAGATGCACCCACATTATTAAAAGTAATTTGCTTTACTCAAAGTTGGCTTATTTAACTGTTAATGTCATCTGAAAAATCCTTCTTTATAATACAGAAACATGATGTTTGACTAAATATCTCAGTACCCTGGCCTAGCCAAGTTGACATATAAAATTGCCCATCACAAATAGCCGGAAATCATTGCCTTATGTGCCCCATGGAGAAATCATTGCCGTATGTGCCATTCTCAGCCTTGTCAGAATAAACAGACTGGCTCCATAGAAACTGTCAGAAGCACCCTCTTCTCTTCTGGGTTAGCCAGAAATTTTTATGTATTTTACATATTAAAATCTGGTTCCATACCTTTATGGAAAATTAGAAAGTAAATTGTTGCCTCAGCTCCATTCGCAGTTTTCCAAATCAACAGCAACTTTCTTTGCTAGCAAAGTTGTCAAAATCTTTTCCTCCAAGCTCTAACGATCTGAAAGTTTCTTCCCAGCTAAGTACGTGAGCAATGACATAATCTATAAGATTATGATAGTAACTGTCCCGGTGTTCCTTTATAATTCCAGTGCTCAGTTTTCTTTAAATTTCTGATACTCACTCAACCCTTTCTCTGTTCCCAACTCTCTTATGGATGTAAGAATAACCATAGAATTTTTTGCCTTTTCTTTTTAGCTTTTTGTCCCTATATTCTTGAAATATTAGAACCCAGAAGGTATAGTGCAGTGAAACTTTACAGAGAGATACTTACTGTCTATCTAAATCATATTCCATAAAATTTGGCATTGTAATGGTGCCAGGAAGACTAGAGTAGAAATGATCGAGTTGGAAGATGGAAGGCCTCTCAGGCAGGGATCATCAGCAGTGCTGAGGATTTGTGGGCACATAGCCTGGTCAGTGCAGAGCGCACCAAGAGATAAGGCTGGATAAGGAGCAGAAAGCCAAGTTCCAGGTGTGACTTGCCATTGCATCTTTTATGAAGAATAGAGATATGATGTATGGAGGGCCAGCATGAGGAGGAATCAACAGAAGCCCAAGCAGGGGGCTTAGGAAACACCCAATTCTGAAGGGTGAGAAAGGGAGAACAGACACATATATGTACATCTTGTCTCACCCCTGGTTTCCTCCCTAAAGCTAGAGGTGATAATGTTAGAGACAAAGAGAGAGGTTAGGGTTGAAAGCTTTAAAGAGGGTGTGCAATTCCATTCACAAGTATTTTGGGGCTTCTTCTCCTGCCTGCCACAGTGCTAGGTGTTAGGAATAAAAAGATGAAGGAACCATGGATTTTCTTTTCATGGAGCTCCCAAACTTTCAGATATTGATAAGAAGTGGGACAAAAGCAAGGGAAACAAAAAGTGAGTTAGTGGTACAAGACAGTCTCGACCTCTGACTTCACTGTGAGTACTGAACCTTTGCAACCTAGTGTAGGGTAATGGTGGGTCAGCATGGAGTTCACAGAGCATGTGTTTAAAAGTGAGCTAATGGCTAAAGGTGGACGACTTGAGGTGGAAGTGGAAGAACAAGATCCATATGCACAGGGGGTTTTAAGAGGCACATGTATATTCAGGTGGTAGCTACAGATAATCCTGAGATCTCATAATGAGGTCTACAGAGAGAATACACAGAGGTGCTGAGTTCTGCAATGGGAATGGAGGTCAAGACAAGAGCAAGTGAAGAGCTAAGGGCCCACAAGTCAAATGAGTTGTTAGAACACCTGTGTACTTGTGACAAGGAGAAATTCCTCCCAGCACAGTCAGATTGGGCCAACTAATATATCTGTATAGCTACATTAATCATCTCAATTTCTTCGTGTCTCCACTCTCTAGAGAGTAGGAAATATATCTAAAGTTTAGTTTAGTCTCTAAGTAAGCATAGTGCATTTTAATAAAAAAAAAAAAAAGAACTAGCTACATAATTTTCAGGGTTCTGTGCAAAATTAAAATACAGGGCCCTTGTTCGTAAATCAAGAATTCCAAGTTGGCAACAGTAGAGAAAGAAAACAAGCGGCCCACAAAGATGGTCCTGATATACAGTACTGTAACTTCAACAATCCCCTTTAGGTGTCCTTTCTATTTCTTTCAAGAACTCAAGATCCCAGATGTGTCTCCGCACTAGTGACTACTGAAGTGACACTTCCTTGGGAATTTTGAGGGAAACTGATGGAGGTCCACATGCTGAAGCCCATGATTCTAGCCACTTTCCTTTAGTGTTACAGGCTTGGCCAGGGAAGGCTTCTTGCCCTGGTCTTGGACTTAGCTAGTTCACCATCTCAATTAGACTTCTGTGGTTTCTGACTGGGGTTTTCTAGAAGTTTCCATGTGCCTAAAATCCACAGCACTCTGTAGAGCACTGTAGAAACCCTTTTCTCTCTACCATTCCTGCCTCGTTTCATGAAACACTGTCCTCTGGAGACTGGTTGCCTTGTGTCTGGGTCATCCGAAAAGGTAAGTCATGGGACCTGATGTTCTTGGGCTTTCTCAAACCTGCTTGAATTCTTTCTAAAGCATCACAGGGTAGGCTTTTAAGAGAGATTCAAGGGCTTGCTTATCACCCTTGTACCCATTTTGGCCCATAGCTTCTGGACTTCCCCTTCCCACCAGCCATCTTTCTGAAAAATATTTTTTCAGTTATTTGGCATTCCCTATCATATCTCACTTTCCCTACGTTGCACTTGTTTGCACAGAATTGGATTAATAAGAACTTTTAGTTCTTAAAATATTATTGTCATTGGCTTTCATTTACATCCTGCTCTGGGGTCATTTATTAATTAAATCATATAATGAGCATCATGAAACTACCACCTGCTCCAGGAACGAAAAACATAGAACATTACAAATAACTTACATCTGCCCTGTGCTTCTCCCTCATCCTGCCTCCTGTTCTCTTCCCTAGAAGTAATTATCCTGAATTTGGCCTCTGTCTGTCTGTTTCTCACACACGCACACACACACACACTCACACAGACACTCACACAGACATTCTACATTTTTATCTCATATCTAGGTATAGCTGTATCACAGCAACCTCTTACTGGCTTGAGAAAGTCAACTGTGCACTCGCCTTCCCAACTCCATGTTTACTGAGGCCATGTTGGAAACTTGAAAGCTAACCAGGATGGGGGTATTTACAGCGTGAAATCAGCAAGTACCACCCAGCAGAGCCTTACTCAAGCAAAGCCGTTATTAAACACTTACCTACACACTACTCTATATGTGTTTCTAAAGAAAGAATGTAATATTTGCTTCTTTTATTGACTTGCTCTATTAAAGCAGGCACTTAGAACAGTGCCCAGTGCCTTAGTAGACACTAAATTGTTTAGCACATGAATACATACCCTTCTCTATCCCTAGGACAGGAAGTCTCATGACCTAGAAGACACAATGGGAGATATCTTCTCTGCCTACAGAAGAAATTCTACCACCTGAGAAGTGTGTAAGTTTAGAAAACTCCCTCTCTTCCAGCAAATCCTAGGTTCAGGAACTAGTCTCTTGCCACAATCTCATATCAGGTAGTAGGAAATGAACAAACATAATGATTCTGCTACTTATGCATTCCTGCTGGACCAGTTTAAACTTGGTAGGCAGTAGATGCCTCTGGAAAGGAGTCAAAGGGTGGGTTCAAGGGAATGCAAAAAGAAAGAGTATTCCAAAACTGTTATCCCTGAACCACATTACTTTTCCAAGGGCTAAAGCAAAGGTAAGAACACCAAGGGAATGACTGATGAGGCCAGTGTGGGATTGTTCTCATGACAGTGGACGCGCCAGAAAGAAATCATGAGGTTGTTTTTTGTTGTTGTTTGTTAGGGCAGGAAATACATAGTAGAATCTAAAAAAAAGCATGGGCTTTAAGTAATTAGGAGTAGGCTGTTTTATTTTTAAGAATATTAATGTTAACCATTAGTTGTAAAAAATTGTCTAAAAGGATAAATTAAATCCTGTTTTAGAAACTGCCCTTGGAATATGAAGGTGAAGTAGGTTGTCTATTCTCGTATAAATCCTCAAGCATCAGGATCTCGGGTGTAGCTCCGTGGTAGGCTCTGGGTTCAATCTCCAGTAATATTTTTTAAACAGTGAATCACATATGTTTTTCTGTTGGACAGTTACTTGATGTGCTTCATGAGCAGTTATTTAAGAATAATAATTTGATAGCAATTTTCAGAATAGGTTGAACTTGGGAAAACTGGACTTGAGAAAATCATAATAATTCTGGAGTGAAATGATTGGTGAGGTGGCAGTGACGGTGAAGGGATTGGAAATGAACTGATGTGCACTGTACTAGATGAGAAAGGCCTGAGACAAACTCCTTGGGCGATAACCACCATACGGACAGGATTGAAGTAGGTGGAACAGAGGCAGGAAGGAAAGAAGCAGAGAAGTAGGAGGACAAGAAATTAATATGGAGTCAAGAAACAGGACATCAAGACTCAAAACTGCCAATGCAGGGGCTGGGGATTTAGCTCAGCAGCAAAGCGCCTGCCTGGCAAGCGCAAGGTCGTGAGTTCGGTTCCTGATACCGGAAAAAAAAAAAAAAAAACTGCCAATGCTACCCAGAGAGACCCTAAGGAGGTCATTGAGGATTTAATATTATGAAGATGAAGTTTCAGGAAAACTGTATTTTAAAGTGTTAATGGGATGACAAATGGTAAGGAAATGGCCCTGAAAGGCAGACAGGAAATAAAAGGGTTTAGACTGAAAATATGACAGCCCAACAAAGGTTTCTCTAAGATTAAGGAGTCATGTGCATTTATAAATGAAAGGAAAAGATGTCAGGGAGGAGAAAAAGTTCTGGACATTACTTTAGGGTTTGTTTTTTGTAGTCACTTTTCAGTTCTATTTTTTGAATTACTATATTCATTTTATAGAGGAGAAAATGAAAAATCAGGGAAATTAGTTTCATCTGTTAAGTAAAGGAACAGAGAATTAGATCTATGTGGTGTGAATTCACTTTCCATTATGCCTGACTGTGCTGGCTTGAGATAAGCCATCAGAAAGTGCTCAGAGAATGGTAGGTGACGTAAGAGCATGAGTATAATTCAAAAAGACTTCCAGGAATCTCTTGCAAGGGTTTCATGAATTTATCTCAACGAAACAGTCAGAGTCCTATCTCTGGGGTGTTGTCCTCTTAGCTTTGGTAATAAGGTATAGCTATATATAGCTTGAAATGAGTTAGTCTAAAAGAAAACAAGCTTACTTTCTTTTATAAGTTAAAAATTATATAATATTTCTTGCCTTTTAAATTAAGGAAAACTAAGAACCAAATCAAATACTCCATTAAAGCACAAGGTCAAACCAAATACAACACTCAAACATATTAATCAGCATCTTTATTTCTCTTCATTTGTCCTGTTTTATATCGTGAATTTTTTCAAGTCCCTTGGCATCTTTTGGGAAAGTATGGATCTATGTTGTATATGTTATCTCATTGGTTAGTTGTTCTTTCTGGAAAGATCTAAAAGATGGATAAGTTCTCAACAGGAACACACAATTCTGAAAGAATATTGCAGGTGAAAACAACAAGCAGCTCACCAGATGCACTCAGAACACAAGGAGTAGTGAAATTGACAATGTAATAGAAATACAGATGGAATCTTTAAATTAAGACATTGTTGCTTACCATGCAGAAAGAAGGAGAGACTGCACAAGTCCCAAATGGACAGCACTACAGTTTCAGCTTGTCTTGAAATTATAAAGGTCACTGCATGTATATTTAGGCAAATTAACATACCAAACTGGGCTAGCAGTATGAATTAGCCACCAGAGATCTTCATCTTCACCCAAGAACGGACTATTCCCAGGAAACACTGTGAGTGGCACTGCTAGAACTTTGTTGTAACAGTGGGGCTGTGGGCCAAGGTATCATGAACCCAGGTACCATGAACGTGGGAGAATGTAGACACCTCTGGAAGGGAAGGAATGAATAAGGCTTTCACTGATGGTCCACAAGACATACACGGAGGAAGAGAAGATGTGAGCTGGGAAAGCAATGCGGGTCATAATTCAGGTCTGAGTGCCAGCCTGGAAAATCTGTACAACAGAAGATCTTTTGATGGATGTCAATCCATCAACTCCTTCAATAATCTGTGCTTTTCATTCCCCTTGTAATACTTGCTTCCCTGAGCTGGAGGGACCTGGAAGCCTCTCTCCACAGCTGCTGGCGTTCTACTCCCACCGTTTGAGTTTAAGCCTTACCAGGAATCAGATACCTTTGTTCCTGAGCCTGTTTGTACCTTCCATATTTGTAATTGGAATTACACTATTTAGGTAAATGCTGACAAAATATGAATGCAGAGGAAAGAATAGTAAGGAGATAGTTTCTACGATAGCTAAGTCATAGAATTCTTTCCAAAGAACTAGTAAAAGTGAAAGAAGTTCTGGGTGAAAAAATTATGTAAAAATTTGGAGGAAATATGTAAAATTCCCAGAAGGATTTTGGGTTTAGATTGCTTCACAGGTATCTTTGAGATTTTATTCCACTTTAAAGAAATTGAAACTTCAAATCATAAGATGATGTGGTGTAAGTAGTTAGAAAGAGGCCCCCTGAATTCCACCAAAAACCTCTGCTAGAGATAAGGCTACAGTCCATGCATATGTAGTACCCATATTTTGTATCAAACATAAAATATAAGAGTTTGTATACAGAATTTTTCTGATTCCTTATTTAAGTTGACTTATTCAATTAATCTCTAGCTACAGGAATATAAGGAGCTACTGGAGATTTGGAAGCTGAGAGGTGATATATTCAAGACAGTTACACTGAAATTTGTTTCTATGTTACATTTTAACCTACCTCTCAATATGCAATATTTTAATATACTAGTATTAAAATCTTTTTATTTTAAAAATAACTTAAATAGAATTACCTCCAAAGTTTGACTCGACATCAAAATATAAATGAACTATGACGTTGGGTGTTGGTGGTAGATGACAGGACTGAGTTGTGGCTTTAACACCCATCAGTGTATGCCTTTGAGCAAGTAAGTTGGCCCCTCTACCTCCCATTCCTGAAAGGAGGGTGAGAACAGAACCAACCAAGAGGGATGAGGTATATAAATTATTACTATCATTACTATAGAAAAGTTAAGGTGGGTAAGTACCTCTGGTGACTTTTGAGTTCTCTTGAAATTTCAAATGGTATTGTGTGTATTCTTGGGCAAATTCAGTATGCACAATTAGCCTAGCAGTGTGAGAAAGTTATCAGAGCCCTTCACCCAAGAACAGGCTGCCTCTTCCCAAGAAACACTGTATTTGGTGTATTCAGAGCTTTGTAGCAACACAATGGAGCTGCGGGCTAAGGTATTATGGAGCCAGTGAGGAATGGACATGGAGGCGGGTTTGGGACAAGATTGGGGCTGAGGTTAGAAATACCCATGCCTGCCAGGCATGGTGGCACATGCCTGCACTCCCAGCATGCAGAAGGCTGAGGGTGGAGGATCACTGTGAGTTTGAGGCTGGCCTGGGCCACATAGTGAGTTCAAGGCCAGTCTGAACTACATAGTGAGACTGTGTCTCAAAAACAAAACCAAAACAGAAATACTCATGCCTGAGACCCAAGAGTATGGAGCACCTCATCTTACACAGGAAAATATGGATATTGGTGGATTGGTACTGTATCTTTCTAAAATATCACCAAAAAATTAAAACTCTAAACCCATAAAAACACTGCTTTACCACCCCGCTGCTTAACTGTTTACCAACCGGACCCATTTTCAGCTCCTCTGAGCATCTGTTCATGTTACAAATGATTTAGTCAAGTGGAAGCTGCCTCCATGACAAACGAGGTCTCAGCTTCTCATCGCAAGGCCAATTTTCTTTCTAGTGTTTATTACATGCTACACACATTTCAGTCCAGCAAGGCACTGTTTAACAGATCAAAAGCAGTTATTAAAGTATCCCAGTGACTGAAGATCATATTATAAATAAAAGCAAAAGCTTGCCACTATGCTGCAGGTGTTCATAAGGCAGACTGAATATCAAATATGTCTGCAGTGAAGATATAAAATGCAATATATCAAGATACTGATTTTGCAAGCACTCAGTTTTGCTATGATTCGTTAAGATATAATTTTTAACAAGTTTATATGTGTGCATATATATGCATGCTTACACATGCACATTGGCACACCCAGAATAAATGACATGCTAGCTTCAGAATTCTTCACATACTTCAATATTTTTCAGGGCTAGGATTGCTTTTGTGAATATCTCTACAGCAAAAGAAATGTATATTTGATCCATGCCCCTCATTCTTGGCACAGAGCTTCCAAACCTTTATAACTTCCTGAGTGATGGGAGGATATTTCTTGTTAATCTTTGATCATGCAAAGGTCTCACAGGGCTTTCAGAGGCCCTTAGAATCTTCAGAGTGATAAAAGCATCTCTTTTTTTGTATGTTAGTGAGGTGACTGGTGGCTGGAATCCCCTCAATAGCTTCAAGATGGAGGCTGGCTGTAGAAGAAATATCCCTGTGCCTCAGGGTTTGGAACTTTCACCCCCACGCACATACGCACACCTCTGGGGAAGGGAGACAGGATGGAGACTGAATCCAATCCCCAACGGTCAATAGTTCAGTCAGTCAGAGCACCACAAAACCCCTAACCAATGGGACTCAGCTTCTGGCTTGATGATCATGTGAAGGCGCCGCTGGGAGGCTGACACACCCTGCGAATCTCTTCACTTGGATGCTTGCTTGTTTTGTAGTGCTAAAATATCTTCATTGGTTTTGAATTTTTTTATTAGCCCATGTTTTAGTACACAATGACTACACTGCTTACGTAGAGTTGGTACGCGTACTTTTTTTACCCCCTTCCTTTCTTCTCCTTCTCCCCTCCTATTTGTGTCCTTTAAAATATCTTTTTGAATAAATCACTAAGAAAGTAAATAAAACCCTGAGTTCTGTATGTTATTTTTGAAAATTACCCAAATCACCAGGCCTAAGAAGGGAGACATGCGAAACTGAGATTGGTAGCCAGCAGTACGGGGTCAGAAGTATGGGGATTTCAGCAGGCATCTGAGGTTGAGGGCAGTCCTGTGGGCTGAGGGAAATGCCCTAGCTATGGGTAGTTAGTGTCATTATTAATTTGTAGGGTGCCCCTTTGCTGTCCAAGGAGTTGGAAAATTACTTAATGTGAGGGGAAAATCTGTATACTCAGGGTCAGACGTGAAATGGTAAGTGGCTAAGAGAAAGAATTTTCTTTTAGTCCCTGAGCCATGTAGATGCCTGTCACATTCAATCAGGGTCATTCTCACCAAGTTTAGCAGAGTAATGAAAAGTGTAAAAAGAAAGACAGAAAGGAAAATAGAGGAGAGTAAGGCAGCGATCCATTGCCTATTATTTCCATAAGTGAGAAGAAGAAGGAAGTGTAGGCAGGGGTCATCTTTGTGGGACACTCCTGCGTATAAAAGTCCCCCATAGGAGACGTTCCTCTGGGGTCTCTTTTTCGCTCTTGCTCCTTGCTGACTGAGTGGACCTTCAGTACTAGCAAGGCTAACAGAGGGAGGGCAAGAGCTGCCTCTTCCATTTCCTCTCTTGGGCTCTGCTTGTCCAACTTGCAGGTTACCTTGATCCTCAGAGAGGCTGCAAAAACACAGTGTGAGAAACTGAATCTCAATCATTATTTCAACTCCTGGGTCCAGTTTTGGTCCATGCATGTTGGGGTTTCCCAAAGCGAAGTGCTGAGCAGTTGTGAGCAAACGTCCTAGCTGCTGCAGAGGGTTTAGACCACCTAGTTCACACTCACAGCTGCTTTTGCTGAAGCTGCCTCCTTTCCTTGTTCAGATGCCTCTTGCATTGGCGCTCTCTAGGGAAACAGAATCAGTAGAAAATATATGCATAATAATGCAAGGTGACTGTTTTAGTTAGGCTTACCGGATCGGAAGTGGAGAGTCCACAATGACCGTCTATGGCATCAGACAGAACAATCCACAGTGGCTGTCTACACACTGGAAACCTGGAGGATGTAGTAGCTGCTCAGCCCAAGAAGACAGAAGTCACAGAACAAGAGGGATGAGGAGTCAGGTTGTGGCACCAGTCCAAAGTAGAAGGCCTGAGAGCTTATCATAGACTGCTGGTTCCAGTCTGCTCTGGAAGGCTGAAGAAACTGGAGAGTTATGTCCAAATGCAGTAACAAAGACTAGAACTTCTCTAAAACAGGAGCCTTTTCTTCTTGTCCATACAAGAAGCCTATTGGTTGGTGCCACCAACATGGGGAGTGGGTCGTGGTCCCTCAGTTTGCAGGCCTACGTGTCAGACATCCACGGACACACCCAGACCCATGCTTTACTAATCAGCTACATATTTCTTAGTCCTTTCATACTGACATATTGTGGTTAACAGTAATACCTCTGTCTCATTAGCCAGAGTATATGATGCAGGTGTCATTTTTCCTTTTACTCATCTGAAGCAAAAGCCATAGGCTTGTGGCGGATTAGAAGCCATTCTTATTAAGAAGCCAGTTGACCAAATAGCTACAGAAGCAAAATGAATCATGTTTAGAAGCACCCATCTCCTCTCCCTCTTTTGGTACAATGCCATCATTCAAACCATCTAAAAGTAGAGAGGAATCTATCTGGTTGTAAAATCCTAAAGAAAAATACTGAATTTGAAGTCTTCCTTAATTATGCCAATATTTAAACAATTTGAGAATTGCAGACATATATATATATGTTGTGTTGGTCACTTTTCTATCACTATGGCAAAATACTTGAGATAAACAACTTATAAGAAGGAAATGCTGATTTGGTCTCATTGTCTTGGACATTCCAGTCCATGCTTGCTTGGTCTCATTGCTTTGGGCCTCTGGTGACATCACAGCAGGATACAGTAGAGGAAGTGATCGGCTGCAGGGGAGGATGCCTGTTCACATCACGGAGGCCAGGAAGCAAAAAGGGGGGTTGCTGAGCTCTTAATATCCCTTCAAGGGCACACTCAGTTTTACCTCTTAAAGATTCTACCTCCTCCCACAACTCCACAGGTTAGGAATCACACCTTTAACACATGCACCTGTGGGAGGCATTTATGATCCAAACTATAGCAAATGTGTTTGAACCTTCCTGAATTATGCTAAGGCCTAAAAAACAATACAAGGGCAGGCTGATAAAAAAGTTATGTTAAAATTTTTTTTAAATAGCCACATAGCCACATAGCCATTAACTGCCCCTCTGACTACACCCCTTTGCTACACACACTTTTGCCATTATTCTTAGGACTTTCTTAAGCTCTGGAAGTCCTCCTCATGAGTGTGTTTATGAAATGTGATTAAAAATACAGTTAATCCTGCAGTCAAGTGGTGCAGACAACAGGCACGCTCAGAGTTGTAGAAACATTACCAAGTCTTTGCCCATTTCATCCTCAGAATCTGGCACCTTGTGACTTCAGGCTCTCCTCAAAGTCAAAATGATCATGAAAGGTAAACATTTTGAATCAGTTCGGGACATGAAGGCAGCCCCACAGCGCAGCTGAAGATCTCCTTTTGCTCATCTGTCCCTGCACAGGAAGATGGACTTTGTGGGAGACTGTTTGCAAAGGTGGCTGCAGTAATTCTGTCCTGCCTGGGCCTTTTACAATGTGCCTTCACCACATCTCTCAGAGTTGGAATTAATTTCTACACCACTTCCATCTGGGTAGCCCTGCCACTCACTTTCCTGGTGTAAGTGCAAACGATGAGCGCTGGTGTCTGAAACTCTCAACCTTGAGGGGCCTTGCAACCTCTGCTCTTGCACTGGCGCTGTCTGCAGAAATTCAGTCTAGACTTCCCAGTGATAAAACCACAAGAAAGAAGGGCCCAGCCAGCAACCCAAGCTGACAACAAGACACACAAGAGAGCCCACCTGCATCATCCCGCCCTAGGGTGAGCTTCGAGAAGACTTCAGCCACTTGTGTGACCCAACAAGATCAAGAGAAAGACTTCCAACTGGACCCAGTGCAAACTGCTCATAAACTGAACTGATGAAATTGTGTTTTTTAAAAAAGCTACTTAGTTTTCAAGTAGTTTTAAAAGAGCAATAGGAAAGTGACACAGAATTATTCTGATTGATAAATCTAGAAAGAGATGCAGGATACAAAACCCAAGTCCTGATCTCATTCCTCTCACAGTAGGAAGCAGCACAATGCGAATACATGTTCTCTTTTCCTACTCCAGACCCTAATCCTATAGTACATTGCTGCTGATGCACCATTTCACCAAATGCTTAAAGGATTTGAAATTAAAGTTGATATTTGGATGAAGCCAAGGCCAAACTCAAATATGGTCATGAAAGAAAAAAATCCTAGGAACCAAGAACCAATCTAAAAAATAATAAAACTTTAAAAAGTATTATAATAATTTTAATTGTATAGTAACATTTTTAAAATCTAATTAGGAAAATTAAAATAAGTTTTAAGTATTTCATTTGCTCTTAACAACATATTCCATTTTCCATGTCAGAATTGAAAGTAAATTATCAAGATTTTGAATATTTTCCCCCTCAAGAAATTTCAAGATGCCGGACGTAGTGGTGCATGCCTGTGATCCCAGCACTCAGGAGGCTGAGGCAGGAGGATCACTGCAAGTTGGAGACTAGCCTGGACTACAAAGTGAGCTCAAGGCCAGCCTGAACTGCATAGCAAGACCCTGTCTCAAAAAGATTAAAAAAAGAAAACAGAAATTTCAAGATGGCAAAATAATCTTTATAAGATGTACAAAATTCCCAAACTGGAATTTTTGTTCAGACCATAGCATCTTTGAATGGGATTTAGCCTTGGCACTTTTCTATTACTCATGTTTATGTGAATTTCATTTTCCTGGTATAATGCCACCATTTCCTGGTACAACGCCATCATTATTAGGAGTTTTGCTCTATTTGCTTGCCACGTTTTTGTCTAGACTCCCTCCTGGTCAGTTTTGATTCCCTCCCACTGTTGTGCCTGAGTAAGAGGTCCTGCCGGGGCAGGAGGAAGATGAGAATCGTGCTGCTGGCCTACTGCCGGCCCCTTGTCTCATGGACAGCAAACTGCCCCACTCTCTGGGCTGCTCTCACTCTTTCCCCCTGTGAGGCCCTAGGGACCATTCGAGGTTGCCTGTTGTCAGGCCTCCAGTGGTCTCCGAGGTTACGTCTCCTTTTTCCTGCGCAGATGCTGGAAAATCACAGATCTTGTGCCATTTGGTGGTGTATGTTTTAGAGGCTTAGGGGATATCTTGTCATCTAGTTTTATTGTGAATGTTTTTCACGGGTTTTTAAATTTCACTCCTTTTTTAATGTTGGGATTCTAAAAATTGGAAGATCTAAGAACTGTGCCAGTTCTGCCACTGGCATCTTCCCAGATTTTGCTAAGAGTTTTAACACAAAATCAATGTAGACTGCTTACCCATAATTTGAAGGTGAATGTCCGAATATTTACTCAGATTAATACATCCAAGTGGCCTCTCTTCTTCACAATCCTGTTTGTGTCATTCTTGCTGTCACACTGATTGGCTATGACGGTAACTGGGGATGTTGCACAATCTCTGATCACCCACAACTGTCAGAATATGAAAAATAACTTGAAAGTAAGCATTAGTCAACTAAACCCACTGGTAAAACACCAAAGCTGAAACCAAATGTTAGTACATCAGCAATGCAGTGTGATCTTGCTGCCCTGCCACTCCGTGGATAAATGTAATTCTGTGCTTCAGTGTTAGAAGGTCACACTTGTATAGGCAGAAACCATATCCTCCAACCCTGCCTTTAGCCACTTTAACAAAAAAGTGTTAAGTTTTACCTCCAAATGCCAACCAGCTCTTTATATCAAGTTTTTACTATTTCAGAACTTAGACGAGATTTCTTTTCCTCTTTATTATTTGAAAGATAAAGAAGGAAGCAAATATTGAGAGTAGAGTAGCACCTGGAAATTAAGGTATCTGGGTAATTTTAAGCTTTGGTGGATCTTGCTAAGGGTATGGGTTGTGAATTGTGTCCTTCTACCAAAATAAGACATTGACATCCTAACCCCTAGTAGCTCAGAATGTGACCTTATTTGGAAGTAGAGCTGTTATAGATACACTTTGTTAAGGCAAAGTCTTCAGAATGGAGTGAAGCCCTAACTCAACATGACTGGTGTTCTTATAAAATGGCTATGAATGAAGACAGATACAGAGAGAGCGCTCCATGGCACAGTGAAAGCAGAGATTAGAATCACATAGTTGGAAGCTAAAGAATGCTAAATGTTGCCAGCAACCCAGCACAAGTGAGGAAGGGGCATAGAAGGATTCCCTTACAAGTTTTAGAAGGAGTGCAACCCCGCTAACACCTTCATTTCAGACTTGTATACTACAAACTCTGAGACAGTAAGATTCTTTTTCAAGCAACCCAGTAAGAATTACATTGTTATGGCTCTCCTAGGAAATTATGACATTAAATTAAGGCTATGGAGGTGTCTTAGCTTAGGCCTCGACAATATCGTAGACTGAAAAGCTTAAATAAAAGACATTTATTTCTTACAGCTTTGAAAGCTAGAAAGTCTAAGATCAAGGTGCCAGCAGATTTGCTTCCTGGTAAGGGACTTCTTCCTGGCCTTCAGATGCCTGCCCTCCCAATATGTCCATATATGACGGTAAGGCAGGCATTTCTTATTTTTTGTATGTAAGGACACCAATCCTATCATGGGGCCAGTACTTTCATGACCACCTCTAAACCTAAGTACTTTGCAAAGGCCTCACTTCTAAACACTATCACAGTGAGGGGTTAGGATTTCACATAAAAATTTTGGAGAGACCTAGACATCAAGTCTATAATAGGCAGCTTCTTATGTTCATGGTTTTCAGCCTGTTTCGGGCAATGCAACAGCTTTTTGCAGTCACAGACATGGCTTCTAATGCATGCAATCTGGACAAGAGCCTCTGACCATCAGACCACATGAGATGTACACCTTAGTTGGTCACTGAAACTTTATTCATAGGTGAGTGGTTGTTTTCATACAAGAGAGCAGCTCTTTTTCCTAGAAATAGCACAAATGTGAGTCGAAGTTTTGGCCTCATATCTCCATAAAAGACATAATATAGGCTGGGGTGTTACTAAGTGGTAGAGCACTTGCATAGCACATGCAAGACCCCGAGTTCAATACCTTCACTTACTTCTTCATTTTCAGAGAGATAATTTGCAGAAATTTTGAATCTGACTAACCTAACACTGCCATTACCTTCTATAATAACATAAGCATATTTCTCTATTTTTTAAATGTATTTATTGTCCATAATATACAAGATACTTCTAGGTACTCTTCAAGATGCAAACATATTCATTAAATAATGAACAATTGAATTTACACAAATAAATATATAACTGCCTCATAATAAATTCATAAGGTGAAAAGTAAATGCTGATATGTGCATGTGATAGAGGACTTTGACCTGATTTTAAAAGCCTAGGAGAGCTTTCATGAAGAAATGGCACCTGAGCTGAGGTCAGAAGGAAGAACAGTACGTAAAAATGGGAGGAGAAGTATTCCAGAGGAAGGACCAATATGGACCAAGACAGGAGCAAAAAGGAAAAGAGATGGTAACTAATGTAACTGGAACCATAAAAATATCTTTTGGGATAAAATAAATCTCATATAAGCGCTCTTAAGTAACTGAAATCCATCTTCTACATAATTTGTTTGAAACATAGGTTCATCTAGTATTTATGCAATGTTCATGTCTATCAGTGTTGACACCTCAATGAAATAGTCATTTTATGGCAGACCCATCCCTATAGGAAGATAAGCAGCAGAAAGGAAAAATGGTGGTTACAGGTCATTACAACATATTAAAGCAATCAAGAAAGTCCAGGAATAGCTATTTTTCTTGGGAAGCAGCTCCCTCACAGTAAGTCCAGCTCCTCAGACCTCCTTTTCCAGTGTTCAGTGAAGTAGTTGCATAATATTTACAATTGGGAAGAAAAGAACAGAGAAATAATCATAAACGATTCATTCTTTCTAGCATGTGTACAATAAGGTGCACGCTAGCTTATTGCATGTTGTGGGGAAGGAAGAGAGGAAAGAACAAGGAAGTTCAAAGAGTGTTAATGCAGTAAATAATATGCTTATCATGGAAGATAGCATTTCTCAGCTCCGCTTCATTTGGATGTCAAAATAAGATATTAAAATGTTACCATTTTTTCTAGTCTTTTTACCTGTTCATCTTTCATTAGTTTCATTAACTGACACTACAATATCTAAAATCTCAGAAGCAAAAGTGTGTGTGTGTGTGTGTGTGTGTGTGTGTGTGTGTATGAAGCCATCATGTGCATGATACATTGAAAATTTCAGGGAGAACATAATTTCACCTTAAAAGTATCCTACACATAATGTCTTTCTGTGAGAGAAGGTTGTATGATTGTTTGTGGTAGCTTCATTAGCCATCAGCTACTATTAAGTTTGATCCGGGTCACACTTCGTGAAGACCTTTTCTCAGCAAAAATCTCAAGAAAAATCTGGTTAAGGGTGCTGTTTCAGTGTCTTTACTTTTACAGATCATTTGATGTCTTAATAAATTTTCCTCTTTCACTCAGATTCAGTAACCAACCCCATTAGTATAAATGATGGTGCAAACATAAAACAGACTTTGTCGATTGCCTGCTTACAGTCCTTGTGGACAGAACTTTGACTGGGTGGGAATACAAGGCCCTTCACTCCTCCCCACCATGACTTGGGTAGACCTTGATTGACCTATGCTTACTATGGTAATTTCATCTCCCTTGTCATTTGTTGTTTTGGAAAGGGGCATATGGACCAGTTAAACAAGAAGGGAATCTGTTAGGGAAATTCTGAAAAAAGGGTGCTTCCTGATTAAAAAGCAACAGCTTGTCTTTTTCTGTTTGATGTCATTAAATTTGGACATGACACAAGCAAAGCCCAGCCATCTTGTGACAACAAGGAATACTGCCTCGAGAACCAGGTATCATGGTTTCTTTCTGGATGTCTCCCCAAAGTCTCATGCACCCAAAGGTGGGGCTTTTGAAAGGTGGTTTGTTATGAGTGCGGTACAGCTGACTTGCTGTTGAGTGAGGCCTAGTTATAAGAGGCAGGTGGCTGGGGTGTGGTCTGGGAGGTTTTATCTCCCTCTCAGGCTCTTCTCTTTGCTCTCTGCTTTCCAGCTGCCGCAACATGAGCAACATTTCCTGTGCCATAACCCCCTGCCATCCCTGCTGCCATCTCCCTCTGCCATCCCCCTCTGCCATCCCCCTCTGCCATGATGCTCCTTTCTTGGAGCCAGTGGATTATGGACTGAAATGTGAGCCAAATAAACCTCTCCTTGTTTAAGTGGTGGCTGTCAACTATTGTGTCTTAGCGAGAAGAAAGTAACTAAGACACCAGCCAAAGATAATCATTTTGTATTGTTCTGGGTGATCACATTCTGAAGAAATGACTTCTAGGTGCTTGCAGACATATTCCTAGATTGTAAAAGTGGCAAGAGGCTTATTTATATTTTAAAAAGATTTACATATATCTCAAAGGGGGCAGAGAAAGAATTCACAATTTGAAGTTTTCTTTAATAAGTTTTCTTTAATAAGAAGTTTTCTTTAATAAGAAATTCCCCTAGGAAAAGAGATGGGTGGGGCAGTCTCTTTCCCTTTCTTACAACAGGGAAAATTCTTATTTTTTATTCATATTACCCTTATGACAAACACCACATATAATTTTATGTTCATCAGAATTTTATATTTAAATTATTGAATTTGGTTTTTTTTTCTTTTTAAGTTTTCATGTGAATTACTGCAATGGTTAGATTGAAATAGAGTAATGTTAATTCTCCCTCTCATGCTGCTAATTCCTATAAGAATGCCTTGAGGAATCAGTTTACTGGGCCTGGTTCTCAGGCTTTTCCAATAGAGTTGCCTTCAATTTGGATTCTTAGTAGTTGAGGAAATGGAAACTAATTAAATGACAGCAATATTTCCACACTGATTTTTTTAAAGGGTTCCACAGAAGGAGCTTCATGGTTGTGGCAGAGACTGCTCATGGTCCTGTCCTCTTCTCTAGAGATAGAATTCTTAAGCAGGATTGGTCACAGCTTTAGTCCTCTTTTTCAGTTACGTGTGGTCACTAAGTTCTGATCATTAGGATGTAAGCAAAAGTCATTTTGAACTTTTAAAAGGATTCTCCTCTTTCCATTTTCCTCCTTCCATCTGGATTAGAATGTGGCTGTTTAGGCTGGGGCTGTGAGACCAGGAGAAGGCTTAACAATGGAAGCGTGGGTCCATCGTGCCCAAAGAGCCAAAACAGTTCAAGACTATCTATCTCTGAAATTTTACTTAGCAAAGAAATAAACTTTTACCTAGTTTAAAACATTAAGACAGATGTTTCACATTTGTCTTCTCATTATAGTTAAATGTAATGTTACTGATACAATAATCAAATATATTTGGGAAAAAATCTGTGTATCTCCCCTCCCCTCCTGAAATATTGGTGTATAGACTCCAAAAATACTGAAAGCAAATAATTTGTTTGATTTTGTTTAATCCTCTCTCCCTCAGTGTTTTCTTATTTATTAACACACTACTAGGAAAGTTGAAGTTGCTAGGGAGGAAATAGAATTTCTCCTCAACCTTCATAAACACATAGTTGGAAACGACCCCAGGTATAAAAGACAGACAATAAGAGAAAAGCAAGCAGGTTCATTGGTGCATCAAGTGGGAGAAACCTCTGTGAAAGATAACACAAGGCGGTGGCTAACAACACTGTGGTTTAACTGAGAACAACAAATCTGTAGAGAAAGTACAGGACCATACAAAGTGGCTTTAGCCATCCAAAAGTAGGAAACTGTGGGAAGGTAAATATCTCTGAAAAAAATACCAGTAAGATTTCTTTGCATGTTTCTCTGGTGCTATCTCCAGCTAAAAATTGTTTCCAGTAAAAGAGAATTTATAGACTGCCTTTGGGCAGAAAGGTGGAAGATATATAGAGTATTTTCTCTACTTGCTGCCCCATAGGTGCTATTAGTCCAAAATTGCTTCTTTTATGTCAAACAAATATGTTTTTAGGTGACTAATTCTGCTTTACTATAATGTCCATCTGCCTTAGTTTCTCATTGGTGGAACATAATACCTGATACCCACGACTTAAAGGAGGAAAGGTTTACTTTGGTTCGTAGTTTGTAGAGGTTTCAGTTCATAGTCAGCTGGCTCCAAGGCAGGGAAGCATGGCACAGAGGCATGGCAGCAAAAGGCAGAGAGAAGGATTAAGGGAAGAGAGAGGAAGAGATAGACCCCTTCCAGGCCACGCCTCCAGTGGCCCGCTTCCTCTGACCAGGTTTCACCTCACAACATCATATTTAGCTGTGAACTCATCAGTGGACTAATCCACTAGTGAGTATCAAGGCCGCACCTATGAGCACATGGGGCTTTGGTGTGACATCTATATATAAACCATAACACCATTTTATATACATGGTCCTGCTAAAAATACAACAGAATTTTATTAACATATATTACTTGTACAAATTAATTTTATAATTCCATACATGCATATATCATACAGAAATCATGTCGACTCTTCCTTCCACTCTCTCTCACTTCCCTTCTCTCCCCTCTCTTCCAGCCCCCGAGATCAGACTTTCTGGAACAATACAGTTTTGATGACCTGAATATCAAACAAATATGTAAAGTACTTATAATGATAAATGCTCAATAGCTGGTGGTACTCCATTGCTAACTATAATAAATCTCCTTCATTTAGAATCAGTCAGATGCTGAAGGTAGTTGCTTAAAGGATATTTTTGAAAGATAAAAGCATAACTCATATAAATGTAGAATGAGCATGGGTCAAAGGTTTTACTTAATGTGTTAATTAATAAGAGAACCAGTAAATTGATATAACCATTTCAAAAGCTACACATGCAAGTACAAAGGCTATCAGGGGTGCTGAAAGGATTTTGGAAACTGGTGAGTATCCAAAGCCCCATAACTTGTTTATTTCACATGAAAACATTCATTTTGCTATGGAGGATTGTTTGCATTATTATAATTTTCTGCAACTTATTTATTATAAAATAGCCCAAAGTCTGAAATCTTTGACCCTAATAAAATCAGATAACCTGAAAGGGTGTGCTAGACAGGACACTTAGTGATCTGCTTTCTCCCATTTATATGTCTTTCACATTTTTTCCTTATATGAAGAACTAAATTTCCTTCTTAGTAAAATGAGTGTTTTGGACTAGTAATTTCTCAGATTCTTTTAGTTTCAACGTCCTATTATTCAAATTTCTTGGCCATTGTCTACATGACAATGTAGTGTGCGTGAGAGTCTTGGAATTTTTGGCTGGTATTCAGAACTGTTAGTAGGGCCAGGGATATAGCTCGGCAGCACAAGTGCTTGCTTGACAAGTGCAAGGTCCTGAGTTTGATTCCCAGTACAAAAAAAAAATCCTTCAGCAGAGCTGTTGTAGTCATTTGTATTAATTTAAATAAGTCATAGGGGCTGGGGATTTAGCTCAGCGGCAAAAGCGCCTGCCTGGCAAGCACAAGGTCGTGAGTTCGGTTCCCGGTACCAGAGAAAAACCCAAAAGCCCCCCCCAAAAAAAAAATTTAAATAAGTCATAGATGTGAGTGCATTCTCATGTTCTCTTCATCCAAAAGTAAAATCAAATTCTTCCTTCCTACTAGTTGATTTTAGTGTTAATGTGAGTGTGTGTATATCGTGTGCATGCATGCATAAATGGAAGCAGAACCTTGAGCAACAAAATTCTATGTATACTTGTTTACCAAATGCTACTTACAGAACACACTGATAACTTAGTTAATATAACAGGCCAGGAAAACGTTGTCTATGTTTTGCAGATAGTGAAATAAAGAGAGCAACATATCAAGATTTTCCTTTCTCTTATAGACTTTTCCCTGCAGGCCAATTAACAGCGTATCTTTCTAAGGTTGCTTTGTGACAGTGGAGGTGGTTATAATAATGTTGGTACAGGATCATTCTCTGGATGGTCTTGGACTGACCAAGATCACCTTACTTTTTTGCTTGTCCTTCTCAAAGATAATAGTGGAATGCAGTGGGAAGGCAACATCCTGAAATAAGGAACCAAACTCTGCTCCAGTCCTGTCCAGAACAGGAAGTCCTCCTATCTCAGCCCAGTGAGTCATGGGACCTGAGGTACATAATCTGGGGCAGACTGTCTTTGGGTATCTTCAAGCTGCGGTGCAAGTGCTGCCCATGCAATCCAGCTTCTCCATCCAGGCAGCTTGCAGCTTTAGGGGATAAGCTCGCAGTGAATCTAGGCTTCTGACCCTTGCTTCCTGTTTGTAAGTAACAAACCCACCCAATTTAGGATGGTGGGGGTGGGAATCTGCTCACTGGACTCAGATAAGTTGGTGGCCAGTGTACACTGAGCCTGCTTCCCGGGGAACAGTATCAAAAGCTGGTGCTGGAGCTTGTGGGGCCAATGCTATGGGAAGGAGAAGAGAAAGTGAAGCGCAACTTTTGTTTGTTTACTTTATTTTTCCTCTAGTAGATTTGAACCTCTAACTTTCAAACAATGCTAAAGAATGTTAAAAACTCTTTAGCTATGAATTAAACTTAACATGCTTGTTAAATATTGAACTCTTCTTTCTCTAAACGCAGAGCTCATGTAACCTAAAAAGCTCCCAGACGCTTAAGGTTTTAGAAAATCTGTAGATGAAGGTGTGAAAGCATGAGTAATGGTTATGTATGGCTGATAATTTTTGAGGGTAAATATTCTGCTTTGTAGATTTTATCAGGTAAAACCCAGTTCAGTTTAGAAATCAGCATCAAAACTTTTTTATTTAAATTTGTTTATTCTCATTTGAATGATTTCATTTTAACTAAAAGGGCATTCTTGATGGTAAAACATAAAAACAATCACATTTCTTTGTTTCAGTCTTTCTTTTCTTTCATCCTAGTCATTTCTATAGAAACAGAGACTGAAATGACTGGGTAGCATTTTGGAGGATTTCTGGTAATAATACACCTACACAGAGTGCTGCAGGAAATAGAGAGTCCATACCTGGTGCCCTGGGTAACTTATGACTTGATGAGTCATATAAGAATTTAGGGCTGTTGTTACTGAATGTTGAAGATTCATGTCCCAAATATCTGTCCCTTGCACCGATAACATAGCTTATGGATTCAAGGGAGGAAATACCAAAGGCCTAGATTTTATATGGACACATACACATATTTGTATCTACATGCAGGTATACATATGCACAGACGTGGAAACACACAAGGTACAAGAGAAGGACATGAACGGTGGGTTAGTCAGAGAAGATAATGAGTCGTGTTTCACACCTCTAAGGAAGAAGCCAAATGACATTTATTTATTCATCTTATACTTGAAATAACTCTGAGAAGCAGGCAAAAAGTGACACGATTTTACAGATAAAGAAAATAAGACTTAATAGTAAGCAGCAGAACCCGGTTTTGAACCAAATTAAGCCTGACTCCAGAGCAACTGCTCATAAGCACAGATCGTAAGACTTTTCATGTTGTCCTTGAATTGTAGTTAGTACCCCAAATTAAAACCAGAGCCAGCAAATACTCAGATATTTTAAAATAAGAGATCTGCCAGGATTTACAGCCAACATTCTTCCAGAGTTTAAAGTCTCAGATATCTCTTATCACTAACCCTATCCTGCTCCCACCTCATCCTGCCACTGAAAGGATGGGGAGGGATGAAGGTATAACTTTTCCCTCCTTACAGCTAATGGAAATAAAGAAAACAATTAGAATTTCTTAAAAAGATCAGATGCCTACAAGAAACCAAAAATTTTTATCCTCATGATAGGGATTTGCTTCAAGAGTGGACACATAGCTGGGTGAGCTGGTGCCTATAATCTTAGCATGGAAGGAGCCTGGGGTAAAAAAACTGTAAGTTCAAGTCCCAGCAGGGCAACTGAGGGAGACCCTGAAAAGAAACTCAATATGTTTCTTAGCCCCTGGGAGACCTGAATAGGGGCAAAAATGTGAGGAGAGAGGGTATAGAGAGGCCCATGGACCCCTCTGCCCTCAACAATTTGTGGAAGGATGACAACTGAGACTGTAATCTTCGGCACTGTCTGAAGTCTATGTGTATGCATGTGTTGGGAAAGAGGACATTGGCACAGAGGAATGGGTGGTGCAGGCTACATGCCACCTACCAGAGGTCACTGAGCACAGACGGCCAAACCTGGCAAAGGATGGTCATTGCCTAACACAGCTTCACCTGACAACGCCTTTCGTTGGAAAAGAGTGTTGGTGCCTTCTCACCAACCTGGTTGGATGATGGCTGGAAGTTGTGGTCAACCAAGAAGCCTGCGAGTCTGTCAGAAAAGGAGAGAAGATGGAGTCAGGGAAAGCCACAGTCCCTTCAGGAAGCTCTTGCCTGAACTAGAGGAAGAAGACAAACTTTGAAGCAATCTTGAGAATAGGACTGACTCTGAAATGCCAGAATTTGACTCTTCTAATAACCCAGATAGGCAACCTTTGTAAAAAACATAAACAAACAAACAAAAAGGCATTGCTAAGAAAGCCAATACTAAAGAAAGTTGATGGACCGATTTAACACAACAGGCGGGAATGTTACCCCCCAAACAGTATAAAACTTTTACATTTATAACCCCCTCAACAAAAGTTGAGCACAGTCACCACGCCAGCTACTATATGATTCTCTCTTCTCTGTTAGGTAGTCTTGATTAGGTAGTGATCCCGAGGCAGGTCTCCAGCCCTTCATGGGCCTTCTTAAGACTTTCTCTGCTAAGTGGGACTCCCCACAGCTGGTCAGAAGGTGCATCTGTCTCCCATGGTTACCTTCCTCGGCTCTGTTGGGCAACTACCTCCTGTCCACGTGACTTGATGGAAAAGTTCTTTTTTGATTCCATTTGTCACAACTCTGAGACAGACATTAAGGGCCCCAGCAACCTCAGTGGATCAAACTTTTTAAATCTTGTCACACTCTGGGAGAGCTTGACTCTTTAAGTGGCAGGGTTAGACACCGTGCCCCTGCAGGGGATGTCACTCAAAAGTCTGCCCAACCCCCACTTACTCACATAGCCGCTTGAATCTGCAGGAGTAGATCCAATTTAAGCTCACCTGGTCAATGATCATTGTGCTAGATGCATTATTAGCTCCATTTCCAGAGCATCCTGGAAGTTTTCCATCAAGTCAGAACCTTCCTGCATCTGTACCATTATCCCTAGACCTTGCAGCTCTCCCCCACCCCACTAACAGAGCAGAATACGTTTACTCACACCTTGACTTTGGTTTCAGCATCTGACTTGCTCTGGACAACAGAACGAAGTGATAATGGTAGTGCACCACAATGAGCCTAGGCCTTAAGATGCCTTGAATATGCTTTGTCCTCCTTCACATCTGCTGTCACCATGAAAAGAGCTTCCCCCTACACTGCTGCCCCAGAATGGACATATGGGAAGCCAACCTGAGCCCAAACTGTGTGGCCACACATAGCTTGAAACACAGCTGCCCAGAAGAGCCCAACTTCCACCAATCTACATTTGAACCTAAAAAGTAAATTTTGCTTTAGGCCACTGAATTTGGGGGTGGGGTGTATAATACCCTAAAAGCTAACTCTACAATTGTTTCTCTGGTACAGTGAATAATTGTGGTAGAAGTAAACCAGAAAAAAGGTGATTATTTCTAGACTAATTTCCTAGCATTTCCTCCATTTAACCTCGGTTTGTTTTGCTGAAATGTATGTATGTACTTCCTGGCATAACTTAGGAGGAGAGTGTACCTACTCTCTTACTCTGAAGAACTCTGGGAGAGCCATCCAGTCACTGCTGTGTCACCACAGGGCATGGGATGCATGTACAGTTAATTTGAAAAAGGAGCTAAATCTGTTTGATGTGCTACAGTCCAAGTCTCCATTTATGAGTCATTTATTAGAGCACCTTCCCCCATAGAAAAAATATTATAAAGTTGTGTAAAACCCCATTTAACCCCATAGGTAACGGAATGAGATTAACAATGCCCTCGCACACAAGAGAGAGCACATTATCTCCTGCTGTTTGCCTTTCCTTCTCACACTGTGCCCTTCTCCCCTCCTTGCTTGCTCTGTCCAAAGGAAGAGGAACAGCAGCTGATTGGTTACTGTTTAGTGTTACCCTGATTTCCTTTCCTAAGTAGGCAGGACTGTTGTGTCAAAAGGTGGTAAAGACCTGCATCTGCCTCAGGCCTGTGACCTCCCACACAAAAGTTTGACTTCATGCATTTGGAGTCCCTGCTCTGCCCTCTTTCCCTCCACGCCCATCCCCCACACACAGACATCCCTGAGCCTGCAGCTCCCACTTTTCATGTTTGCAAAGGCAGCAGGAAATCTTACTGTGCTCTCGGGCTTAAAATGAGCTCCCCATCACAGAATGCTGGCAAATTTTATTTAAGGAATCTCAAAAAAATGATTGTTCAGGTTAATAAGTCCCTGTTTAATTTCTCTCCTTTGGCTGGTGATCCTTGACTGGAGGCAAAATTGGGACCAAGCTTAATTGGCCTTTAGAACTCTTAACACCTACTCCCGTTCAGTTCATCAACCCCTTGGGAAATGTCTCCAGTTGAGGAAAACTGGACGAGGCTTGAATGCACCCTTTTCTGTGTCTTGAAGGTAAAATCCCCATTTTACAATGATTCACCTTTCAAAAGAATGTTCAGTTCTTTTATGAAAGAATAGTAGCCATGTTTTTTTAGAATAACAGTTGATTTTGAAGAAACTAAGAAACAAAAGCAATATGTATGCTCCATTTCTTTAAAAATTGCCTAAAATACATTCATTTATTCTTCTCAGTTTCTCAGTCCAGAAGTCAAAGGTCAAACTTTTCCATAACTTTGGCTTTGATGTGTACAAACTTATTCTGATATAACATAAGAATTTAATATCATCTTTCTGACACAATTTTGATGTTCTTCAATAACATCACTAGTTTAATAAACATGAATCTTCTACTTCTTTACTAATTTTGTCTCATAAATTTAAAAAATCAGACTAGGATAGACATGTGGTTTATGGATTTATAACCAGAATTTTTTTTTTTTTTTTTTTTTTTGGTCTTTTTGAGACAAGGTTTCACTATGCAGTTCAGGCTGGCCTTGAGTTCACTTTGTAGCACAGGCTGGCCTGCCACTCACAACGATCCTCCTGCCTCAGCCTCTTGAGTGCTGGGATTACAGGCATGAGCCACCACACTGGGATAACCAGAATATTCTTAAATTCATTCTCTATATAATCTATTTTATAGCCTTAAAAAGATTATGTAAATTATCATTTAACTAGTTTCCCCATTAATTTTATACACAGTTGATAATCATATACATTTTAACTACAAAAAAATTGTAGTAGGTGATTTGAATCAAGGGCCTACAGACTGCAACCACCTCGTCAGTCAAGACCACTTCTGACAACAGTCCTGGAGACTGAACCCAGGGCCTTCACACAGGGCTACATCTCCTGCCCTTTTTATTTCTGAAACAGGGCCTCACTGAGTTCCTGAGGTGTCAGGCTGGGCTTGAACTTGCAATCCTGAAACCATGTTAAAAACTCCCTGAAGGGCTGGGTATGTAGTTCTGAGGTAAATTGCCTGACTAATATGTGCAAGGCCCTGGGTTCCATTCACAGCACCATAAGAAACATAAAACCAGGAGTTTTACCATTGTTGAGTGGCTCAGGACTAACACTCACCCACCCATAGAGGCCACCGGTAGCACACACCTACCAGACCATAGCACAGGTCCTGCTTCTCCTTGCCACAGAGAGGGTGGAGGCCTTGGTGTGGAGGAGGCCTCTCCTGGGGGGAGGAAGTTCACCTGCTCTGTTTTAGGAAATGCTCCACAGAGGCAGGGCCAAGAAACGAAAAGAGGAAGTGCTGGCCAAATGGGGTCCTAGTCCTTGTACCCAAAACCCAGATGCATCCCTGCCCTTCTCAGAGTGACTTGAATGAGTCCACCCTCTTCAGAACAGATCAAAACACTCCTTTCTTCAGATTACAGAAATGAGGGTGTATCTGAGTGTAAACACCACTTTTAGCCACTCTACAAGCTCTCCAGTCTGAGAGCTAGCAGCTGCCAGGAGGCCAGGCAGGAGGGCGGGTCTGCGGGTCCACAGAGCTCCCCCGGAGTCCCCAGACAGCCTGCGCAGGCTCTGCGGAGACGCGGGACACTGTCTGCCTTAGCTTCAGGAGTGGAGGGGATGACAGCCTGGCTCCAGCACCACTCACCTTTAATCCGATGTGCACAGAGTGTTCTTGCTTTTAGAAATCATAGCTAAACTAGTAGCAGTAAAGGTAATTTGCAAAACATGGTAAAAATCTCTCACAGTCTCAGAGAAATTGGGATGTAGTATTATAGGTGTAAATTTGCAACTGTCAATAATAAATATTTCAATTTTAAACTAAAGCTTTCTTACTATCAATGACACTAGCAAACAATAATAAAACACTTTGTTTTTTTGAGTTTCCAAGAATGAAAAAGCATGTGTCCAAGGAAGCAAAAACAACACCTAGATACTGAAGATGCAGATTGTTTCATGAACATGTGTGTGCACAGGGATGTATGTATACACACATATGCTAATATATACACTCATCAGTAAAAATGTGACATAAAAATGGTATCTACAGTTCCTTTTTGGTATTTAAAAGTTTGAGATAAGTGGATCTTAAAGCTTGATTGAAGATAAATTGGGAGAAGATATTTGCCCAATTACTTATAAGGGTTTGGCGCTTTTGGTACATTTATGTGGGAACTTCCCTTTATGATTTAAAAGGGCAGAATTTGCTCAGCGTTTCTAAAACATTATTAAACTTGCAAAGCAACTTGCTAGATGGGCACTAAGGGATATATACAGTGGCCAAACATAGATCTAAGGACAACTGTGCTATAATAATAAAAATAAGTAGTTTCACTCTTGCTGGAGAACTACCTTAATTCTCCATCTCGAACCTTGATAAAGGAGCTGATAAACGGCACAGATTCTAACCGGTTGCTCAGTGACTTCAAAAGAAGCACCATAGAAATGATCATTTAAAAACTAGCATCTCAATATAATTACTAGCTATAAAAATAACGTTTATTGGCTATTTACATAAATATAATTTTTTCAAAGCTCCAAGATCCTTTTGATATAGTACAGTCCCTGGGGAATAGAAATTAAGGTGTGGCCACTAACAATCAACCAATTTGCTCATTAGAAATATTCAAGTGTTTCTCCATTTTCCCCGAAGGGCTGCAACAACCTCAAACCTAAGTCTTTTTATCAGTATTATACGTATATTGCCTAATGGTGTGGCATAGCCTTTCCTGGTTGTTATAGTGACTTATTAATTTTTCCTGCCAAAGATGATAGTGAGTTAGTAAATAAAAGCTAATTTGATTTTTTAATATTTTTACAATTGTATCGTTATTATGAAACAAGCACTCTAAACATTCAGAATTTGATGAATAATAGTGACCTAAGACAGGAGGAACTGGGAAGCTACTCAACTTCCCCACCCTGATTCCTACTCCAGAGACTTTCTTTTTCCCTGGATAATGCAGGAAATCTGCACAGCACTACGAGGACAGTATTTATTGGATCACTTCTCAGAGAACAACATCTATGTATGGGACTATCTATAGCTAGCTGCACATTGTGGTTGTTACACACCATTCCAGGTCCTCCTGGGTGTAACAGGCCCCCTGTTACAGTGGAAAGAAAAAGGCATGGACAGGACTAATAGACCAGAAAGGGAAGGGAGCAGGGGAAGCGAAGGGGAAAAGGAATCATTATGACACAAATGTAAAATTCCCTAGTTAAGACCAGTGCAGTATTTATTTAAAACAATAACAAAAAAATGCGTGGAGGAGTAGTTTGGTACTTTTCCATTAATTTTTCAAAGGTCTTGACCTCCTAATGAAAAATTTCTGACTAAAAGGGGTTTTCCTCACCACTCAGTTCCTTCTTCTCTGTTTGGTCCTACAGTGAATCAATGATCCCATCAGTGGCCCCTCAGACAGTTACCATGGAAACAAGAGCAACACTAACTGCGTTCTGGCTCCACTGTGGAATCCAGTTCCGAGTGTGAGTGAGCTGTCAGAGGACCGTCCTAGGTAAAGTTCTACCTGATAAGTAAGAGTTTCCAGGAAAATAGTGACACATACAGCAATGAAAATAGATTGTTAAACTCATCTGAAAAATCCCTTTTGATTCACAGACTGTCTGCATGGTTAAAACATAAGAAACCATCTCCTCTGATGGGCACTTCTCAGGTCATATATAAGTACCGCAGGGGCCCAATCAAGCTTCTTTATGTCAGCATGGAGAGGAATCATATTAGCAAAAGGAAAATAAGATTTTTGAATCCTGACGAAATGAGAAAGCAAAATGCTAAGCAGGGGGGAGGTAAGTAGCAGAGTGGACGAGAGGGACAGGATCAGATGTCACTAAATAAGCGGTTTCTTCACATAACAATCCTGTACAGCTGCTGAAATGAATGAACTCTAATAACACGTATTATTATAAATGATTCTCAGAAATATAGCAGCAAGAAAAAATCAAGTGGTAGAATGATGCTTATATAAGCTATCGTGTAAAGTTTGAAACACATAAAACAGTAGTTTACAGTTTTTGAATGTTTCTTTATATAGGCAAAAACAACATTTTAAGATACTTTCTTATCATGATAATTCATCTCTATCATGTTTGACCTAATTCGGACAACAAAATTTTTCTGCATTAATTAGACAGGTTCACCTATATCAGATATCTGACAGGGTTCTTTAAGCCACATTTCATGAAAAAAATGAATAAAGACTTAAAGAAAGATCACAAATTATTCTGAGTGATAACAGCTAAATATATAATGCATACATAGTTTCACACTACAAATTTACTAAGCATACACAGTTGGAAGGATTATATTAGATAGTCACACACATAATCTATATCATAACAAGTGTGGATAAGAAAATAGTTCATATTCTCGCTAAATTTAGATTGCTATCTTTTGTCATATCTAGCCTTGTGGATTTTAAATATGTCCCAAATTGTCCTCAAAGGTTGCTTCCACCAACAGCTATTCCCCTTATCTCTATTTGTGGGGTTGGGGAGAATCACAGCCTCCTGCTTACCTCATTATTGTATCTTAAATTTAAATTCCATCTTGAAAAGTAGTGCTTCTAATGATGTCCTCTTTCTCCGACGTGCTCTATATTCTCCAGCCAGATGCCTCTGTGATATTCCCTTACAGGGCTGATGGAGGGATGGTTGAACTTTGTCTCTGGCCCTTTGGGCAGGAAGAGTGGCTTCTCAACTGAGTTAGCAATGAAACCAAGGCCATCTGCCTACTTATGTTTACCATTAAACACTCCTTAGGGGTGTTTTGTAAGTGATACCATAGGGTCGCTACTCGCATTGACAAGTTTTTCCTTCATTTTTTTTATATGGTTTGAGTTTTGATTTATGTATTTCCAAGAGAAGTAAAAGGTACTTACACACTTCTAATTTTAAAAATAATGTTATAGAGAATATGTATTTTTTCATCATCTTAACAATGTGAAAAACTTTATTCAGAGCATAATTTATTTTGACTACAAATGCTCTTTTGTGTACCTCAGATTTCCTTAAAATAAGTCACATTATTAACTGTTTTTGTTAAATGTGAAATGTAAAAAAAAGTGTTCCACTGTCAAGTAAACTGGCGCATTTTGAGTTAGATCAAATCAAATAAATTTAATTTCTGAAGACTTTCTTAGAACCTGTATGTGCCTATCCACTATAAACCCCAAGAGATGCTAAACAATACAGTGTAATTCCCTTTCTGATGTGTGTAAAATATTTATTCATGCCTCATAGACACAATATTTTTCATACTTAGGCAGACTGTGTACACTTGGACATACTTCAAAATAATTTTATAATTATCTCCTTAAATTCATTTTTATATGCAATTGAGGTTTTTACCTTTTTTACTTAAAAAGTATTTGTTCATAAAAACTCAAATAATGCAGAGATATATAAATAAGAAGCAAACATCTTTACACTATCTCAAATCATGGTTTCCTCACGCAGACATGAGTACTGTAAACTGTTTGGTGAGTTTCTCTTCAGGTCACTGTTATAGGAAGTAACTCAGCTCCCCCTGCATATAGCCAGGGGGAAAATATCGAATATCTTCAAAATTAGATTAGCTAGAAAACAATAAAAGATTTTTCCAGTAATGTATTGTTCCTGATAATTCAATGCCTACAGTTTGAATAGTGTCATATAGACTTTTAAGTAGAACTCTTGGCTTTTCATTAATAT
This sequence comes from Chinchilla lanigera, assembly GCF_000276665.1. NCBI lineage: Eukaryota > Metazoa > Chordata > Mammalia > Rodentia > Chinchillidae > Chinchilla > Chinchilla lanigera. The sequence goes on along the minus strand of NW_004955428.1, from coordinate 17,978,332 downwards.
AAATTATTAGTTATCAAGGAGTTGAAATAAAGACTAACACAACTTCTTTATATTTTCCTCCAAATTGTGCTAGGTAAATCATAGTTTTAGTTTTGTTCTTTCTTTAAAACCATTATTAGTAATATGTCAAAATGTCAAGAGACACAAAAATCAAACCACATCCTCACTCACCAAACTGAGACAAGACCTCAACGCCCTCTAGTGGAGTAGCTCCTGTGCCCCGTATGTGGGACCGAACCCCGAATTCCAGTGATAAAATGAAGCCGAGATTGTAAGTTATCACTGGTGGAATTGTACTCTCTCTTTCATTCATTTAGCAAATGTTAAACTGTCTTTAACAAGAAAATAAGTTAAAATGAACCATCACCAGAAAGCAGGAAAAAATTTGAGGGGGAATGTTCACAGACAAAATATCAAATAACAACTTTATTGGTATAGAAAATTAGTTACTGATTTTCCAAGTGTCTATTCATCTTTACTACTCATTCTGGGGCACATCACAACTCTCTACTACTGATTTACAAGGATGTAAGTCTATAACATATATATTTTATTTTAACATGTATATTTTTTATTTTAAAGAGAAAAATAACAAAATTTCAAAACAAGATATTAGGGCAGTAACAATAATTAATACATTGTGTATTGTTATCTTTAAAGTAGTTATTCAGAGTACAAGATATAGGCATGAAAACTTATCCAAATAATATTACTACAAACCTTTATTTTCAATGAATGAAGAGAAACTAGTAGTATAACTATCTTAAATATCTTGCATATATTTTTTCCCTTTCCCCTTCCTTCCTTTCTCATCCTAGTTTCTTTTCCTTTTTGAGCAGTTTTCTTCCTATTCCACAATATCTGTTGTGCACTTTGGATCTTATTTACTCCTTCAGCTTCTCACAGTAAGGAGATAATGTGATGGTCACACATGAGAGTCTGATTTATTTCACTTATGAGTATAGTCTTGAGTTGTATCCATTTACCTATAAAAGTCTTGAGTTTATCCCTCTTCATGGCTGAGCATTGTATGAAAAGACCACATCATTTTTTATCCATTCCTCTGCTGATGGGCATTTCTGTGTTTCCAAGATTTAGCTACTACAAATTGTGCTCCTATAAACATGGGTGTATGTATATCGCTGAAGGAGGATGGTTTTAATTCTGCTAAGAAGATACCCAAAAGGGGAATAGCTGAGTCGAATGGGATCTCTAACCCTAAACTTTTAAGGAATTTGCACACTGATTTCCACAGTGGTTGCACCAGTCTACACTCCCACCAACAATGGAGAAGTGTTCCTTTTTCCCCACAGCCCCTCCAACTTTGTTATTGGTTGATTTTTTTGATGATAGCCATTTTTTCTGGACTGAAATTTGCATCTCTCAAATGACCAATGATTTTGAATATTTTTTGATATATTCATTTGCCTATATTTCTTCATCTGAGAAGTGTATATTCATCTCAGATGCCCATTTTAGAATTGGATCTTTGAATTTGGGAGGTCTGATTTTTTCAATTCTTTGTATGCTCTAGATATAAATCCTTTATCTAAGGGATAACTGGCTATAATATTTTCTCACTCTGTGGATTGTCTTGTCACTCCTTTGGTGATTTTTTGGTTGTGCAAAAGCTTTTTAATAAAGTGAGATCCCATTTGTTGATTTTTTGTAGTATTTCCTATACAGCCTGGGTTTTTTTAACATATATATTTTTCTGTAGTTTCGTTTGTTCAATTTATCACTTTGCAGCATAACTTCTTTCACTTCTCCAAGTAACAAAAAAATGTTTTTCTTCCCACAGCTGATAGCTGTGGACTATCAGCTTCTCCCATTTAAAACAGAACTCCTGTTTCAAAGCCTGGTAACAGGAAATGGGATATAGTGGTTAGGAAGCAGTAGGCCTGCAGGCCTGGATGCAAAGCTCAGAAGAGCCATTTACTGACCATGAAATGATGAGGCAATTATTTAAATCCTCTAATCTCAGTTTCCTCATCTGTGAAATAGAATAATAGTAACAGTGTCCAAGAGCCCCTGGGTGTAAATAAGAAAGCCCTTGCAAAGAGGTGGAGCATTGCATACACACAGCGAGCACTCAGTAACAGTTACTTGATGTTACTACTTTGTCAGAGTGAATTAGAATAAGGCAACATGAAGGAAAGATTTGCATGGAACCTCCCACTGAATACCAAATACAGCTATTCATTAGCTAGGCCATCACCATACCTTGTCTAAACTATTACAGTAGGCTTCCAACTGGCCGTTTGGCCAGCACTCTCTCCCAAATCCAATGAACTTCACCAGACGGATTTATTTTCCTAAAAATAATGTTTGCATTTCTTTCTGGTTCCAGACTGGATGAACTAATCTTCCTGATGAAAACAACTAATATATAACACAACTCTATGGAGAACCTGGAAAGCACATGGCAGGCCCAATCAGAAAGGCAAGGCCAGGATCCTTGAGAGGAGCCACCGAGGAGGGGAGCACTGCTGTCACTGCCCTTGTTCTCTGGGGCATTATCAGCTTCACAAAACAGAGGAAACAGACCCAAGCAGAGGACTTATTTAGTGGGCTGAGAAACACTGCAGTTTGAGGCTGCCAAAGTGACTAGGACTTGAGAGGAAAAATTACAGAGCGAGCACTCAAGGTGAAGGGAAATGAACGAGTCCTTCACCCTTGTTCCTTTTCAGGTCACTGCTCATTCCTGCTACGCATCCCCTGGAAGAGACTCCAAAGCCCCAACAGAAAAACAGGATCGAAGAGAACAAAGAGCTGAGCGAAAGTTTAATTAAACAGCTGTGTGTTGCAGCAAAGATGGAAGTTTGAGTCCAAGCCCAGTAAGATGAAGTAGTAGGAGCAAAGAAGATGTCAAAGTACCTTGGGCTTTTAGCTGAGAGGCAAAAATATTATGTCCTAGAAGGAAGGCCAAAGCTGAAATAGAAAAGCCTCATTTATGATCAAAACTATCTCCCTAAAAGATGAAAAATGATTTATGTATAAAGAGTTCCTAGAGATCAATAATATTTAAAAATCCAATAGAATAATAGACAAAAGACATGGATAGACAATACATAGCAAGGAAAAGAAAAACAGATGTTAAAACATGAAACTAATACCTTGGATGGGGTAGAAATTGTCAAAGTATGTTATATGTCTGTACAAATATGCCAGATAAAACTCAGCTATAGGAAGAAGCAGAGAGCTCATCAAATTTCAGATAAGTAGTAGAAAAAGGAACTATTGGAAAAGAGTAGCTTGCTAATAGATGATATTGTTGTGAAAAGTCTAATTATTCTCTTTATTCAGTACCTGATAGAATTGTTACTTGGTTGCTTATATATCTAGCAATCTAATAGGGGAAAAATCAATACACAAGTTTCAAGATGGGAGACTATATGAGTTACCTATTTCTGCTTAACAAATTATTCTACAGCTTAGTAGTTTGAAATAACATTTATGACCTTGGTACTTCTGTAAAGCATGACTCTGAGCTTGGTTTATCTGGTTGTCCATGTCAAGTTCTTTCCTTGGGCCTGCTGGCCTTGGGGAACGGACACCCCTGCCTGGGCTGACCTTGCTCTCGCATTTCTCCACGCCTGTGCAAGAGAAGGATGGCCCCACAGAGTGACTGGCTGTATTCTTTTCTCCTTGGCGACTCTCACACCAAGATGCAACAGGCAGAAGTGCTCAGACTTCTGCTCCTAACAACAGAAAACAAACACTACTTGTCCAACACAAGTATTTGCAGAAAACCAAGCAATATCTGGAGCAAGAAAGGCTTGCAGAGAATGTAATTTCAGTGGTCTCAGATGGTTGGTGTTTAGATCAACTGAAATGAAGTCTGAAGGTTTTTGTTTTGTTTTTCAGCACAAGAGATTTTTTTTGATTAAAGCTATAATGGCGTAAGTTTATAAACATTCTTTAGTGTTTTTATAGTACCTTTAATTCCTAATGATGCAGCATTTCCTTCTTAAACAGATGCCTAATAAACATGCTTCATATATAAATTTTAGCTCTTAAACTTTTAAAGGATTTATATTTGAAAATATAAAAATATATATGGATCAGGCATACTGGCATATGCCTGTAATTCCAGTTCTCTGGGAGGCTGAAACAGGAGGACAACAAGTTCGAGCCCAGCCTGTGCAACTTAGCAATTTAGGGAGAACTTGTGTCAAAAAGAAATTTTTAAACATGAGCCAGGGTATGGTTCAGTGTAAAGGCCCTGTGTTCAATCCCCAGTAACACAATAAAATAAAATAAAATTAAAATTAAATTAAATTTAAAACCAGAACAAATTCAACTGACTTCTAAAATAGAGGATCTTTCTAATATAAACTCTGGCTCTTCTCACAGACAACTATTCTTACCAGTTTCTTAGGAATCACTGTAGAGGTGCATATCATATGCACATGTGTGTAGAATAGTTTATTTACAAATGATAGCATACTGCATACATTGTACTGCATATTCATTCTTTCACTTAGCATATATTAGAGATAATTACATAACAAAACAAAGTATCTATGTAATATTACATCCTAATGAAATGGAATGGATGTACAATCCATTATGTAAATGGTATTTTATTTGACTGCCCTCTGTTGGTGAACATTTAGTCTGTTATCAATCTTTGCTTAAAGTAATATTAAATTAATATATATATATACATATATATGTATATGTATATAAACAGTGAAACCTTGGATTGTGAGTAACTTATCCTGCAAGTGTTCCACAAGATGAGCAAACACTTCCAGTCAATTTTAAGTTGATACAGGAGCAGTGTCTTGCAATATGAGTAGTACACGATGCAGAACATAACATAATCATAACTGAGCCAATGGTTCCTCTCTCTCTCTCTCTCTCTCTCTCTCTGTCTCTCTCTCTGTCTCTCTCTCTGTCTCTCTCTCTCTCTTTCTTTCCCTCCCTTCCTCCTTCATATTGTAGGGATCCATCTCCCAACAGCAAGAGGAGATGGAGGAGATCTCAGCAGAGGAGGAGGAGAAATGGAAGGAGGAATCCCTCACTACAAATGAGACTAGGCAGATGTGTAAAATGCAAGAAACTGCAAAATTTTGTAGAAAAGCAGCACCCAAGTAAGGCTGTAGCAGTGTTAGCGATGAATGTTTAATGATACAATGTCACATCTCCATGAAGTCATCAAAAAGGGACAAAAGCAAGCATCATTGGATAGGTTCCTTGTTAAAATTGCCTGAAATGAAAAATAGCCCATTGAGCCAATAGGTAGCAGTGATTCCAATATTGACAGTGAAAGTCGCCTTGCACAATAACCCTTCTCTCTGGTGCCTCCCTCACACCAGCCACAAAAGTTTTCAAAGGTATGTTCGGCTTCATTCATTTTTCTTCATATTTTGTATTTTATTATTTTTACATTCCAGTACTTTAATCAATTTTATAGGAATATTTTGGGTTGTGGAATGAATCACTTGAGTTTCTATTATTTCTTATGGGGAAATTCACTGTGATATACAAGTGCTTTGGATCACAACCATGTTTTTGGAATGAATTAAGCTCAAAAACCAAAGTTCTACTCTATATGTTTTCATGGGTATACATTTTTACAAATTGTTGTGTCAAAAACTATATGTATTTTAAAATTTGGTACATATTGCTTCTAAAAAGATTTTTGCCAAACTGCATCCCCAAAATAGTGTATGAAAATGCGTATTCTCTGATTACCAAATTCTTTGATTTCTGTCAATCTGCTAAATTGCAAGTCATGTCTCGTTGTAGTTTTAACGTTTTCTTTTATGGGAGGCATTGTCATTTTCTGCTAGACAGGTGCTTGTGCCATTGAGCTATATCCTCAGCTCAGGCATTGTCATTTTTTTATTCATGCATACAGTTATAAAGAGTAGTAGATTTTATCTGGTGTATTTGTATAGGTGCATGATATACTTTGACAATTTCCACCCCTATCCAAAGCATGGGTTTTATGTTTAAAATCTATTTTTCTTTTCCTTCCTGTGTATTGTCTTCCACATCCTTTGCCTATTTTTCTAATGGATTTTTATTGATCTGTAGGAACTCTTTATACATAATATAAACTTTGTTTTGCCATAAATGTTGCATGCATTTCCATTTTTATTTTGTTTATTTTTGATTATGGTTCAATCTTTAATTTATAAAAAGTTTACTTCATGAGATGATTTCTACAGATGTTTAAACTGTATGACAGTAAAATGTCAATATTCCATCTTTTAGCAGTATTTATTCTCACAATCTTTTACAATATTTTACATCTACTAGACTATAGCTTAATTCTAAAGGGAAAGGATTTTTTGTTATGCCAGTGGATTCTCCATTTAAAACATAATCTTCACTTTTTAGTTGATATGACATGGGTTTAATTTCACAATGAAATAAGAGCTTTGTGAGCATTACATGTTTAAATTTGCTCTGTGTTTGAGGGATTAACTATCATGTACCCAACTAAAATGTCTGATGTCCTAAACCCGGCCCTGGGAATACTGGTAGTAAAGGAAAATCCAAGGACCGAGACCTGAATATCCTGGCATACACTCATGTCTCTATACCTGCCCTGGCAGAAATTAACTCCATCACAGTGGATAAGGTGAGATTTGATAGAGTGCTTATACTTCAAAATGTTTCTCTACACAAAATATTTTTGAGATTTATAAATGTTGTTTTTTAAAAAAAGAGTTTGCCTGAGGATTTGGCTCAGTAGTAAAATACTTGCCTAGCATTTGTAAGGCCCCAATACCTCAAAGATAATTTTTTAATATAAAAGTAGAAATTAAAGAGGAATATAATTATTTTCTGGTTTCACAGTCAAATAAAGGCAGATAAAATAAGGAAACTTTATCTTACATGTCACATAAGGCTTGGAGCATATTGGCCAAAGATCTCAGAATTCACTCATTTTGATTCCAAATTAATTCCTACATAGTTACCCTACATTTCCCTTCAGGTCAGCAAAAGATCAGACGAACAGTATATGTGCAATTTAAGAACCTGCCATAAAGGAAGCTAAATTAGAATACTGTTTACTTACTACAGATACTAAAGGCAAATCATTTCAGTCATTAAATTGATATCAAAATTTTTTGGATTCTCCACTATATGCCAATGCTCTGAACAATATATGGATGAATTAGATATAGCTCATCTAAGCCAGCTGGTAGTAAAAGCAGTAGTCAAGAATTTAATTAATATGGCAAGCAGTTTCCAAAATCGCTCTCAAGGTATCTCGGTTTCCTGGAGTCTGTGCCTATTTTCATCCATTTTTGCTGCAATAATAAAATATAACAAGTGGGTTAATTTATAAAGAATATATATTTATTTCTCATAGTTCTGAGGGTGGGTAGTCCAAGATCAAAGCACCAACCTCTAGTCTAATGAGGGCATCTCCCTGTGTTCTCCCATAGCAGAAGACACAAAGGCAAGCTTACAGAAGTTATGTGAAGCGTCCTTTCAATAGGCTGTAATCCTGTTGAGGAAGAAGTCTGCACAGCAGACCGCCTCTCTAAGGCCTTACCTCTTACTACCATCGCATTGGCGACACCTGAAATTTAGAGGACATTGATTCAAACCAGTGCAATAAGATTTGCAAATAATGTTGTTTCCAGTTTTATTTAATACTTTACATATTTGAAATTTTGGTCACAAAGCAAATGTTGATCAACTTTTCTAGAGGTGCACACACAAAACATAGGGAAAGCAACTGATTGCTTGCCAAATTAATTTGAATGTGGCATCAACTTCATTGGACTTTTAAAAAGTCCTAATTGTTTGGAAACTGGGGTCTTTTAATACTGTTCATGGATTCATGGGTTAAAGAAATCATTTCCCTTGTTTCTCATTGCTGCAGATTCGGCGATATATTCATAGAAAAATGTAACTTCTTGCGGATTAGACATCAAGAGACCAATTTGTGCATATAAACAAAAAAATCAAAAGTAAATACATCCAGACACTATATTATTGAACTGTATAATGAATATGAATGTGTTCGCAGTGTTGCAGGCTCAAAAAACTGTACTAATCAAATGTGGTCTTTTTCATTATTCTCAAAAACTCTTCCTCATTTATTGCTCCATCTCCATCACTATCGGCTTCACTGAGCATTTCCTGTAAAACAAAACGTAAAATGAGATATGGAAACTTACAAATGGTAAGTGAACATTCAAATACATATTCAAATTTTATTTTCAATGAAAAACTACAACTAAGCTTAGAATACAGCCTCGTATACAAATTATCATATACAATTATACATAAATTGTAATGATAAAAATAAACAAGATTTGTGCTAATACTGTGTAGACAAGATAGCCAACTCGGTTTCATTGTTCTGTTCATCTTTTTTTTTAAAAAAAAAAAAGGAAAGAACAACTGGGATAGGGGAAAGGAGAAAAGAGGCAGGGAAATATATATATAGATATATAGATATATATACACACACAAGACAGCTAAGATAATTGTACTACTAATTTCTAGTGGTTTATTGAAAGAACAGTTAATATTTAATGGTTTGATCAATGTTGCATTCTTACATCTGGTAATCCGAGCATCTTCGCTGAAGATAACAATATGTAATATAACAACCATTGTTGATTCCCTATTATGTTCTTTTGAAATTCTGTATGGTTTTTATTGTTGCATTGTTTTGTTTTTGTCTTTGTTGTTGTTATTTTGGTTTTTACCTCTTTAAAATAAAATAATAAATAAACAAGATTTACCTGGAGTTCATTGTCTGTTAAATTTTCCCCTAGTTCCTTGGCAACCCGCTTTATATTATTTAGTGTTATGCTTCCAGTATTATCATCATCAAATAATTTGAAAGCCTTCAATATTTCTTCTTTTTCATCTTGTTCACTCTTTTAGAAAAAGAAATAGCTGTCGTTAGTCTTTTATTTAGTCATCCAGCTGGACTTAGTAGATCTTTGCTTCTTGATCTGCAGTGTACCAGGACTTTGTTGCTCTGACTTTCAACAATTTTTCTACTGTGCTCATATCTAACATCAAGGAACATAAATGCATGTGTGAAGCAGAAAACCCCACAAGACAATAAAGAAAATGCCTACCAGTGCAGACCCTTAACAAAACTATAAATTGCAAGAGTACAGGGAAGTTGTCTCACTCAAGGCTCCTTAGGACAGTGTCTGGCAAAAAAGAGGCACTCACTAAGTATTTAACAAATACGAGGCTTCAAAATCCTAGCCCCAATTTTTCTATCCTGCCATATACTGTAGCATCATTATTTCCTGACAAGAACCTCTTCTCCACGCATATAGTCTTTTATTACCATTCCGGAAACCTCTGCAATCTTGTTACTCCTATCTAAATCCTACCCCTCTTTAAAGTCCTAGCTCCAGTTCTCTGAAACCTCTGATTGCTCCAAAAGGTACAAGGCTACTGCTTACATATCTTTGAAAAAGAAAATCATGACTACCATTTTTATACTCATAATGGCCAAAAAATTTTCAAAATTAATGGTGCCGACTCCTTCTTGGTCGATTTCAGCTATCATCTGTTCAATTTCTTCTTTCTTTGGTTCAAATCCTAAGGCCTGCATTGCAATCTGAAATAGGAAACAAATAATTTTAACCTCCCATAATTTCATTATGAGGTTTACAGTGGCTCACTAATTAATAATCTCTTTCTCTCTCCTCGCCTCTTCTCTCTCTCTCTCTCTCTCTCTCTCTCTCTCTCTCTCTCTCTCTCTCTCTCTCTCTCTCTCTCCCACACATGGCCTGAGCATAAACCTAGGAAATTAGATCAGCAAGCCTAGATTCTGACCCACTCGTGTATAAAACACAAAATGTTTAACAAGATTTGCTAATGCAGAGCAGGTATATGTTCTTAAGAGACTTTACATTAAGTTTTCCAAAAACTACTATTAATGAAAGGTTTAAAATTTTCCACAAATAAATGATGAAGCTTTTGCGGTGTTTTAGAATTAGAAATAATTTCAGAACCTTCAATTCTTTCACATCTATGGTTCCAGACCCATCTGTGTCAAATAAGGCAAAGGCCTCTTTAATTTTTTGCTTTTGAGTTTCATTCAATTCAATCTTTGCTGCTTTTTTCTTCCATTGGTCTAAACTTGTGTAGTAGTTGGATGCCTGTAATAGATACATAAGTGGGTGAAAGAGAAATTATACAACAAATAATTGATAATGAACTAGTTAAATCTCATAAATGAACATATACAAGACTATCTTATTTCCTACTATATAATGACTCCAATAGTTTCCTCTTTTTCCCCTTGCTAACATTTGTGATTTTCATTATTGATATTTTGGTAGAAAGGTTTATGGGGGGTTTGTTGTTGTTGTTGTTTTTGTTGTTTTTCATTTAGATCTTTCCTTAGAACTAGAGCCTTTTGGAATTTGGGCATGGTAGCACGTGCCTATAATCTCGGCATTCCGGAGGCCGAAGCAGGAGGTGTACTGTGAGTTTGCGGCTACATAGTAAGTTCAAAACCAGCCTGAACTACGTAGTGAAACTTCGTCTCAAAAAGCAAAATCGAACAAACAAAACTAATGCCTTTTGAGAGGGAGAAGAAACAAAGGACAGTGTGCATGGTGTCATGTCAGAATACAATTAGCCTTACTTGGCATATCTGAAAAATATTCATTTGAAGAATATATATATTTCACAAATACCTATATGTTTCACAATAAAATTTGTTTCTTGGGGGTGACGTTTGATTGGAACACAGTATCGTTTCCCACTTTAGTCTATCACACTGTCCTGTATTACAGAGGTGGGGAAAATGAAAAGCCACGTTTTCCAGGTAAAAAAACGACTTCAAAGACTTATACAAGAATGTTGGGCAATTGTCAGTATCCACCTAATACGTAGAAGGTGGAGGTCATCTCGCTGTTTCTTATTTCCTGCCAGCAAACCAGGTCACTGTTACTCCTCTGGTCCTCTGCGACCTTACTCTGGGATCTCGTCGCCAGCTTTGGGTGAAGGACCAGTGGCAGCGCCGGCGACCCCAGGACTCCCTGTTGCTGGGGATCTAAGCCGCCAGCGCCAAGTGCGTTAAGAGTTGGGTACGATAGCTGTGGATTCGGGATTCCTAGGCTACCGATAATACCACTGTGGCCTTCATAGCTTTCCATGGCTTCATAGCTTCTGAATCCTCGCCTCGACAACTCAGGAAGTCAGTAGTTCCTCTGCCAGTCAGGAGTCCACGGTCCGCTACCTAAGCCCTCCGACAGCTTTGAACATCTTATTCTCTGCACTCAATTCCTTGCTACCTAAAGAGCGGTTTTTGTTTCTAATACGCAGCCTACGGAGACTGTTGGCATTTGAGATTGTTAGGGTTGATGGGATTAATTGGAGACCCACTCATCTATTCCTGGAGTTATGGACGTTATGGAGTTGGTGACCTGAAGAGGGTTACTAACGACACTCGAAGAACGTGAAACAGAGAAATGATACATTTCATACATTAAACGAAATCCTTCCCTTGACTAGCCCCTCTCAGGAGGTTACAGCATGGCACTCACCATGTTCCCAACTAGTGCCCTCAAGCCTGGGACTCCAGGAGTCACAGGTCGGCTGCACTGAGCAACTGCCGCGTTCGCAGCTAGGAAACAGTTGCTAAGGCAGCGCTCCGGGCGTTACAGTCCCCGCCCCCGAGCGCTATTGATTGACGGTCATTCCATCCAATAGTCAAAAAAGAAAGCCCTTGAGGCCCGCCCCCTTCTACTCCCTACCAGTAGCGTGGTGCGTCCGCCTTTCTCCGCCCACCGCCAAGCGGAAATTTCCTCCCCAGCCGGATTTCTTAAAGCAGCAGACCGCCCCCTTCCCACACCGAGCTGCGGAGGCAGAAGGGGATTCTCGCCGTGTTAGTGTGGATTCCAGCCAGAACCGCCCCTGCTGTGGGAACCCGGAGACTCTAGCCCCACCCCGACAGGGGAGAAAGCCCTGAGGTTAGTAGCGAGTTGCTTCCCCAGACTAACTCTGGTGAAGACGTGGAGAGACCTTGTTTGGTTTTCTGACTTCGGTTCCCGGAAGGGATAAGAATCTAGTCTGGTGGTCTGCGACGAATTGGCCCGGCATCCGGCGGGAAGCACTGCGGAGGAAGAGGACTGTCCTCTGCTCGCGGCTGGACATTCCTCGGGCCCCAAGGTGCCTGGGCCGTTAGCCGGTTCCCTCCCGCGTGGACAGCAGGGCTGCTGTCATAGGAGGCATCAAAGCTTCAGGGTAGGCGGGGCATCGGGCAGCCCGGTGGTGGGAATGGGGGAAAGGAATGGGCAGCTTCACTGCTGAACAGGAGACTTTCACACGTGATGTGGTATTGTAAGGGTAGGAACGAATAGGTGATAGTGTCTTTATACTCCTAACCTTTGATTGCCTGTATATTAGGACCCCTTTTATGCGTCCTGCAATCCTTTTCTAGAGTAAATACTTCATTTTCCAAAATCTTACAGGATTCTCCAACAGTGGATTTAGGGAGAATATTAACTTGGCCTAGTCTTTCTTTCCTTTGCCTCATTTAATCTCCTTGAAGGTAGAGCCAAAAAAATATGCCAAGCACATTCTTGAAGCAGTTTCCCAAATCACTCTTTATACATTAGTAAATCATTCATGACACATTTTCCAAACCTGTCTTGTTAACGTTGTATCTCAGGCAGACACCCAAACATTGCAATTATTAAGTCTACTTAGGCTTCTGGGAAATAGGTAACGTTATCTTAACATTAGAAGTGATTTTTCAGGGAAAATGAAAGTTGTATAAATTCAGGATATTTATGAATTAAGTAAGATGTTAAGTCACTTAAGTACAATGTTTTTTCAGCCTATTTAGCTTACCTGGAAAGCTGCCGTTGATCAGTTTTGCGGTCATATACTTCATCTTTAACACTAATTCGAAAGGCATTTCTAAGACCTAGAAATAAATATTGACCAAGTGTATACCCAACTTAATTCCAGTTTCTAGGCTTTCTTGGATTTAGTTTAATCTAGAGGTAATTAATAGGCTAAAGAGTGTTAGCCTGTTTTTAACACCACTATGATTTAAGCTCTTATATTTAATATAGTTAGTAATATTTTTAATGATAAGCTCTGATTCCAGTTCTTTTTTTTTTTTTTTTTT
>NW_004955428.1:17926587-17965133 GCF_000276665.1 Chinchilla lanigera | reverse complement strand
GGAATCAAACTCAGGACTTTGTGCTTGCCAGGCAGGCGCTTATGTCACTGAGCTATATCCCTGGCCCTCAGATTCCAGTTTTTTAAAGATGTACTCAGCCTTGAAAAGTAGCACCTACTGATCTGATTGTATAATAGAATTTTAACAATAATCTAGGAAAATATTCAACCCATAGTCATTCTTAGATGTACCAAGTTCATTAGATGCTTTGTATATGTCATACACTATGCCAACGACTGGGTGAGTCTAAAAGGAATTGGGATAGACTTAGACTATAAAAGATTAGTAAAACACAAGAATCTACAGATTAGCCGGGGAAATACCCACAAACACAGATAGTGTTTTAAATACAGGTGCTGCAGCTTTGGGAGTGTGGAAAGGAGGGACTGATCCCTGAGGCCTTGGAGAAAGCTCTGTCAAACTTATGGCATTTACCTCAGGTTGTGACAGATGTAGCTTTCAGGGAGGTGAAGAAAAGATAGGCTGTTCAAATCAGAGGTAGCATAGAGAAAAGAAGTGATGACATTCTTTGACAAGTGCATGGAATTTTAAGAACAAGTGGAAGAGGAATCTGATAAATAATGTTGAGGTTAGGTTATAGAATACCTAGATTAAAATAAGTAAAGACTTTATTTTCTAAGATAAATAAATATTTTTGGCGGTGTCTTACTACGTTTATTTTGCTTTTTCAGAGATAATTCTGACAACTACGTGGAGGAACCCACTTTAGAAGCAATTACAGAGCTTCAATTAAGGCATTGCCTAGTAAGAACCACGTCAACTCCACAGGTAGTTGAAACTTAGGTTGGTGCTAGAGGAATACTACCAGTGGCATCTGTCTTCTCTTTTTTCTGTTTTGTACTCAAATTTAGAAAAGCAAGTGTGAAAAACATTGATTCCTTCACTTACCAAATATTTATTGAGTGCCTCCAATAGTATGCCAGGCACTGTCCGTAGGTACTTGGGTACCTCAAAGACCAAGATTGCTCAACTGAAAATAACATGGCATCAGAGTGATAGTCCATAAATAATACATGAACTATACACTATTTTGTAAGGTGATAAGCATTACAGAAAAAAGAACAGATAAAAGGTATACAGAGTATAGAGGGAAAAGAAGAGTTTGTAATGTTAATAGGATGCTCAAGGAAGCCTTCATTGAAAAGGAGATTTGAGAAAATGTTGGAAGGAAGTAAAACAGTGCATTTCTTGGAGAAGAGCATTTCAGGAAGAGGGAACCACTGAAACAGAATCACTAGTGTAGGGAGCATCCCTCGCATGTCCTTGGAATGGAAAGGAGGGGAAAGCAAAGTGTGGGAGGAGGAGGAGGTATGTCGGGAGCATTGTAAAGAGTATGGTTTTGCACTTGGAGTGAATTGGCAAAGTTCTGCAAGACTTTGAGCATTGCAGTGAAAGGATCTGAGTTTATATTTGAAAGGGACTTCTTTGTCAGAGAAAGAAAACTGTCTTCTGAGTTGTTTTGGCTACTGCATTGGGAATAAACTGAACATGAGCAAATTGTTTTGAGTGTGATGATGAAAGGGCTAATCATACTTATCAGAAAATACTGATTTTTTTTTATGCAGCTCCTGAAAAGCATGTGTTGGTAATCTAAACCAAGTACCTTCGACAGGACTAGACATGATCTTATGAAAAGAAAACTTCCCATGTCAAAATCCCAATTAAATAGTCTGAGTCTCCTCTTCCATTACACACTTAGAAAGTTAAAGCAACATTAAGCTAGCAAGTAGTGAAAACAGAACTGTTTGTGGAAACACTGGTGTTGGTGCATAGCAGGACAATAATGAGTGTCAGTGAGTGCCAGGAATAGTTGCTAAAGGCACTTATCATCTTTGAAATTACTCATTTCACCATCCCTTTCACTGTTTTTGCCTTTTATACTCAACCTCTCAGAAGATGAAGAATTGCTCTCAGTTTTTATTTTGTGTTAATTGTAGCTCATTGCAACCTCTTCAAAATAATGATTTAGGAGCTCTTCCAAAGTTAGGAAGGCTAAGCCTTTATTTTTTAATTACTACTCAAACTTGGAATAGCTTCTTCAAATGTTGAAACAGAGCTCCTTTAAATATTTATTTGGATATCAGTTTTATGACTTTTTGTAGATTAGTTTTGTTTAAGTAATTTTATGCTTTCTTTGTCTGGGAAATCTTTTTCCATGTAAATTCAATACAGAATAAATTTGAAATAGCCCATAATTTTTTCCTTTTGTTCTAAATTCTTTCCCACTCATATAGTGATATCTTGTATTAAGCATAGCACAGACAGTATCCCATAAGCAGGGTATGAGCAAGGCTTAAAAGAAGGCAGGAGATTTGAAAGAGGAAAATGAAGATTCTAAAGAAGAAAGAGTAAAATACTGTCATACTATGTAGAAAAGCAACCAAGAGGTACTACTGTATGGTAATAGCATAGACTTTAGAATCTGACAAACCTGGGTTTTAGTCCATTCCCTTTTACTTACTAGCTATGAGATTGTATAATATGTTATTTGATTATTGTGCTTCATTTTCTGCATCACTAAAATAGGCTCCTTATAACACCTACCTCATCTCGTTGTTTGGAAAGCTACATTATCTAGCACATGTAAAGTGCCTCATATACAGTGAACTCTGATAATATGTTATAATGAAAAACCAAAAAAATCCAAAAAAGTCAGATTTGTCTTTTAAAATTTGTTCTTTCAACAAATAATTCTTGGAGCAACTGGATATCCCTGAAGGGGTAAAAAAAAAAAAAAAATCCTTCACCTCACACCATTTGTAAAAATAAGTTTAAGACAAATTATAAACATACATGTACAGAGAAGAGCATAGTTTCACTCATTTTTCCTGAAATGAAATCTGACTACAAATCTGTAATTATCAAAACAATGTGCTACCCACATAAAATGAATACATAGACAAATGGAATTCAATTGAGAATCCAGAAATAAACCCACTTACCTGTGGTCAGGTGATTTTTGACCAGGGTGTTAAGGCCACTCAGTTGAGAAAAAAAAATACTTAAATGATGCCAAGACAATTGTGTATCCACATGCAAAAGAATAAATTTAGGTCTGTAGACCTTTGAAGAGCTATAAAACTCTTTTAATAAAACATTGGTTTTGGCAGTGGATTCTAAGATATGACACCAAAAGGATGAGCAACAACAACAAAATTGATAAATAAGACTTCAGCAGAATTAAAAACTTTTGTGCATCCAAATGAAAGATCAAAAAGTAGAAATTTTAATATATAGAATGAGATAATATATTTGCACATCAAATATAGTGGTACCTCAGTATCCAGGTGAATTAGTTCGAGGAGCAGGGGCTGGGGACTTAGCTCGGCAGTACAGCACCTGCCTGGCAAGCACAAGGTCACGAGTTCAATTCCTGGTACCGGAAAAAAAACAAGCAAACAAAAAACAATTAGTTCGAGGAGCCCCTTGTAGATATGAAATTCCACTGGTGCATAAGCTGCTCATATAAAATGGTGTAGTATTTGAATATACCCTTCACACACCACCCATAAACTTTAAATCATCTCTGGGGTTATCTATAACTAATACAGTAGAAATAATTGTTATGCTGCATTGTTTAAGGAATAATAACAAGATAAAGGAGTCCAAACATGTTCAGTACAGATGCACTTTGTTCCCGCATATTTTCAATCCATAGTTAGTTGGATCCACAAATGTGGAAATCACTGGTAAGAGGGCCTAACTGTTCTTTAATAAGGGTCTAATATATAGAATAGTATAAGAAGAGCTCTTACAACTTGACAACAGCAAAACTAACAATCCAGTTTTAAAAAGAACGAATTACTTGAATAGACATTTCTCCAAAGAAGATTTACAAATGAGCAACATCTCTTACTATTCCCAACTGGATTCTTTACATTCCCATAATACCAAACTGCTTGTATTCCCCCAATACACTGTAGTTTTTACCACCACCTCCTTCAGCTTGTTAATTCTTTTGAGGTATCAAGACTCATTCCAGGGACTGCCTTCCTTTGGAAACACCACGTGCTGCCAGTGTGCTTCATTTCTCCTGGATGGAGTGGTCATCCTCCATGCCCTACACCCATGTCATTAATATTATACACATCCTTGCAGCTGACCACACTTAATGGAAACTCTACTGCAAAGACAGGGACTATATCTTACTTTTCCTTGTATATAGCATGTACAACCACAAATTACACTTGAATAAAGTTCTAAGTTTTTCGTTTTACTTTCAGGTGATGACTCCTGGTGATGGCTTGCAGGGTCATAAACAAAAGAAGGCATATGGGACTTCAGCAGCTTTCCTCATTTGCAGAAACAGGAAGAACATTGCTAGGCCCAGTAAAATCATCAAAATTTATTACCAATGAAGACTGTCACGAAAGTGTGTTAATCAGTTCAACAGTAAGGCTCCTTGAAAGTTTAGATATGACCAGTGCCGTGGGCCAGCTTCTCAATGAAGCAGTTCAAGCACAGAATGACACATACAGAACCGGAGCCACTACTCTTTTGTTCCTTGCTGGTGCGTGGAGCAGTGCTGTTGAAGAATGTCTCCATCTGGGTGTCCCCATTTCTATAATAGTGTCAGTCATGTCGGAAGGCTTGAACTCTTGTAGTGAAGAGGTAGTTTCCCTTCAGGTACCTGTCCACAATATATTTGACCATATGGACAGTACAGAGGCAATTTCTGCACTTGAGACAGTTAGTGTCAGTTTGTGTCCTTTTCTACAAGACCCTTCAGGTGCGAGTTCAATGCAGGAAAAGCACGATCTCAAAGATGTTGCACTTCAGTTAACCACTTCGAGTATTTCTGGGAGATCTGGTAAATCACCTAAGTTCTTCAAACCTCAGGCTAAAGTTGAAGCAGGTGAAAACACATCACAAACTCTGAAAAAGAGTCTGCATACAGATACCTGCTTCAGAAAATCAGTACTCACCCACAGTAGGCATTTTAGCAGGACAGATAACAGTCAATGGATATGCAAAGCAGATAGATTTCTGGAACAAGGTGGTGCCACTACTTTGCAGACTTCCGGATGTCATGATTTGGCTGAGCTGGCGGTAGGCTTGAGTCATGGGGATGGGAGCAGCATGAAACTGGTAGAAGAAGCTGTACGCCTGCAGTATCACAATGCGTGTCGGCAACCAGGCAGCTGTGTAGAGCCGTTTGTGTTTGACGTTTCAAGACTCTTCACTTTCTGTCTACCGGGCTTACCTGAAACCTTTTCTTGTGTTTGTCCAGGATATATCACTCTGGTATCAACATCTAGTGCTGCTCTGATCCAGGAATTGCAGAGTCAGCCTGTCCGGGTAGTTCTCATTGAGGGTGACCTTACAGAGAGTTATCGCCACCTGGGATTTAATAAGCCTACAAATATTAAAACAGTGCTAGATAGCATGAATCTGCAAGAAGACAGCCCAGGAGAAGTGTGGGCAAATCATGTACTACAGCTGTTAACCCAGTTCAGTGTGAATCTCGTCCTGGTAGAAGGCAACGTATCTGAACACTTGACTGAAAAGTGCAGGCGCAGTAATCGGCTCATTGTGGGGTCAGTGAATGGCCATGTGATTCAGGCTTTCGCAGAGGCTACAGGAGCAGTGCGGGTGGCGTATATCACACAAGTGAATGAAGACTGTGTGGGCAGTGGGGTGTCTGTGACCTTTTGGAGAAGCCCCTTGGATGATGTAGAGAGGAGCAATAGAATGGCAATCTTATTAAAAACAGAAGGAATTGATTTGATTACAGTGGTGCTCACTAGCCCAGTCAGTGCGCAGATGCAGACCAAAGAAGATAGGTTCTGGACTTGTGCATATCGTGTCTATCATGCCCTAAAAGAGGAGAAGGTCTTCCTTGGAGGCAGCGCAGTTGAATTTTTGTGTCTTAGCCATCTTCACGTTCTTGCTGAGCAGCCTCTGCGAAAAAGAGACCACGCCTATTTGGGATGGCTTCCTGATACTTCCTCTTGGCTAGCCTCATCTCTGGCAGTCTACAGACCAACTGTGCTTAAGTGCCTGGCGAATGGATGGCACAAATACCTCTCTGCTCTTCTATACAACACTGCCACTTACTCATCAGAATTGGAAGCCAGCACGTTCATTCAGCATCACCTACGAAATGCTATAGACTCTGGCTGCCCTTCATCTTATATCTTGAAAGAACATAGTAAACTAAATAGTGGAATATTTAACTCAGGCATTTTGAATAAACTGGAGCAAATTCCAAGAGTTTATGATGTTGTTACACCAAAGATTGAGGCGTGGCGCCGAGCACTGGATTTAGTACTCTTAGTGCTGCAGACAGACAGTGAAATTATCACTGGACTTGGACACGCACACATAAATTCACAGAAATTAGAGGGTTTCTTATTTTTGTAACGTTATTGGCTAAGTCTGTCAAAAATAATATTTTGTAATAGATCAGAGGAATAATAAATTTATTAATAGTAAAGTCATAGTGCCTAAAATGCTAGCTACTTACCAAGAAGAAAATAATTGACGTCTGTCAATAACTGTGCAGGGTCTGAGAATTTACCTTACTTGTAAACTAACAAATTAGTCTGTTGCTATTTCATGGGATTCTACGTAAGATGCATAAGACACCTAAGTGAGAGGCAGATGCCTTTTATTACTCAACAGAAGCTGTGTCAAGAGCTTTATGTTGGTTTTCATTAATTCCCTGTTTGGGTCCTACAAGGGCAACACAAAGCGTCAGTGAGAACCTGCAAAGTGGATTGTGTTGGTGGGGATGAACCTTGAGCTTGAAATAGTCACTGCTTGTTAATAAGCACAAACAGTGCTGCTGCTTTGTCTAGCAGGAGCTGTTATCACGTACTTCAAGGAGACCTTGTGTGAACACAAGCCTTGGACATAGATTAGATAAAAATGAGTCAAGTCCTTGCATTCTTGGCATGCCCAATTATCAGGGACCCCTGCAGTGAGTCTCCAATTCCCTGCAAGGTGTTATGGTGCACAGTGAAAAGAGAGAAAATGACAATGCAGTGGGGATCTGGGATGACCAGTTTTTCACGGAGAACAAAAGACCACAAGGCAGCCAGAACTCGGTATTTACTGATCACATTCACACTGAGGAAGATGGTAAGGGGGTTAGGGCTGGATGTGCTAGATAAGTGGCTAGGCAGGGAAGGCTTGTAAAGAAGGGACAAAGCATTCCTGCAAGGGTGAGACAAGGGTAGTAAGGAAACTGTAGTTTCCCCAGGTGAAACTTTTTACTACTGCTACTGCACTGCTTTAAGATCTTTGTCATCCTTAGTGCCACAGCATCACTCAACATAGGTTTCAGCTGTGACCAGAAGAAAGAAGGGAGTTTCCTCATTGCAGGGGAGTTTCCTCCTCCTAATCTGGCTCAAAAGGCAGGACACGGCCCGGAGTGATGGCGCACACCTGTAATCCCAGCACTGGGGAGGCTGAGGCAGGAAGATCTTTGGGAGTTCAAGGCCAGCCTGTGCTACAAAGAGCTCAAGGCCAGCCTGAACTGCACAGTAAGACCCTGTCTCAAAAAGACAAGACCAAAAAAAAAATAAAAAAATAAAAAAAAAAAAAAAAAAAAAAAATGGCAGGACAAGGATGGCCTCCGATGTCTTCCAGACTCAATTTATAATTTGTGATCCCCAGTATCTAATTAGTGTACAGTGGTGCTCAGACACTGAGGTGATAACCTCTTCCAGCAACCCATGTCATTTCTATCAGGATGGAGTTGGAATAAGGTCACTGAAAATAAATGTAATCTTAAAGACAGGGTCCTTAACTCTTAGGAAACATAGGTAGAAAATCTTTCCTACCAGACTGTGTTGGTTATTTTTCTTTCATTGCTGAGACAAAATACCCGACACCCAAAATTAAGGAAGAAAAGGTTTATTTAGCTCACAGTTTGTGGAGGTTTCAGCCTGTAATCAGCTGGCTCCAAGGTGCGCTGCTTTGGCACAGAGGCAACAGTTCAAGGTGGCAGAAGACAGCAAAAGCGACAAGAGCAAAAAGTGGGGAGAGCAAGCCTCTTTTCCTCCCTTATACTGTAAGCAGGCTACCCACGCCAGGGCGGGTGTAGCACTCACATTATCTCCCTGCCCTCCTCTTGCGCAGGCTGAGGATGTTTACAAGTGAGGACCCTGGGCCCCTGCTGAATCACTTAAACTTCTAGACTTCTCAGGTTGACACAATGAATCGAACGTTACACAGACTCAACTTTGATAACCAGAGAAAGCTACACAGGCTACATTTTAGCCCGGAATTTATAGCAGAGAGCCCTGGAATAATGAAACTCAAAAACTGACCCTGGCCCATCCTCATCTCCACAGTCCTCCGTTCTTTTGATGGGATCCACAAAAATCTCTGTGCATGGATTGAACATGGGGGAAAAGAGAAGCCAGTTCGTCACCAGATAAAGAGTGTAAGCAAAGATGAAAACACTGCCTGAGCCTTCTTTGCTGCCATAAGAAAATATCAGACTGGGTAATTTAATAAGAATAAAAACTTTTATCTCAGTTGTGATGGCCCGGAAGTCCAAGGTCAAGGTGCCACTATCACCTGGTGTGAGCCTTCTTACTGTGTCCTCATGTGGTGGAAAAAAGGTAGACAGCCAAGAGCGAGTGAACCCACTCTAGCAAGCCCCTTTACGGTGACATCAATCACTCCTAAACAGCTCTCAAAAGGCCCCGCCTCCCAACACTGTTATACTAGGGATTAAGTTTCCCACACAAGAATTTCTGGAGGGGCTGAAAACCTTCAGTCTGTCCTCTAACCGGGACTCCCAGCCGCACCCCACCTGCCCTGCAGAGAAGGAAGGTGAGTCCAGCTGGAAGCCCAGCCAGCCTCTGGTCTCCGAACAGGCAAGGACGGCACTGAGAAGCCAGGCCGGGCAGACCCCAGTGGCCGCCGGCGAGTGCAAAGGACCCTGCGAAGTGCCTGCACCTAAGAGGCCCTCTGGACAGCTACGTTGGGTTTTGTTCAGTGTTTCCTTCTTAGACGTTTGACAGTGCTGCTGCCACCAGCGCCACACGTTTATCGTCATGACCTTCTCGCCCTGCCCTGTTCCCTCCCGCGGGGACCGAGCACCCCAGTCCCAGGGAAGGTGGGGCGCTGCCCCTAGGACGCTGCTGCAGCAGGGTGAGGAGGGGCTCATGTCACCAGGGAAGGGTGTAGGGCCCACCAGCTCCCCCTGTTACTCGCCCCAGTCTGAGGCTCCCCTTCTGGTTTCTTACTTGCAGTTATTGGTATGAGAATATATCCTTTTCTGGGAAAACAAAGTGAAATAAAATAAAAATATTCAAACTATAGCACAAACCAAATAATATTCCAATAGATAATGAAAATTCACGGGGTAGGGAGGGGGGCAGTTACACAGCAGGTGAAAATTGTGTTTCAAATGAATTAAATCGCTTAGATTGAAGTTTCTGGAAGGACAGCACAAGTTTAAAATGATATCAAAAATTAAATGGCAAAGGAAAGGTCATGAAATGAGAACTCATACAACTTAGAAAAGAAGTGGCGGCTGCCGCCAAGCAACATTTGTACTAAATTACAAGTGTAGAGGGACAAATAGACTCCATGGAAAATACAATCAGACAAGTAGTTTCATTCCCAGGAACCCGGTAAAAGAATTTCCGCTTTCACCAACTCTTCCAAAATTCCAACAGAGGGGCTGGGGATTTAGCTCAGTGGCAAAAGCGCCTGCCTGGCAAGCACAAGTTTGTGAGTTCAATTCCTGGTACCAGAAGAAAAACAAAACAAACAAACAAACAAAAAAGAAGTCCAAAAAAAAAAAAATTCCAACAGAGATCTTCATTATACCGTTTTTTTGGAAATGATTATTTTAATGGCCAGACTTTACAAAGGATGACTGTCCTGTATAAAGCATGGGCAAATCTTACATTAGAGCCACCTCTGGAAACTTGAAACCATTCAGCTTAGGGACAGTTCTTGGTTCACTAGTTCATACCGTTGCTCTACTCTAAAAGACTTCATCAAATGGAGAGAAGGCAGTGGTGGAGTGGTGTAGTCCAGGGTCTTGCAGGGTGGAAGTGCCTTGATGTCAGCATCACATGGCAGGGTTTCCATAATCCCAGCTCTGCAAACCACAGATTCTTGTCCAGACAGCAGAAAGTAACCATTAGGAGGACTAACCCATACTAGCCAAACTCTCAGAAGCCAAAGTACACCAAGAGCTAATTTCACATATTTATAATGTAACAGAAGACCAGGATACACAGATTCGAACTGAGCCCAGAATTTCCCTCTGTGTAGGAATTTCTTTAGGAAACTAGGAACATTGTTTTTATTAAGGCTGGAATCAAATCCATGGGGCTTCTCTGATACAACCAGTGGTCACTCTCTTCAGGAGGTCCATTAGCCAGGAAGGAGAACTCTGGTCAGTTCTGTTGCACACCGTTCAGACATACAGCCTGCCCTTTGGAGGTGACACGGCATAGTTCCCTTGAATGACTTACAGCTCCTATTTGGGAGATATCTTCCCCAAAGTGACACAGTAACTACATTCATTCATTTCGTATTTGTTTAGTCTCAGAGAATAATGTCTCTCCAGGTTCTGGGAGCAATGGATTGCAGTGTCCTATGGCATCTAAAGGTGCCTCATTCTGCGATAATGAATGACAGTAGGAGCTATGAACTTCCAAAATTCTGGACTTAGATTTAGGAGAACTTTGTTCAGATTCTGCCTTCTCTGCCCCCTTGTGACCTTGCACAGGTCACTTCAATTCTTTTAGTCTGTTTCCTTTTATCTGCAAGATATATTCTGAAAATAGTTGGAGATTTCAATGACACATGACAAACCTAACTCAATAAATATTAACTGGACGCTCATATCGAGGTGAGGCAGGCATTTGGGACACTGTTATGAATCAACTGAATTTTTTTTTTTTTTGGTTTTTCTCTGGTACCGGGAATTGAACTCACGACCTTGCACTTGCCAGGCAGGCGCTGTGCCACTGAGCTAAATCCCCAGCCCTCAACTGAATTTTTACTTGCTCTATCTTCTGTTAGTAAAACCATTTGAAATTTTAAAAATGTAACTTGTAGGAGTACTGTCACAGGAAAATGCATGGACCTGGAGATCATCATGTTAAAGAAAATAAGCCAGACTCAGGAAGACAAGTATCTCACGATTTTCCTTGTTTTTTTTGTTTTTGTTTTTGTTTTTGTTTTTGTTTTTTTTCCCGATACCAGGGATCGAACTCCCGACCTTGTGCTTGCCGGGCAGGAGCTGTGCTGCTGAGCTAAAGCCCCAGCCCCTCATGTTTTTCCAAATATGCGGAATCTGAAAAAAGATGGCAAGAAAGTAGAAGAGAGATTGTGGTTAGACAAGAGGAAGGCAATAAAAGGAATGAGGATGTGAAGGCGGTAATGAGGGATGCGTGTGGTCAAAATATAGGCATGTATGAAAATACCACATTGAAACAGAATAAATTGTAAAATTATAGGAGCTAAAATATGTTGAAAGAATATTCCTAAATAATGTTATGAAAACAGAAATGAGAGTATTATATTATTATACATACATTACCACTTTATTTAACCATCAAAATTCTTGACAGCTATGAATATATAAGTTGTTTCTTATTTTAGTTCTGTGTTTTTCATACTTTATGGTATATGGTAGTTTTATGATTTGATGAATATTTGATAAAAATACCAATAAAAATACATTGAGTTGTTTGAACAGATATAATTTTGGTGTTTGTGTCACATTTAAGCAATCTTTTTTAATGCAAATTTGTAAAGATCATCTATGGGTTCTCATAGGTTTCATTTTCAATAGAGTACATTTTATTAGGGTGTAATGTATGGACTAAAGTTCATCTTTTTTGCCAGGAAGAAAAGAATTCTTTCAAAATCCATGACTATTTCTCAAGTAAGTCTTTGAAAATCTAGTTTCTTTGTTATTTTCACCTTTGGCCATTTAGTACTATTGTGGAGCTTTTAAAACTGTTTCACATTGACCCCTGGGATATCAAAATCCACATTTTGAATGTAGCAGTCATGCCAAATTGCCCAGGCTCCTTGCGACTCTCCATCAAGGCTCTTAGATCATGTTGTATAAGCTCCTGTCCTGCATTTGCCTTTATCTTTGGTCCATTTTATTGCATGTCCTGTGGTACCTCCATTCTTCCTGAGTACCTTTATTTATTGCCTCAGAGCCAGACTGTGTTCCATTTTGTTTTTAGTGATGGATTGCTTTTTTCTCTTCATATACTTACAGTTCCACCCTGAGCTACTTGGACACATTCATCTTTAATTCTTTCTATTACTCTTCAAGAACATTTTTAGAGGAAACTTTTGGTCCCTTTCTCCCCCAACACAAACACTAATGTAACCATTATTAATATTGGGGTTATGGCTTTTCAAAATTCCTTCTTGGTGTGTGGATATAGATGTACTTTTATGATCCAAAAGTAGGATCATCAAATACACTGCCATGCAATCTATTTGTCAATCAATGTATTAATTTTCCCAATGTCATTAAAGTTCAGCAAAATAATTTCAAAGCCCTCAATATTCCGGGACAATAATCTACTATAATTTGTTTACCACACATCCTATCAGATATTTAGTTCAACTCCAGCTTGGAAACTAAGAATATCATAACAGTATTTGGAATGTAAGTTTTTCATGATTGCTTCCTTTGGATAAATTCTTAGAAATAGATTCTAAGCCAACAAGTAGATGGACAGTTTTCAGCATTTCTGACATATTTTTGCTCTATGGTTCTCCAAAATGCTTTACCAAAAATACGTGTAATTTCTCCAACTTTTGTCAGCAATGGATATTATCATTTTGGTTTAGTTTGACCAACGTGGGTGAAAAATTCTATCTCATTTTAATTATTAGTAAGGGTTACTGATTATTAGTAAAAAAGGAAACTGATTTTCCCTTATTTTTTGTAAAATATCTTCATTTTCCTTGGTGTTGTGTTTATAAATGTATTCCCAACTCAAAGATCTTGTTGCAGTCATCTGTACGGACTGTTATTACTCTTACGGTGTTCTTTACCTTTCACATTGAAATGTTTAATCTATCTAGAGTTTATTTTAGTAGACTATATGTGAGTTAATACTCTAAACCTTTTCCAAATGGTTACCCACTTGTGCCAACATCATTTGAGGGTTTCTTTTGCCCACTGAGATAATTCTTAGAAGTGGAAGGGAATATCAACAGAAAAAGAGAAATGTTCTCAGTTACTAGGAAACATTTCTATGCCTTTCTCATTACCAGTGCTCGTTGTTCAGCAGTCTATCATTTTTTTCCACCATAGTGCTATATACTAATGAAAAAAGAATATAGTAGAAATTTGTTGCACTAACAACACTGACAAGGAAAGTACGGTTGTTATTGGAGTTTGGGGGCAAAAGCTCAAGTTCCAGGTTCGGGGTCCCGACAGTGGTGAAAGGCAAGGAAGGCACTTTAGTCAGCATGGCCATGCTGGGAGGACAGATAAAGAGGTTCAAGTTCTGCATTGAGGGGCTGGTAGGAACCTTGGGCTTTTATAGAAAAGGAGAACAAAGGCAAAGGCTGAGAGTTTGCAAAGCTGGCACTAGGTGATCCTAGTCAGCCCATGGTCTGGTTGATCGGTGTCTGAAGACCGGTCCCATTGGGTCCGGGGAGAGCCATCATCATCCAGGGACCAGTTTGGTTCCCATCATGAGATGACAGTTCCTGACAATTACCTAGTTACCTTATCTTGGTGTTTTCAGTCCTGAACGAGGGTGAGGTGAACTAGGTAAATTTAGGGCTAATAAACCTTATCATATAGACACTCCAGGTGATTAATATGCCCACATGTAGAGCTGAATAGGGGTCTGACACAAAGTTTTGAAGTAATAAGGAGACATAAAATGAAGGCAGAGACCTTTCCTGCTTTTACTTATCCAGGTCTGGCCTCTAAGTCCCCGTTCCAGTATCCCTTCTCTAAAATTCTCCCTGTGTTATGTTGAGTTATTCTCCCAGAGAAGTGTTTTAAAATGCGTTTCATTTCCTCCAAGCTTTGCTCTGAAAAACCTAAAGATGTCTTCTTTTTTTTGACCTGTAGATGGCAAACTTTCATACCTATGCTCTCAAAATTTTGGCCAGCAAGTTTAAAGTCACAAAATAAAAAGAGGAGAGTGTTTGAATGCAGGTTAGCAAAAGTCTGCAAGTAAAATAGATTTATGGGAGTTTAAAATAGAGGGCCTTCTTCAGACAGTTTTTTTTTTCACATGTGTTTTGAGCAGGGTTAGAGTCCTGACTCTGCTGCTAACCAATGGTGACCTGACAAAGTGACTCTTGTTCTCTCGGGCTGTGACCTTCTCCTTTCAGTCACAAAGCTGAGCAAAGTTATTCCTATTACACTTTGGAGTTATTAACACCATTGATTGATATTCCTGACAGGTTTTGTTCCCATTTAAAAGGGAATGAAAATACCAAATAATTATTTCTTAATGCATTACAGTAAGGCCAGACTTGAAAACTATCTTCCCAACAATGTGAATGTACTTAATGTGACTGAACTGTACACTTAAAAATTATCAATTGTAAATTTTGTTATGTATGTTTCACCACAAGTTAAAATTATAGAGTAATACAATTTTATTGCCAAAAATTTATTACATCCTGTTATAACCATGAAATGTCAAAAGTTGACCAGTTATAGCATCAAACTATTATCACATTTTATTGCAAACTAGAAGTAATACAGTGGTGAATGAAGTTCCTCCTTGAATGATATAGAAATAAATTAACCTATATCTATTATCACTGTAACTGTATCAGTAAATTATAATGGGTTCAATTACAAGAGCTATATGAAATGTAAATCTCCAGAATATAAAACATAAGATTCAAGGAAACCAGAATAATATATTCCTCTCATTTGTATACTATATGGATGATAAATTAATGGTCATTTTTAAGAAGAAGTTATTGAATTAAAATTTCATATTTCCACATTATAATCATTTTCAAACAATCATTATTAACATTTTCAAACAATAGGAAGGACTAAATGTGACAGTTTTAAATGTACACATTAAGCAGGATCTCTCTAGCTCATGTACAGCCAACTCAATCATAAATTTAGTAACTGCAACAACCAAAAGCCCTGCATAAAATTATATAATAACCCCCAAGTACACACAAGTGTACATGCTTGTACTTGCAAATACACACACACACACACACACACACACACACACACACACACACCCTTTTGCTTTTCTTTGCTTTCAGTGTTCCATTGGGACTTTTTCCTTTTTCTGACGGTGCTGGGAATAAAACTCAGGCCCTCATTTCATAATATGGACACATTTTTTTCTGTTTCCTCCCATCGCCTTTTATTCTCTCATTCTTACTGTCTACAACTAATCCACTCAGATATATCAAACACTTTCATGGGTTTTTAAAAAGTACTTAGCAAAAACTTCAAGCTACAGAACGGAAAATTACAACATGAGCGGTGCTAGTATTTCACTATTTCCTCACTGCACCTCACCCTTGCTTTTCTTCTCTCTTCTCTCACTTTTTTAAATCAATGAAATCATCTCTAGCATCAAGCAGAGTTCTTACTTCCACAAACTCCCATTCTCCAAAAGGAGCACAATTAGGAGTGTTCTCCCGAAATAGGAGGCATACTAGTAAATAAAATTTTCTCCATCTGATTTCCTTTACAAGATTGGCATTGGAACTCTACTTAATAATAAAAAAAGGGAAACAATTTACAGAAAGAGACATAGAAAAACATACATTTGTTCCTATAATGCAAAGTAGAGGGAAACACTTTAAGATATCATTTTGTGCTAGAGGAGAAAATATGAGAGATAAAATTCTTAGCAAGGGGAAAAGCATGCTGTTACTACATTCTTGGAAAAACGCAAGTTAGTTCAAATTAAAATTGTTCCTGGGGGCTAGGGATATGGCTCAGTGGTAGAGGACTTGCCTAGGATACATGAGGCCCTGGATTCCATCCCACCATTGCTAGAAAATGAAAAGTATTCTTGTGCATTTTTGGCTAACAGTATTTTGAGCTTACAACGTGTTTATTGAGATGTAATCCATTGTAAATTGAAGACCATCCATGACATACAAAGAATGTGCTTACCCTTAACTGGCGCAAATGAAAAGAACCCTACTCTCTACAAGTTGTATTGAGTAGTATAAGTTGCTACTATACTACAGTGTATAATGAGGTCAATTTCCAACTATTTTGATGTTTCTTTTCTGAAGTTTTTTTCTTTTTTCATTTCTTTTGCCATTTTTCTTGGCAAGCACACTAAAAAATTTCACCATGTGTTTATCTAGTGATGTGAAGAAAATTCTTTGTACACTGTGTAGTGTGAATGAAAGCAACTGGGAAGTTCACAGCATGCTGGCAGCATTGCATCCTGGTTTGATGTCCAAAAAAAGTAGACCTGTTTCCTGTGTTAACCTCAGAGCAGGGGTGGAACAGGCTACTTCCCAATACTTTTCCACTTTGGACCAATCATCCAATTAAAAGAACTGAAACACATGTAATAATACATCTTTCCCTCACGACTTCATTGAATTATACCTTAGTTTCTTGTTAAAGTATTTCAACAACATTAGTGTTTTCTTGTTTGAAAACAATAAAAACTTTTGTTGATGAAGTAATTTATTGTCCTACAAAAAATCATTTGTTCCAGAAGTATTTCTGAAAGTGCTTATAAGTAACACATGGGTACTTGACAAAATGCAGATTCTCAGACCCAGACTCTACCTTTTCTTCTGATTTCTTCTGATCAGGGAAGTTTTTAGTAGTAGGTTTTAACCTTGGCTACATAATAAAGTAAGCTAGAGGTGTTTTTGTTTATTTTTGCAGTACTAGAGATTGAACCCAGGTTCTTTACACTGAGCTACGTGCTTAGCTCTTTTTTATTTTGAACAGCGTCTCACCAAGTCACTGAGTTGTTCTGACTGGGCTCAAACTCGGAATCCTCCTGCCTCAGCCTCCCAGAGTGCTGAGATTACAGGCATGCACCACAATGCCTGGCTCCTCTAGTGCTTTTAAAACCACTAACACCCCATAATACTTATTTCATGCCCTTAATTTTCATTTCTTATTCTAGGGTGAGGCCTACACATCAGTGTTTTTTTTTAATTCTCCCTGGTGGATTACACCCAGAGTTGAAAACAAAAATTAATTTTAAAAACCTACTTTACTCCTAAGGCTTTCTCTAAAACACAGTAGCTGCTGAACAGAACATATGACTCTCACAAGCCTAAGGTTAAGCAAAAGCAAGACACAAAAGGGAAATAGCAATTGGAAATAACTGCTAAGAGACACAGGGCTTCTTTTGGAGTAATGGAAACATTCTGAAATTAGTGGCGATGATCATACAACACAGTGAATATACCAAAAAAAAAAACCACCTAAAGCGTACATTTTGAAGTGGTGAATTTTATGTGAAATATGTCTTAATAAAGACAAATAAAGGTGGGTGCCGTGGCACACTCCTGTCATCCCAGTGCTGAGAACAGCTGAGGCGGGAGGATTGCAAGTTGAAGCCCCACCTGGAAAACTAAGCAAGAGCCTGTCTCAAAATAAAAAATAAAAAATAAAAAAGGGCCAAGAATGTAGCTTGGTGGTGCAGCACCCCTGGGTTGGATCGCAGGTAATGAAAAAGAAAAGAAATTCAAGGAAGAAGTGGTGAGTGGCAAGGAGAATAGAGAACAAGGAAGGGCCCTGAGAGCCGACAGTGTTCGTATTCCTTACCTGGGTGGTGTTCAAGGGCAGACTCACCCTGTGATCATTTCTGAGCTGTGTGTTCATGATTTGTACTTTGGGAAGATGGGAAGACTATGCGTCATCAAGAAAAGGTTAAAAGATAATTCCGGCTGTTCCATTTGAGAAGGCAGGAAAAACTGACTCAAAGTCTACCTTAACCTGTAATTGAAGCAAGTCTCCTGTGACCTGAAAACAATTTCGACAGTCGAGGTCCTGTCACACTGAGGTGCCTGTCAGAGAAGACTGACAGCTCTGTCTTTGAACTCTCTGGTAAACAGCTTTGCTGTAAAAATCAGCTCCGTTTTTGGCATGTTATCTGGTGGTTATGGCTGGCCAGACAATATCTGAGACCTAACTCAGTCTCCCTTTAGTTTATGTATACTTTATAGTCTAGAATCAAAACTAAAATAAAACAAAAACATGTATTATTGAACTTCTATACCCTTGACATAGAGACTTAGGTAATTCATATATTTTTAGTTACAACAAACTTGCTATAACGTATTAAACCATTCACTAAGCTGAATTTCTCCACAATCAATTTATTTTTTCTTTTATATTATTGCCAACATGTTTTTCTTCATTATTGCTAATAAGCTGACAGGCCTAGCTTCTCCTTCCTTTCCTTACTTATTGCTTTTCCAGACTCTGCAAATGTAATTCTTTCTCCTTTCTTTTCTTCATATGCTCCAGGATTTCCTGACCTTTTTTTAACCTCCTTTTATATTTCTTTAGCTCTATTCAAATTTCTCAGATCTTCATTTTCCAGATATGACTATAATATTGTGAAGTTCTGGAAAATGTCTATTTCCTTCTGCAATCATATTAATATGCTAAAAGAATATGGTTCAACATTGTTCAACCTTGACTCTTCTGGTTTCAGGATTACATCTTTAGAATTTAGAATTACCACTGATTTTGTAATCTCTGTTTTGCATGAAGTCATTCCCTTTGAAATCTTTTCATGAATTTCCAAGACTCCTTCTTATTCTATTAGCCACTTGTAGACTATGTTTTTATATTCATACACTTGAACTTTTATTTCTTTTATAAAGACAATTTAAAATTTCTCATTTTTAATTTTTTCTGAGGTCATCATCATGTTGTATGTATAAATACTCATAATATTAGCCAGACTCAAAGAAAATGACCAATTTTTTCTAGTTCTTCATTTTTCCAATAGATTCTTCATTGATTGACAAATTTGCCAATTCATTTAATGATGTTATTTTTTTCTCTTAAGGAAAATAAAAATCACAGAAAAAAAAGTACATCTTGTTTCTCAGATACATATATATGTGTAGGTCCAATGCCTGTGGTAGCCATAGATAATATTTTAACAAGAAGGACTTCCAGAGATTTTCTGTTTTAATCCCATTTTATAGACAATGAAACTGAGGCCCAGAGAAATCCAGACAGTTACCTCTGAAGACATTTTTCTTCCACATTTCTTTATCATGCTCATTGTACTTAATTTACATTTTAAGCAATGTTTTTAGCATGTTAACAATATTCTCAACACGGCTCCATGGAGGCATGTTAGTTTTCCTCTTCTTTATCTTCTTTAAATTTTTTGGTAAACCATTTACCTCCTTTTTTGGTGATAGCTGGTCAAGCTAACTAAGCACCATTGAATAATCTACAGTGTTGTGTTAGCACAAATTTAAGAACTTCCTCAACACCCTTGTTGGTAGTTTTTAGTGTTGGTATTATTTTCTGTCCTCCACCTTTTGCTGAGTTTTCCACAGCTAGCTACCCCAAGAAAATACCCATCCCTTCACATTATCATGTTCTCTGTTTTAGCTACACATTAAAATAACAATAACAACTGAGTCAAATGACAATAATAACATATATACACGGCCCTGTGTTTATTGTTCTCATTTTACTGCTGAGATAACTAAGGCAAAGAGGTGTTCATCACAGAGTGGGAAGGAACCGTGGCCTGTTGTTCCAGATCTTGTAGTCTTTCTACTTTCTTTGTAGCAGTTTGGTTAATATGATTCAGTATTAGCATTGTAATTTTGCGAACTAGAAAAGAATTTGTGTGAATTGCCAGTGTTATAAATACAGGCAGGCGTGGTGGCCCATGCCTGTAATCCCAGCACTCTGGAAGAATAAGGCAGAAGAATCCCAAGTTCACAATTTAGCAAGATCCTGCCTCAGAAAAGGATGCCTCTCAGTGTGAAGGCCTTCAATTCAATCCTCAGTACTGCAAAAACAGAGGAGCAAATGAACAAACAAGGAAAAGGTATTGAGTTAATTTGTCCTAGCAATAGTCTTCAGACATTAATGCCTGGAGATGTCCAAGGTAGGGTGCACTGGCTCCTCTGAGAGTATAAAATGATGCTGCAGAGTACAGCAGAAAAATCTTAAAACTTCATTTTATTTAGCTTTTATATATTCCTTTAATAAATTCTGTTATTATATGTTTCTTAATGTGCTTCACATATTTGTATATAGAGGCTATGGCCTGAATATGTTCCCTAAAGTTCATATTATATACTTAATCCCTAATGTAACTGTTTTGAGAGCTGGGCCCTAATAAAATTAGGTCATGAGGGCTCTGCCCTCACACATGGATTAGGTCATCAAGGGAGTGTGCTATTGATCATGAGGACTATTACAAAGTGAGTCCTGCCCTCTCCGGCCAGCTGGTTCTGGGGCTCCCTTGCTCTTTAGCCTCTGCCGTTGGATAATCCATCATGAGAACCCTCTCCAGATGGCTGTGTCATGCTCTTGGACTTCCCAGCTTCTAGAACCTTGAGCCAAATAAATTTCTTTTCTTTATAAATTGCCCAGTATCAGGTATTCTGTTATAGCTGCAGAAAACAAGCTTAAGACAGATGTTCTGTATGAATTTGTAAAGAATTAACCTCATCCTAAGAGACTCCTGGTCTTTGCTCTCCGCTCCTAGAGATAATTTCTGAGACCTTGGAATGTTCTACCTGATAAAAGTGCCTTTGTTTTTCCAGGGACCCTGGATAATCTAACACTGTGATGTATAGTGGGAGTTTTGGGCCATGTCAGCCCAGCTTCTAGAGGGGCTAGAGAATAAAGGCAGGACCAAGCCCTTGTAAAACTCCCAGAAATCAAAGTCTGGGTGAGCTTCTTGCTTGGTAATACAGTATTCTATGTGTGTTGTCAGACATTACTGCCTGCAGAAGGTAGCACTCCCCTTGGCTGCATGGGAAGAGGACAGTGGGGAGCCCTGCTCGTGGGACTGTCTTGCAGTCTGTCCTATATGCCTGTTCTCTTGGCTGAGTTTAATATGTACCTTCTCACAGTAATAAACCATGACTATGACTTAGCAGCTTTCAGTGACTTCTGTATGGCCTTATCGTGAATTACTGAATCTGAAGTTGGTCTTGGACACCACCTGAACTTGCACTTGGTGTCAGAAGTAAGTACGGCTTGGGGACTCCCAAATCTTCCTTGATTAGTTTGAACAGAAAAGTTTGGCCTGCTAGTCTGAACCACATTAGCAAATCTGTTTTCATCTTTATTCTCTAGGAAAATGTAAATCTGTTTCATGATATAGACCTTAGTCCATTTGTGCTCCTGTAACAAAATACCTGAAAATGAATAATTTATAAACAACAGAAATTTATTGCTCACATTTGTGGAAGGTAGAAAGCTGAGAATCAAGGCACTAACAGATTTTGTGTCTGGTGAGGGGTCTTTGCTTCTAAGATGAGCCTTGCCTCATGTGGCGGAAGAATAGAAAGGGGGAAAAGGACTAGCTAGTCCCCTCCCCTAGTTTGTTTGTTTGTTTGTTTGTTTGTTGTTTTTTGTTTTTTTTCCCAGTACCAGGAAACAAACTCACGACCTTGTGCTTGGCAGGCAGGCACTGTGCCGCTGAGCTAAATCCCCAGCCCCCTCTCCCCCAGTTTTTAAAAAAATAAGGTCACTATTGATTCTGCCTTCATACCTAATCACCTCTTGAGGTCCCTTCCTCTTTCTTTTTTTCTTTCCTTTCTCTCTTTCTCTCTTTCTTTTTCTCTTTCTTTCTTTCTTTCTTTCACAATACTGAGGATTAAACTCAGGGCCTTTAAACTGAGCTACATCCCTATTTTTATTTTTTATTTTGACACAGCATCCTGCTAAACTGCCCAGGATGAGCTCAAACTTGCAATCCTCCTGCCTCGCCCTCCCAGAGTGCTGGAATTAAGGGCATACACCACCATGCTGGGCTGGGCTCCACCCCTTAATACAATCACACTCATGAGTAAGTTTCAAGTTACAAATTTTGAGCAGACACATTCAAACTATAGCCTGCCATTTTACAATGATGTTGTGAATACAAGGCCCTTTATTATAAAAAAAATAGTGGCCAAATTTCACCTGCTTTAAAAAATGAGTTCTTTTTCCATTGTTTTTTCTTTGTGATATATTTTCTTAACTTCCTGTTTTATTTTCATTAAAAATTGTTGATGTTACCACCACTTAAGAGTTTCCCAGTGGCACATGCCTGTAATCCCAGCACTCGGGAGGCTGAGGCAGGAGGATCATTGTGAGTTCGAGTCCAGCCTGGGTTACAAAGTGAGTTCAAGGCCAGCCTCAACTGCAGAGTGAGACTCTGTCTCAAAAAGACAAAAAAAAAAAAAAAAAACAGAACTTATTCATATTTTTAGTCCAAACACTTAGCACAGGGCCTGAATTTCCTTCCTTAGGAGAAATCATGAAATCCTGTTTTTAATGTAGAGACAGTACTAGAGAAAAAGGCTTGAGTAATAGTCCCTGCTTTTCTACTTTCTTTGTCAATGGCAAGCAAGTCATTTATCTTCCCTGAATCTCTGTTTCATCTGTAAGAACAGTTTTATCATTCTAGCTGTCTACTTCTTCATACATAGGCATTCTTTGCAAGTGAAATCTCATATGGAAGCACAGAAACCCACTGTGTAGAAATGATGATAGTTGGAAGAAGGCATGGGAGGGTACCTACTCAGAATTCTCCCTAATCCCCCTCTTGTTGCCCCAAAAGTGCAGGGGCCCTATCTTTAGAGAACCACTGGAAGATCAAAGTTGCCACCACCCAAAACACTGTACTGCTGAGTGTGGTGGCACATACTTATCAACCCAGCTCTCGAGAGGCTGAGGCAGGAGGATCACTGTGAGTCTGAGGCCAGCCTGGGATACATAGTTAGTCTGAGGCCAAGCTGGACTACGTACTGAGACCCTGTCTCAAAAAAACAAAAAATAAAAAAAATTTTTAAAAAAAGCACTACACTTAGCAGGAATAGCAAAATATTCTTTGCAGTATGATAACCCCAAATGTCATTTAATGAGAAAAAATTTTATTTGATTCAAAGTTTTGCTTTGTATTTTTTTGTTGTTTGTTTTTCTCCGGTACCAGGAACCAAACTCACGACCTTGGGCTTGCCAGGCAGGCGCTTTGCTTCTGAGCTAAATCCCCAGCCCCATGCTTTGTATTTTTAACATGACATTTACAGAGTAAAACAGATTCAGGTTGCACTTCTGAAGAGACAGAACAAAGGACAAAATAAATTGAAAGCCAAATCCATCTTCTTTCTTCTTTTCCAACTTCAACCCCATTAATATTAAATAGATAGTGAGAAAGTAATAAGCCCAGAAATTTTTCAATGACATAGGTAATGCATCCTATCAGAAGACTGCCATCCTTGTGTCTGCTGAGGGAAAAAGAAATCATTAAACAACTGGTAGTCATGAAAAACCAAGTGCTGAGCTATCTAATTGCTTTGAGAATAGACTTCTAGTCAATTTTTCTTAAAAGTCATTGGAAAAACCTAAACTGGACTAAGTATGAACATTTTCTGTTGTGTTTAGTAATAAATATTTACAAAGATTTTATCTTATTTAAATCTTTCAACTTTGTGAACTATTAACATATTACTATTGCTATTATTATCCCTTGCTACTGAGATTAACATATTCTATTGTTATTACTGATATATTTGAATCATATCTACCACCTTATTGTGTATATTTTATTTATCATTATATTGTTTAGCTTTCTTGTCAGTGGGACAAAATACCCATAACCCACAATTTAAATGCAGGGAGATTTAGTTTGCCTCACGGTTTTCAGGGATTTCATCCATGGTTGGTTGGCTCCAAGGTGGACTGGCACAGTGGAAGGGCATGGCAGAGTAAAACTGCTCATCTCGAGGCAGCCAGAAGCACAGAGAGAAAAGAAGAGCTGAGGACAGGAATACACCCTCCTAGGTCATGCACCAGTGACCCACCTCTCACCAGGGCCCACTTCCTAACAGTAAGCTATAAGTTCATCGGTAGGTCAACCCATTGACTATAGCATCCCCATGTCCCAGTCTCTTCCCAAACACATGAGTCTTTGGGGAACATTTTAAAATCTAAACCATTACATTTTACCCCTTGGCTTCAAAAAGGCTCACATTCATCTCAGTGTGAAAAATGAAATTAATCTGTGTCTAAAAGTTGCCAAAGTTTTAACATTTCCATCATTGCTAAATTCTTAGCCATGAGCCCCTGTAAAAATCAAAATGAAGGTTAAATGCTTCCAACATTCAGTGGCATGGGTAAACATTCTCATTCTAAAAAAAGAACATAATAGAAAGCAATGGGACTCAAAACAAGACAACCCCCCAAAAGAAAAACAAGACCAAAAACCATCAGTGCAAGCATTAAATTTTGTAGTTCTACAACCTCCCCAGCCTGCCCCGATAACCTCTCCAACTCCACAGTAGCATGCCGTGAATATTCTTCTCTTCCACACACTACTGTGACATGATGTTCTGCCTCATACCAAGACCAACGTAGTGAAGCCAGCAACCAGAAGCTGAAAGCTTTGGAACCATGAGCCAAAGTAAATCTTTTCTTCTTTTAAGTCATGTATGTCAGGTATTTTGTTGCAGTGACACAAAGCTAGCACAATGGATAAACCTTGAAAATAATCTATGTGAAAGAAGCTAGTCACAAAGGAACATACAATGTATGATTCCTTTCGTATAAAGTGTCCAGAATGGGCAAGTCTATAGAGGCAGAATGAAGATTAGTTATTGCTTTGGTTGGAAAGTTTGAGATGAAATGGGGAGTAGTTAGTGGAGTTTCTTTTGGGTTGATGAAATGTTCTAAAATTTATTATGGTGATGGTTATGCAACTCTTTGAATATACCAAAAGCATTGAGTTACTATTTTAAGTGAGTGAATTGTATGATGTGTGAATTATAACTATAGAAAGTCTGTTATAAAAATGTAAAGGAAGTATTTGACTACAAAGAATCACATGAGGGCTGGAGATGTAGTAGCTCAGTGATAGAGCACTTGTCTAACATATCCGAAGCCCTGGGTTTGACCCTCAGTGCTGCAAAATAAAAGCAACAGCACAAAACATGGTAATATGAGGGGATCCTTTTATCAAGGCAATGGAACTTGACTGGTAGTGGTTATATAATTCTGTTCGTTTGTCACTCAGAACTGCACATCAAAAAGACTGAATTATATTGTGTATAAATCTGAAAAAAAATTTTAGAATGTAGACATTCAAGAGAGAAGTTAAAGTTTAAGAAATAAGCAGTGCTGCAAAAATTTATTTGGTAGTTAGGAAAAAATTTTGAGACCGAGCTTTCTACCAAAACAAACCCTAGGAGGATTGAAGAATTAAATATTTTTTAAGTCATAAGAAAAAGGAGATCAAGGCTCTACAATAGTAGAACTTCTTACAATAAAAATGGTAAAGGAAATGCAGAATGAAAAGATTCATGGATTTGTCTACGTAAAAATGTAAAGTCCCCAGCTTAAACAAACTGGGAAATCTTTTCAGCAAGTGTGTCAAGAAAGTCTCTTTACTACATAAAGAGCCATATAAATCAATAAAAAATCATTTAAATCTAAATTTATTAATAAAATGTATACTGTAATTCCTACTTAATAATTTTGCAATAGAATAATTAATTAGAAATAATGCCCACTATACCTGTCACATTATGTCTCCTGCAGTTTGAGAAAAAGAAAATTACTTAGTATTTCTTCAGAAAGTGTGCATGACTCTTCTTCCCACTTTAACTACACAATTGTAGTTTTTCCTTTTAAATTCATTCTGACAAGTTCTTTTGATGTCTGTACTAATCTATGTTAAGCACACAGCAGGCAAGGCTAAGACCAACCCCCAAAGCTGCCAGATTTGGCCCTTAAAGATATAACATGCCTCTTTGGTTATGTAGATGGAAAAATGAGGAATGAGAAGAAAAAGTATTCCTGTGTAACAAATCACCCCACGCTGTGGCTTAAAACATCACCGTTTTCCATTTCTCATGATTCTGTGCTTTGGTGGGAAGCTCTTCTGCTGGTTCTTCCTTGCTACATTGCTGGGAGGTCTAAGATGACCTCAGGCGTATGTCTGGCAGTTGATGGCTGTCAGTCGGGGCACATTGTTTTCCCTCCATTTGGCCTCTCATCTTCAGACACCTCGGTTGGCCACTTCATGTCAGTCTCAGGGACGAGGCAGACCCCACAGGGCTATTTAAGTTATACTTCAGAAGTTGCACAAATACACTTCTCCGTATTCTACTCATCAAAGCATGTGACAAAGGTAAACCAGATTGAAGGCATTAGTAATAGACTCTTCTTTGTGATGGGACAAGTTGCAAAAGAGCATGCCCATGACTTTCAATCTATAATAATGCAAAAAGGGGGAAAACACTAAATGAAGTATGCTTAAATGAATATACTCAATGAAAACTAAAGTAGGACCTTGTTTCTCATTCAGGTGAAAATGCCTGTGGACTAAACATCTCTATTTCTAGGTAGTACAATAAAATTATTACACCACTACAATGTCACAAGGATAGAAAATTAGGAAGACTAAAAATTATCCCAAAAAGTATTTGCAAGAGGAAGTAGGAATAGTGAATCTTATTTCTCTAGGAAAAGTGGCATGACAAGCATGCTTTCCAAACCTCAGTCATGCCAACTCCATTCCAAGTCTCTTCACATAATAATAAAATGGAGAACATCAGCCAAAGATTTTGTTACCTAAAAGGAAATCTGGCAATTAACTGTCTTAAATTACCATCACTTGGCCAATTTCACTGGAAGGAGTTTGCATTTTTATTACCTCACATAGCTGATGAAAATTGAGATTATTAATGTATGTGAGTAATGTAATACTTGGCTTACCTTTGCCTCTAAAACATTATAGTTGCTACTATTATTTTATTCAAGGCTTCACCATCAGATTTATGTTGTTCAGTGATGAACATTCTATTTGGTACTTTCTTAATGCACTCTATGGTTAAAAAGAATTGCCTAATTGCTTTTAAAAACTTTCAAACTAAAACTATCATTTCCATATACTATGGAGTAAAACCTTGGAATATCCATGTCTATTTGCCCAAATGATGAAAACTGACCTATCACAATCACAATAGTCAGCTATTGCTGTGTAACAACCACAAAAAGCTCAGTGGCAATTAACAAAAGCACTTATTTTGCCCATGGGTCTGAGATGCAGTTCTGCCATGGTTATGGCACCTGATTGGCTCTGCTTTGGGCGGCAAGTCCAGAGATAGGTTTTTTTTTTTTTTTTTTTGGTTTTTCTCCGGTACTGGGAACTGAACTCATGACCTTGCGCTTGCCAGGCAGGCGCTTTGCCGCTGAGCTAAATCTCCAGCCCCAGAGATAGGTTTGAGTAGCTCTGCTCAACACGTATAGATGGCCCTGATTTACCATGGTCTGAGTTATGATTTTTCAAATCTGTGAGGGTAGGGGCTGGGGATTTAGCTTAGCGGCACAGTGACTGCCCGGCAAGCACAAGGTCCTGAGTTTGATCCCCAGTACCAGAAAAAAAAAAAAAAAAAAAAAAAATCCGTGAGGGTATGAAAGCAATACACATTCAATAGATTTATTATTTTGAATTTTGATCTTTAAAAAAAATTGTAATCTTTTCCAAGGCTAGCAATATATAGTATGATACTCTCTTGACATGCAGTAGTAGCACACTGTAGCTCCCAGTCAGCCACTGATCATGAGGGTAAACAACTGATACTTCTCGGTATACTGTATTACCTAAGCTGTGATGTTCAGTAGGTAATGTGCGTTAAATGCATTGTCAACTTAATGGTATTTTCAATTTATAATGGGTTCATCTGTGTGTACCCCATTATAAACTGAGGAGCATCTAAAGTTATTGTGAAGCCCAGACTAAAGGTGCAGCAACTACTCAAAAGAAATTTTTATAATGATGGCATAGGCACAAGAGAATAAGCAAAATTAGCGTATTAAAGTCTGGGTTCAGAACTGGCACATTAAGCCAATGGAAGTTGATTTCACCTTTAGTGGGAAGAACTTGCACAATCCATAAGAAAGGAAGTGGAAATCAAATGAGGGCAATATAAGACACTAAGCAAAATCTTTTCCTGGCAGAGACTTCTATAACAAGACATGTTAGTAAGAGAAAAGTATACAGTTTTATTTAATATAAGCTTTGCATGATACAGGAGCCTTTATAGGATGACAGCTTTTTTTTTTTTTTTTGATACCGGAAATAGAACTTAGAACCTTGCACTTGCCAGGCAGGCGATGTACCACTGAGCTATATCCCCAGCCTGCCTTTATAGGAATATGAAGACCAAAGAGACAGAGAGGCCAGCGTTTTTTGTGTTGAGATTTGATTATGAATGTGCAGTCAGCAGAAGTGTAATTTAGACAAAAGGAGATGTGGCCTAGTGGTAGTTAGCTGAGGGGAACTTAGCAAGGGTTGGTTGCATCTGTCTTCAGACATAAGGATGATCTTCTCTCTGGGAATTATCTGGGCACCTCTCATAAAGTTTCATGGCCTGTTAAAAGAGAAGGTCAACCAGGTTCTATGGCCCGATTTAGGGGAGAAAGGGGAAGGCAAAGGTGAAGGTGACCTCCCTACCTCTGCTGTCTTCTCAAATGCCAACATGCCATGTCCTGAACAATCAACAGTTTTATATCTCTTTCAATTCAATTAAGCAACACCAAAAATAGCAAATTTATGGAAGTGGGATTTATAATAGAAATCATATTTCCAGATTAAAAGTAAATAATCTTTCTGTACTTAGAATTCCTATGCTATAATACAACTCTTATTATTATACAATTGCTATAATGATGTACTACAGTATACTATTATTATATCAGTATATACTAATAGTATTATTTCATACATACACACACATACACACACACACACACTTCTGTCTTTCCTCTAATTTGGTCTTAATGTCTCTCTCTGAAGAGTGGCTGTGAATTCTACCCCTGCCCTGATGTGGCTCTCAGTTGAGGGGTTCATGGATATATACAGTATTCCTTTCATGAGTGTAATGGTTGATTGATGTGTCAACTTGAGAAGTTTAGAATTTTAATTAAATCAGCTCAGCAATCCTACACTCTAGGGCAGCTCGTATCCTGGATGGTATAAAGGGGAAAGGAGGAAGGATGGACTTGCTTCTGTTCTTTGGAGGAGCTCCAGTCTTCACCTTCAGCTTAGACGTCATCTCCTGGCTTCTAGCACGACCCTTTGGCTTCTGCCTTGTATCCTTCAGCCTTCTGGCATAGACTCTTCAGCTTTGAGTTTTAGACTCTTCAGCCTTCCATCAAAGATCCATCAGCCTCCCAATACAGACTTATATGGGACACTGCAGTGAACTCCAGACCCTAGACTGAATCCTTAAGTCTCCAGTGTGCAGACACCCTCTGTATGCTTCCTTATCCAACTCTGTGGCTGACTGTGGGAGACCAGCAAGCTGCATTCTCCTGAGAAGTGAAGTTCCTTGCCTTGATCTTTCCTTGACCTTTACTTCAACCCTATTCACTGAGATATGCAGAGATGGTTATTTTGAACCGGTTGTTCCTTTAATTGGCTAAAAAGAATGTGATTGAGTCCAGCCAAGACATCAACATGTCTCATTACAGCACATGGGCAAGAATTGCCCTCACTGCTAATGGCTAGAATGGGCGCTGCAGCAAGTGCCTGTGAGATTCAAGGGCTAAGATATGAAATAACATCTCAGCTGAGACCATGGAACTCAAAAAGAATTATAACTACCCAGCAGTAAAGGTGCCAGCCTTGCATATATCAAACTATCCATTGCGTCGTTAATTGAAGAGCCTCTGTGCCTGGTACAAATTGCTCTCTTTCTCCCCACAGCCAATACCTGCAAAGTTTCTCTTTCCTACCACTCTGCTGCAACCCCCCACCCCAACCTCCCTGATTGAAACCAATAAAAGCCGTGAGCTTTTCAACTGGTGACCTTTTGTTACATAGAGAACACTGGCCATTTCAAAGCTCCTCCACTACAGAATACTTTCTCTGTCTTTCTTTTGCATCTGTGTGTCATATTGCCAGGTGGGAGACCTAAGCCCTCCATGGAGTTTTCGGTAGCTGACCGTCATAAGCCAACCCTGTAATTTTTTATACATTTATATATCTTGTATTATATCTGTTTCC
The DNA here is from genome assembly GCF_000276665.1 of Chinchilla lanigera. Lineage (NCBI taxonomy): Eukaryota > Metazoa > Chordata > Mammalia > Rodentia > Chinchillidae > Chinchilla > Chinchilla lanigera. Next base: position 17,934,948 of record NW_004955428.1, on the reverse strand, counting down.
CCAGTAAAACACTGAATGATATAATGCGATACTTCTTTGTCCTGGTGGACAGTCTAATGTCTTAAGTGTCTGACCAATCATCATAGGTCCTTCTCACAAGAAATGTGTTTATTGTCAGATGACTTGTGGTTCCTATTTGACCTGTGTCCATTTTATTCCTACCTCGATCACCATGACACTCCCTAGAAGAGCCCTGACCAGGAGATGAGTTAGCTTCAGCTAAGATAAAAAGGAGGTAGCACCACAAAGCACCTGAAATGATGGAAGCAGTGTATTTCTTAAGATCCTAGAAATAATAGGGCAGCATACCTCACAGGGCCAACAGGAAGAGAGCTGTCATCCAGGATATTCATGCTTAACCAGTGGGCGGAGTTTGTATGTGTGTGAGAGACACAGAGAGAGACAAAGAAAGAGAGACAGAGACAGAGACAAGGAGAGACAGAGAGATAGAGGACAAGAACAAGGGACTTGTAGGGTCTAGAATATTACCTAAACTAGTTTCCCAGAGATAGCCCTAATTGGTAGGTTTAGAGCAAGTAGGTATGAGTTCCGCAGAACTGACCGTGACTGAGACAGTCTCTGAGGCATATGTGTGCAATCTGTGCAGAGTGTGTGTGGAAGAGTCTTTGGGGCAAGTCAAGTAGATTATGCGTAGCTGAGAAAGCTAGATAGGAGCTAGTGAGTGGCAAAGCTCATTGAGGCAGTTACAGCCCGCTATCCTGACTCATCATGGTGGCCCACTCTGTGTCTTCTAGACCAGGGTACACACTTATTTTTGCTCTTTTTTTCTCCTTCTTTTGTTTGGTCCAAGTTTTCTCTGCAGAGTTTCTCTCTGCAGTTTCTCACTTATTCCTTCAACTCCACTTTTCAAATAAACATTTCATACTGTTTTTGGCCTTTCTCTTTCCATTCTTTGTTCCACGTCAGAAGGACTTGGAATATGTTTAATTGGTGAGCCATTTCTATAGGAACTACCTGATAACAGAAGTATGTATAGGACAAATGTCTGAATCTACCTCCTTGAGAAACTGGGAAAATATAGAGAGAACTAGAAACTGTCAACATCATTTTGTCCCCTTGATGTAGGAACCTGAAAGCCTAGGTAAAACTCAAAACATACAATAGATGATAGGAAAGGGAAAGAAATTGCTCAAAGGAAAGAACAACTGGGATGAGGGAAAGAAGAAAAAAGAAAGAAAGAAGGCAAAACATAAATATGTATATATATATATATATATATATATATATAGCTGTGATAACTGTATTGCTGTTGTCTGATGGTGTATTGAAATGAACAGTTAATGCTCACAATTTTTTATGTTCTGATCGACTTTGCATGCTTGTGTCTGGTGGTCTGAGCAACGGATTTGAAAGTAACAATATGCAATGGAATTAAATGGTGAACTCCTACCATCTTGTCTAGTGAAACTGTATTATCTCTAATGTTTTACTGATAATTATTTTCTTATTCTCTTTAATGGCTTGAGCAATCTTTCATTCTTACATCTGATAATCTGAGCAATGTAACTGAGGATAGTGATAAGCAATGTAACAACCACTGTTGATTTGTATTAATTCATCTTGAGACCTTGTATCACTTGAAATATTCTTGCTTTGATTTGTTTATGTTTGTGATACTGGTATGCTCCTACTGTTCTATTTTTTTTGTTTGTTTGTTTCTCATGTACTACTCTCTTTAAAATTAAAAAAAATAAAAATAAAATGTTTTTCACTGTATACAATAAAAAGGATTTGTGTACTGGGTTAAAAAAAAAAAAGAAGGAAAACATATTAACAGACAGACATCCATTTACAAAATAGCATAAGAATAATACAAACAAAACAGAGTTACAGACAAAGGAAATTAACCATAGTTGTTGTACTACTAATTGATAACTTCAAAGTGGTTTCTCAGGAAAACAAATAGAGATATAAAAAAGAAAAAAAGGTTTACTTAAATCCTATGCCTAGTATGAGAAAGATCAACTTGTATATGTTCAAAATGGTGCCAAGTCAACACAAACTTATAAGAATTTCCTGTGCATAATGACACAGTTATTTTATTTGCCATCTTAATGACGTGGGACACAGATAATTGAAGTCCGTTTTAAATTTAAGCCTCTTACAGGACATTGAGCGGCTATCTTCCGTGTGTTTAAGACTTCTAATGATAATTTCTTCTATTCTTTCATGAATGGAGTATCATTTCATTAGACATCAGTGTGTAAATGCAGCATTTAAAAATATAAAGAATAAGTAAATTAATTTTTTTAATACTGGAGATTGAACCCAGGGCCTTTGCACTGAGCTACATCACCAGCCTTTATTATTTTGAGATATGGTCTTGCTAAGTTGCTCAGTTGCAACTTGAAGGCTGGGCTTGAATTTGTGATCCTCCTGCCTTAACTTTCAAAAGTGATGAATACTGGGTTTCCTGGGTTTTTTTGGTTTCTTTTTTTGGTACCAGGAATCAAACTCATGAACTTGCACTTGCCAGGCAGGTGCTTGTGTCACTGAGCTATATCCCCGGCCCAAAAGTGATGAGTACTGGGTTTATAGGTTAGTACTACCACCTGTAGCTAAATTTAAAATCCTTAAGAGTATCTTTCCTTCTTGAAAAGATTGCTCTAGAGAGATCTGTCAAGAGCCTAGCTCACAGTAACAACTAACACGACTGTAGAATACATTCTATTATTACTGGTTCTAGTCAAAATTTTTAAAATATAACTTTTTTTGGTGCTGGGGGTTGAACCCATGATGTAGGACATAATAAGCATATACTCCACCACTGAGCTATACTCATAGTCTCATGATAACATATATTAACATATATACATGTTAACATATATTATAACATATATACACATACATGTATATGTACATATATATGTAACAGAAGTGTGTATAGAACAAATGTCTGAATCTACCTCCTGTACATATACATATATAACATATATATTAACATATATACATGTTATCATGATAACATATATGTAACATATATACATAATTTAAGAGAGAGAGAGAGAGACTGTAACAATAAGATGTATTTGTAATGCATTTCAGTTTAATGGCACCTTCTATATTTGTATGTATAGTAAAGAGATTGGGGATTTAGCTCAGCAGCATAGCACCTGCCTGGCAAGCACAAGGTCGTGAGTTCGAGTCCCCGTACCGGGAAAAAAAAAAAAAAAGAATTTGTATGTATAGTAAAGATCCCAGTTTGAATTTAAAGTTTCATTGGTAAGTCCCATCCTATCAACTTGATTGGCTTTGTGATGTATGCTGGGGATTGGCAAAGCACAATTCTGGGTGTGTCTGGGTGGGTGGATCATAGAAATGTGACCTAAGGAAACTGTGTCTGGTCTCTCACTCCTTCCTCTGTGGCAGTATTCCTTGCTGTGTTTCCAGACCAGCATGAACTAAGCATCTTTCCTCTGCCACGCTCTTCTGCCATGATCATCCTGCTTTGGAGCCAGCCAACCATGAACCAAGTCCCCTGAAACTAGTAGCCAAATCAAACCTCTCCTTCTTTAAATTGTGGGTGTTGGGTATTGTGTCTCAGTGACAGGAAAGCTGAGGAACACACCCACCTTCTCCTGCCATTAAATTGTCAGAAGTTCTTGGCAAGCTTAGCGTGGGAAAAAAGCTGTCTTACAAACATGCCCAGACATGTTAGAACAATACAATATTCCACTCTTTATAAGTTAATGCTGTTCATGGCATGGGTTTTCTACATCATTTAAGTATGAAAAAGAAAGGATTTGGTTCTACTTTCTCCAGATTGGTCTTTATTTGCATGTTTGTCTCTTTGTGTTACCAAAAGATTAGAAATTCCTAAAGGCCCTAGGGTAAAAAGTGAGTCCCTTTTTGGCCAAGTTTTCTTAGTATTCTAGTTTAATGATTTAATTTTATATTCCATCCCTTTAATTTACTCATTCTTATGCTTATGTAGCCATCTGACTGCTAGGAAGTTCTTTTGAAGTATAATTTCCAAGGAGACACAGAGCAGAGGAAGATGTTATCCACAGGGTTTCCTGTGTTTAGATTTGCCAAACATGATAGGAGCCTGATTAAATGATTAATAGGAGAAAACAGAATGTATATAAACAATGAACTCACTAAAATTTCCACACAAATGTACTCAATAACTTGCTCCAACATCTGATTGACAGGAAAATATCCCAGTGTGTTCAAACACACTGATGATAATTTATGTATGTGCAATTGTTGGTGTCTAGTGGGGAAAAAGTAGCAGTATTAAAATGTTTAAATCATTAAAAATGATTTTATCCAAGTGCACAGCCATGGGTTCGATTCCCAGGACTGGAAAAAATTTTTTAGCCAAGTAAGACTGGGGTGCTGAATCTTTTAATTGACATCATCATGCTCTGTCAAATTGTCCAGTAATGCTATTCAGATTTGCTTTTTTTGTTACTTCAATATTCTGTTCTGTTTTTCCATCCTTTTTTGAAAATAAACATGCAAGAAAATCACCAGAAATAAAGTGTCATCATTTTCCATCTTTCTGACCTCAGTAGGTGTTGACTGCTCCCTTTTTCCACACTATTTCTAACATATGGAGCCAGAGGAGTTCTCTGACTCCTAAGAGTGCTAACAATACTTGGAATTTTAGTGCTTTGGTCTTTTTTTCTCTAAAGTGCAAACTAATCTTTTGTACTTTCCCCAAAATTATTAGATGATAATTTTTGATCTTATTAAGACTGCAATTCAAAGAAAACAAGTATTCAGCTCACCATCAGGAAAAGAGAAAAGAGAGAAATCTATATTTTCTCCCTCCCTCACTCACATCTTTAACAAGTAGGGTAAAAAGGTCCTTAAAGCTATTAGAAAAGAAAAAGGAAAGTTTAAAGAAATAAAAAAGGAGAAATGGATGCTGTTCAACTTCAGAAGATTTCTTTTTTTACCATGATGAATTTGTAATATAAATAGTTTAAGAGAACATGGGACTTAAGAGCAATTTTTAATGTTGGAAAACAAATGGTATTTCCATGAGACTACTATTGGAGCACAGACCAATTCAACTTCCCGCTTTTGGACCAAGTCAGAAGCCTTCCATTACAAGTCTCTTAGCCAGCCTGGTCTATTCCAGCTCAAGCTTTGCAGCACGTCTTTTCTCAAGACAACAAACCAAAGCAACAAAGAATATTTTACTGGATATGCTATGTCCTACCTGATTTTTCCCTCTTATTCAATTACAAAGATAAAGTTATTTCTTTTAGATTTTATATCCAAAACCTTTCTACTAAATAGTATTATTATAAGATTTTAAAAAGACAGTGCACAGGAAATTGCTTTTAAATATTTAAAGAATCATACAAATTTAAGTCAAATGTTATTATCAAAACCAGTTTTTGATAATAGATTTCTTCCCTTTTGTCTTAATTTCTCTTTCTTACCCCAGTATTTTCTTAATAATCAAAACTGCAATGATGGAATTATAATGTTATTCAGCTAGTTTAAAATATTAAAAACATTTTTGGTTTTGGCTTTCAGTTTAACAAAAATATCTTATACTGCAATTTTTTTACCCTAATTAAGCTGATGTGTTTAAAATAACCAGAAAGCACAATATAAAAATTTCATTTTCTATAAGGTAATTTTTCTCCTTAGCCTTCAGCAATTAGCCAGTCAAAACTGCCATGGAAGTAAATTCCCGAAAATGGTAAGCATCCCTCAGAAAGCCTATCTTATACTTCAAGGAATACAACTTATTACAATATCATTTAAGGGGAAAGAAATCAGTAGACATGATAAATTTTTTATTTTCTTTCTTACTGTTTACAAAAATCTTTAGGAAACAAAGTATATGTGGAAGAAGGTAAAGAAAGTAATAACATCATCAGAGTAATCACAGATGCAGGGAGTATGGTCAGCACTGGCTTGTGACTCGTGCCCTTAGAGCTTCTGAGAAGAGACATAGCAGCAAGCTCAGTTTATGTATTAAACAAGTAAAAGAAAAGGCCAAAATCTGAAATGTAGTCTACTTCCAGTAATCTGCATGCTTGTGAATTTTTTTCCTGAGTTATCCAAAAATATTTTGTATCAGCCTGGAGAGTTGTCTTACTCCCCTTCTGTTTGCTCCAGCTGTTGCATTATTATGACATCATAAGCCATTTTTTATTATTAGCTTAAGTAGAAAGAAGAAAGAAAGAAAGAAAGAAAGAAAGAAAGAAAGAAAGAAAGAAAGAAAGAAAGAAAGAAAGAAAAAGAAAAAAGAAAGAAAAGCTGCTTGTTTTTAAATCATAATGAATTATAACAAAGATGTGAGGGTTAACTCTAGTTCATGTCCCTAGAATGGACAGTTACAAGGAGCATTCGGGTCAGAGAATACTAAACAGAACAGAGGTATATTCACAAAACAAATCACAAAACAGACATATTTCACTTTTGCTTTTGGGTCTTCACTTGGTTCACTGAGGTTTTGCTTATCTAGAAGAGACTAGCATGGGAGAGCCAGTGCAAATAAAAGAATGTTCTACATTCTTCACAATATTTTTTTTCTCTAAAGGTCTATTTTTCCCTCTTAAGATTAATCATTTTGCTCCCTTTAACCTTAAAAATGCAGCAGGGTGAATTTATGAAGCATGATCAAAAAGTACAGTGAATGTGTCTATCTCTATATTTTTTAAATGTGTTACAATAAAAGATTGCCATGAACCCTCCTCAGAATGCTCCACCTTGCTTGAAACACACAAGTCATCATTCTTACCACTTTCTGAGCTGCTGTGGACGTCCTCTTTTACATCCGTAGTTGCACTGTTATGGCTATCTTGATGGCCTGATTTCAAAACCTTTATCTTTCATGGTATTTTGACTTTGGGGAAGTCAGAAGTCACAAGTGCCAGATCCAGTGAAGTGGATGAGGACACAGTGTAATGTTTTATGAATCTTCTTTCTTGTTGGATGACCCCATCTGCATTCATTTTTTATTACATCTCATAAAGACACGTATGTCTTGTATAATTTAGTGACCAAGGATTTTTTTGTTGTTGTTTTGTTTTTCTTCTGGTACCAGGAATCGAACTCAGGACCTTGTGCTTGCCAGGCAGGCACTTTTGCCACTGAGCTAAATCCCCAGCTCCTGAACAAGTATTTTTAGTGACCCTTGTTTAGTGATCTTGTTTGAACGGTCTCTCTGTTTAGCTAGTTACACATGGGAGGGAGAGTATTAAGTTAATTAAGATACTGGTTCTTCAGGAACTTAGTCTACTGGAAGAAATAACCTGTGCATACAAATAATTGGAAGAGGAAATAGAGTAAGATGAAAACCACAAATGAGGCATTCAGTGGTATAGTTCAAGAGATGTCATTTTGGCTGGGGGAAACTAGAAAAGTCTCACACAAAAAGTATCATTTCGTGTGGGCTTTTCACAGTGAAATTTTGATAAAAGTGACAGAAAAACTGGCACATTTTGTACTTAAAGAATGGAAAATGACATAGAAGAGGCCCAGATAGGGGAATTCTGAGCAAGTTGAGCCAAGTCCTACTCAGCTGCAGTGGTAAAAGTGACCAGTAGGTGGCAGGGCAGGGAGGGTGGGGAGAAGCCCGGGAAGCGGAGTCTGCAGCCCGCAGTAGAAAATTACCCTTTGCTCAGAAAGCAGAGGGCATCCCGTAGAGGTTCTACAGGAAGAGCAGAACATGCTCACACAGCAGCTCAGAAAAACTATTTGAACTGAGAGGCCAGGTTAGACTGTAGCTGCAGAGACTGATTGGCGGATATGTCCACTGCCCACAAAAACAGCTCAGGCTGAGGAAATGGAAAAGGGGATACAGGGCCAGAAATTTTTCAGAAGCAGAAGCTTTCAGACTCGGTCAACAACTGGACTTGGTGACAGAAATAAAAACAACAACAGGAAGTAGAGTTGCAGATTTAGGCAAGTCTTGGACAAGGACAGTGGCAGAAGACAGGAAAAATAGAGTGGAAGGTGGTGGTTTACACTGTGGGAGCCCCAAGCTGCTTTGGTCCAGAGAGAGAGGGCCCATATGGAGCGCGAGGAAGGAAGACTTGGCAACACCCCACCCATCTGGAACCTGATCATTTACAGCCTTGCCTGTGGAGAATGCAGCCAAGACCTGGGAAGCAAAAATGGCCCCTGCGGCCAAGATAAATGTCATTATATATATTCAATACTGATCTCAGGTTTTACTTACACAAAACTCCGATTCTTTTGGAGAATTGAATCAGTCCTGCTCTCTTGTAAGTCTAAGATGGAGAAATGTTTCTTCTTGGACTCTTGACTCACAATAGGACCATCTCTCCAACCTAACATATACAGGTCTTAAACAGTGAAATAAGTTTTGATTTAGGGGCTGGGGATTTAGCTCAGCGGCACAGC
>NW_004955428.1:17895314-17926487 GCF_000276665.1 Chinchilla lanigera | reverse complement strand
ATATGACCTTGACTTTCTGACACCGATAAAAGAGGTTGATCTGCACTTGGACTAATTGCTTGGTTATAGTGAACAGGACAGATTCAGAATAAAGCTGGACACACCTAAGCTTGGGGGAAAAGGTTAGAGTCCAGGGCCATGGTCTTGCATTTTATTTTACCATTAGATGATAAGAGCTAGGGCCCAGGGTATAGCTCAGAGGCACAAGCACCTGCCTGGCAAGTGCAAGGTCCTGAGTTTGATCCCTGGTACAAAAAAAAAAAAAAAAAAGGGTGATAGGGCAGGATGTAGAGAAAGAATAAGGAGCTGACATGGGTGACTTTGTGAAGCTGAGAAATCTTATAATGTGTGTATCTTTCCTTGACCAGAATCCAGTAGGGCACAGTAGGATAGGGAAAAGAAGATAAAACTGACACTGTTGGTATAATCCTGCCTTTTTTTTTGGTCAATAACCAAGGCCTTGTGCATGCTAAGCAAGCAGTCTGCCACTGGGCTACATCTCCAGCCCTATCATCTTGTCCTTTTATATTAGCTATGTCACCATTCTAGAATTTAACACAAATAGCATATTACCATATGCCATTCTATTTAGTGGAAGGCTTACAGATCCCAAGCTTTCCTGATTCTTGAACATCAGTAAATTCAGCGCACACTTACCCTCAGTCACACCTCCGTCTCCTGTTCTCCAACACTGTCTAAAGCCCATCCCCCCTCTGCGCAGGATGACCTTAGGGGCCTCCAATGTCTTCTTTCCATCCTTTTCTTCCTGTTCTTTGCCCCATGGGATGACCTGCATGGACTTGCCAAAAGGATGTATCTTGCTTTCTGGATTCCAGTTGGGTTTAGCCCCTTGCTCTTTTAGGCCTTGAGATTTTAAAAGACTCCCACCGTTATTAGCTCTAGCATATGTGTTATGGTGTGAATCTTAAATGTCCCCTAAGGGCTTGTGCGCCAAAGGCTTGGTTGCCAGCTAGGGCCACTATTGGCAATGGTAGAATCTATGGGAGGCCGGCCCTAGCTGAAGGGCGTTAGGTTGCTGATGGGGTACCTTTGAAAGGACATTAGGCATGCTAAGAATAGACAGCTGGAAGAGTATCAAGAGACTAAAAGAAATGCTTAAAAAGTAAACAAAAACTGCATTTGCAAATAATAGTGAAGTCAGTCTATTGTAGGGTAGATAGTTCAGTCTGCTCAGAAAGAATAGTGATCTTGAACCATCACAGGAGAGTCTGTATACATTTGACATGCTTTCTTTTAAAAGGAAGAAAGTAATTGTACATTTAGATTTCTGGAAAAATTTCTATTTCAAGGGGCTAAATATTTACCAATGACCTTTAGCTTGTTGGTCGGATTTTACTCTGTATCAGTCAGTTCTTCAAAATCTAGAGAGACTTCATGAAAGGTCAGTTCACCATGGCTGAAATTCCTAAAATTCCTTTCCATCATAATAGGCAATGACATCTGGTGACTCTAGGATCACTGGGGATCAAGAACCATGAACATCACACTGGTGATACAAGGCAGCTTATGCCAGGTCCTCCCTACCTCCCTCCTTGCCAGATCTTATTGCTTTGTTTTTTTGTTTTTTTGGTTTTTGGTTTTTTGGGTTTTTTTTCCAGTACCAGGAATCGAACTCACGACCTTGCACTTGCCAGGCAGGTGCAGTGCCGCTGAGCTAAATCCCCAGCCCCTGCCAGATCTTATTGCTACAGTCTTTTATTTTGTGCCAGAGAAACTCATTCCTCAGACTACACTATGTTGTTAAGCAGTGTACCTTTCTAATAATTTCTTTGGGATTATCGGGAAAAGTCAAATAAACCTTCCTCTAACCTAAGAGAGTAGAGGTCCATTTTCACAGCACATTTATGGAGCTGTGTGGCAGCCACCATCCACTGCCTCTGTCTCAGGTAAGAAACAGCAATTATGCAGCTTACTGTGAACAGAGTACTGTGACAGTGTTTGCTTGGGGAAGCTGAACTTGACAATCTTTGGTCCAAAGAAGATAAGAATGAGCACCACTAACTGTACTTAAAACATTTCATCAATCTGCTTTGGCCACTGTGTAGTCCTGAGGGCTCTAAAAAACATTTCATTCTGCTATCGTCTTAGAACTGTGAGGCCCACAGAATTTGAGAGCTGGACCTCCCTTCTATGAATAAAGCCAGTGTGATGACCAGCTAGAGAGAAGAGCTTATAATCAGAGACATGATCTCAAAACCTGGCCTCTTTTGTTGAATTTCCTCCTTCATTCTCAACACACAGCCCTTTAAACTCCTGCTTATCAGGTGACTGAAGTGGCATCTTCAGTGAAGTGTTCTTCCTGTCTTGGCAAGGAATATGATCAGTTTTGATCTGTATTATGGGTTTTTTTTTTTTTTTTTGCCAAATCTCCTGATCTTTTTGCTTTGACACTAAAAACATTACCGATAAAGAGGGTGCTGGAGGAACTGATAGCTGATGTGCTCTTTGAAGATTTAGAAAGAGTTTTGATGGATGAAGTTGAGGAGAAAGGACTTTCCAATAACAGCAAGTATGAGTGAAAGGCCACAAAGGTATGAGAAAGTGTAGCATTTAAAATCTTTCCCTAACTTAGCCTTTATCTTTCACTTATGTCTCAAAACGTAATCAACTGGGCTCCAAATAAATGCAAGCATTTCAGTACTTTTTTTTTTTTTTTTTTTTAGCTCATTTCAGATTTAAACCTTGTCAAAAATTTTCCCTACTTCTTCAGTCTTCAAAAGTAGTCTCCAGGGGAGCATGTGGCACAGCCTGTAATTCCGGCACTCTTGAGAGCAAGGCAGGATTGCTGGGAGTTTGAGGCCAGCCTGAGCTACATAGTGAGTTCAAGGCCAACCTGAACTACATAGCGAGACCCTGTCTCAAACAAACAAACAAATAAAGCAAAAAACCAAAAGTAGCCTTCAGTGTTTGGGGATATATTTTAGTGATAGAGGAGAAAGAAACTCCCAAGCTGAACGATATCTGGGACAAGTTTGGTTCTCTTAAATCAAAGAATGAATTTTAGGAACAATGGAGGTTAAGAGCAGAATATATTTATTGAGGGATAGAAAGCTTCTGTCCACCAGAGGGACAGATGGTGGCCCCAGTGGGTTGCCAAGGACCTTGCCCTTCCCAGGGACTTTATACAGCAAAACCATGAGGTGAGGCGGGTCCAGGATAGTGGGAAAATGGGAAATGACAAGGTGGGCATGAGGTGGAACAAAACTACGGTCAGCCAATAAGATTACAAGTATAATTGTTCAGGTAAAATTGATTAAATTGGGATCAAATTGGGAAGTGAGTCACATAGTAAGCAGGCATGAACAGAACATAGGGGGTTGGGCTAGTGACTCTTTCTGGCTTTTTGAAGCTGGTTGTTACTTATTTAGAATGTCAATCCCTGATGTCCACCCCTAGGGAGGTATGAGAGTGCATTTGTTTAGTCTTTTTGTCTTGACGTCTGGCCCACAGCAAATACATCTCCATTTGCAAGGTGTCTTGTCTTCCATATTGGCTCCTTCAAAGACCTGGCCCTGTCTGACTGCCTATAATATTCCGATCTAACTCAGCTGCCTATAACATTAGGTCAGATTCCCTGGAAACAGAGCCTGAAGCAGGGATTCTTAAGCACATGGTTGATAGAGGATGTGTTCTTAGAGGACAGCAGTAAAAAAAAAATGGAAGAAATTAAAACCCAGTGTGATTTCAACAGAAATCAGATTTCTGGGGAGCCCTAGAGTGTGACTGGCTCTACAAAGATGAATCCCCCTCCCAGCCCCACTTCCCTTTCCCCCAGGGCAGGGAGCTAGGTTTCTGTGCTCCAGATTAGTCAGTCTGGTATGGAGTGAGGTGACCTCCCAGGTTACCTGGAAGGTCTCATTGGAGGCCGAGTCTCTGGAAAATACTCATAATAGCTAAGGATGGGTGTGCTTGTCAAATAAGGGGGGCAGGGTGGAGCCAACAGTGCTACTGCTATAGGCAACTAAGTTAGATAAAATATTATAAGTAGTCAGATAAGGCTGGGCCCTGAAAGGAGCCAGTGCAGAAGATGAGATACCTTACAACTGTGGAAGAGACAGACACCCCATCTGAGGGCCAGACCTCAAGACAAAAGGTAAAACAAGTGCACCCATGTGTACTTCCTGAGGCCAAACATCAGGGATTGATATTCTAAATAGGTCCCTATCACCTTGAGAAAGCCAGGAAGAGCCACTAACCCAAGCCCCTACAGGAAAAGCCTCTGTTCTGTATTCTTGCCTGCTTGCTACAGGGTTGCTTCCCCATTTGATCCAAATGTAATCAATTTTACCAGAACAATTATACGTGTAATCTTATTGGTTGACCATAGTTTTGTCTCACCTCATTCCCACCTTGAGATTTCCCATTTTTCTCACCTTGGACCTGCCTCACATAATGGGTTTGCTCTATAAAAATCCTAGAAAAGGCAGAGTCCTTGGCAATCCATTCAAGACCCCTTCTGTCTCTCTCTCAGACAGTTTTCTGTCCCCCAGTAAATATATTCTGCTCTTAACCTCCATTGTTCCTAAAAATTCATTCTTCAATTTTAGAGAAAATAAACTCTTACTGGACATCTAGCAGGTTGAGAGTTTCCCCTGTATCACTACTAAAAGGAGCTTCTGGGGTCCAGGCATCAGGCCAGTGTCCACAGTGCTTGGTCTTCTATTGCTCTACCATGCGTTGGTCTCTATTCATAACAGTTTCCAACACTGGTGCTCCATACGTGTGCTATTTCATTTGGTCTTAGGGTAGCCATCGTCAACTGAGACCTGAGGACTCACTGACCCAAAGCCGTCATATTTCTGCTTCCATATTTCTTCTCCCATGGTTCCTTCCCCACCACACACACACCTTCAGGTGTTCTCTGAAAACTCTTTTCATTCCTCTCAGAGCCTGGGAAACACAGCCGCTCTCCTGCACCTTGCCGGGTGGATGAGTGGGTGTGGCTGTGCCAGGTTCCATGTAGATCTTCTAGCCAACAGCCATCCCTGAACTGCACCTTGGGACAGTATCTCAGGATTCTGACACTTTCCAAGAGATTTCCATCAGGCACCCTACAAAGGGATCACACAGGGAATGGGGATGTGTACCTTCCCAGACTCTCATGTTGGCCACTTCTCTTGATTCACTTTCCTCTCTGTTCTTGGGCAAAACTTCTTTATTTTCTGGGCTGGTGGTTTTTTGTTTTTTTGTTTTTGTTTTTGTTTTTACCTGTTTTCTTTACAATGTATTTGTCATGAATAAGCCACGTCATTAGTGTAGACCAGGCATATTTGTGTCTTCCTACAAAGTCAGAATTTTTTGACTAACAGTAAATTGACAAGGTACATCAATTTGAACTTGTTGAGCACTCTGATTTTGTTTGGTAGCCATAAGCAGGATAGTCACAGGTTCTTTTATTCCAATCTTAATAACTAATATCTCTGACACTCAAGTCACAAATCACACTTTCTGGGACTGGGGGTTTAGCTCAGCGGCAAAAGCGCCTGCCTGGCAAGCGCAAGGTCGTGAGTTCGATTCCTGGTACCGGAAGAAAAGACAAAAAAAAAAAAAAAAAAAAAAAACAAATCACACTTTCTGTAAAGACTAAGACAGGGTAAGAGTGACTGCAGGATTCAAAGAAGCAGGACTGAAAGCCAAGGTGGAAAGTCAAAAGAGATGTGAAGCTGGTTCAAAGCCCAAGTCTGGGTGATAAGCAGTTTGAGTGGGTCTTATCAAGCTGGCAAATGGAGCTCAGCTGGAGCTAGGGGACACAGAGCCGGAGATGCGCCCCCCCTCATTGATCTTGTGACATGCTCACCATGTGGTCTGATGAAATGAAGGGTCACTGTCTATGCTGCCATACCGCAGTGTCAGACACCCCTCCTTTATGTGATCTAAGTGAGGGAGTTGTATCATTCATTGGCCAAATGTGTCTGACTAGCTCAAAGGCCTGGTTTTCTCTGATATGACTTGATCCATATGCATTGATTTAACTTGATAAATGTATATGTATAATTTTTAGTAGCAGAATTAATTTATCAATTTGAACCATGCAACAGGGACTGTGCTTTTAAGTTTAGTATGTCCAACATCTGGTGAGTATCTCTTCACAGAGACGAGATACCAAGTCATTCTGCATTAGCATTTGCATTCAAAACAGAACCAACTGCTGTGTTATAAAATAGAGTGACTCAAGAAAAGTCACAACCTGAAAGCCACTGTCCTATATAACAGAACAACAGAGCAGGACATAGCCTGCTTGCTGTGGTGTTGTTTATGTTAAACTTCAGGCCTGGAGTAATACTCCAGGCTCTTGTGTACAATGAGGAAAGAATTGCCAAGTGTACATGGGAAGTCGTGCTCAGAACAAGTCTGTGCCAACAAAGAAGAAAATCAATTTCATGTACAGGTACAGATTCCCTATGATGAATGCTATCATTATGCATATCTAAAATGTACCAATAAAATAAAATTTAAAAAAAGATAAGGCACAGACAGAAAAAGGTGCCAGGGTAACAGAAAAGCACTGCAGATAGGTCAAAGCACACAAAAGTTATAACATATGTAGCATCTGGGGTGGTGGGGGGGCGGGCATTGCCCAGAGACTACTAGGCTGTGTAAAGACAACATGGTGTGGAATTTATTGTGGCTGGGTGCAGGCAGGCAGAGAATAAGATAAAACTGTCTGTCCTGAACAAAGAGAGGTGGTCCCTTCCACAGGGCTGGAAAGAAGACAGGGGACATTAGGCAGGAAAATTTTAATTAACATCTGTGGTCAAAATTCTCTGGCAGTCTTGTACCTCAATGGGCAAAGTCCTTGAAGTGTCCAGTGTAAATTCTCAGGTGTCTCCAGATATCCCCAGATGTCCGGGAACCTGCAAAATTCCTTGTCCTATCTTATCTCTTTTCCTGTGCTTGCTGTTGACAACTTGAGCTGAGTTTCCTGCTGAGAGCTGAGCTTCCTGCAGAGTAGTGTGCTGCTGATGGCAAGCAGGTTAGGGGCTGGGTTTGAGTTCTCAAAATTCAAGTAGTACAGTTAGAAACAGTGGCGCTGAGGGAGTCTGTCATTTCCCTCTATTTTATTCTTTTTTTCAAAAATTCAAAACATTTTTATTTAAATATTTTTCTAACGTTTTTTCACTTTTATGTAAATATTTTTACACCTTTCTTTTGATTTTCAATGTTTTACAATTCTTGGAATTAAAATATTTTTAATGAAAAATAAATTGGTGGAGTTTTTCTTGCTCCTCTAGAGAGAACAGGGAGACAGGGAGGGATGGAGGGGTAGGGACTCAGGGACTGAGTGGGGGAACAGTGGGGACAGAGCCCAGACCCCATTTCTCCAGGATTTGCTGGTGAAATTCTTTAGACCAAATGGGGTTCCACAGTTTCCTCTTCCTCAGCATGGTGCCCAAAGGGAAGGCACTGTATGCAGGGGTGAAGGCCCAAGCCAGGGCCCTGCTGGGATTCTCGCGCTCAGGCAGCTGGGTGTCGGGGAGGACCCCTCCCAAGCCTCTTCTCCTGGCAGCTCCTCTGAGCACAGGGCTCCCCTCTGCAGGATCAAGGTCCTTAGCAAGGGCTGCAACGTCTTTGGTGTCTGTGGACTCTGCAGTGGGCTCCTCACCACGGGTCTCTGCAGCTGCTATAAAGGTGTCTTTACAGGGCCGGCAATCGTCCTCCAGCCACAACAGCAACTCCTGCAGCACCAGCAGCTTTACCCAGAGAGAGAGGGGCTCAGTGTCCACACTGACCCAGCCTGAGGAGGTCCCTTCCATTTAATTCTAAACAGTACCCTATGTATTCCTGCTTCCACTGTCCGAAGAGGGTCAGGTCTGATTCAAACTTTACAACAGTAGCGACAGCAACAGAACAAAAACTGTGGATAAACCAGACTTTCGAATTTAAAGGGCAGGCACCTCCACTTAGGTGTCTCCCCCTGCATCTCTGGGTGTGCTTGGCAGGAATGATTGACAGGTTGCTGAGTCATCTTAGGGGCTCTCAATATGTACGCTTGTCTCAGAATTCACTCTGCTCTTAATTATATTTATGAGTTGAAGTACATATTTATTAAGCCAAAATGAGGTGGGAGTAGGTTAAAGGTGACTGGAAGGCCAGGCTAGGAGATCCAACATGCATGTCCTCTCACCCAGAGCACCTCACCTAGAGCATCTGAGACTTTCTGGGTTTTTGTTGTTATTTTCTACCCCTCTTACGACAATGGAAGCAGGAATACATAGGGCACTGTTTAGAATTAAATGGCGGGAAAGGACCGACTCCCTCAGCTCCATTGTTTCTAACTGCACTACTTAATCTGAGAACTCAGAAAAATAAAACCTTTTTTCAACCACCCTGATTGTTTTCTTTCATTACTATTGCTTCAGCTGTGGGTTTCGAAACCGTTCTTGAAACACAAAAGCTGAAGAATAATTGTTTCTTTTCGCATTCCTGCTTCAACAATTTTGATCCTCCCTGGGGCAACGGATGTCTGACCAGAGCCTGTGAGCCAAGGAGGTTTTCAAAGGAGAGCCCATCCTCTTGCCCCACAGGAGGAACAGAGAGTGCGCAGACCCCCACTTTGGGAGTTCGCTGTAGAGGAGGAAGCGCAGTACCAAGCCAGATGGAAAATAGAGTGGGAAGGAATGGAAACGGGTTCCCAGAGGTTTCGGTTTCGTGCTTGTTAGGGACATCCCTTGATCACTTGCAGAAGGCATGTCGAGACTTGTAGACTCTGCCTGAAAAGGGGATGGGATAGAGAAAAACCACTTAAATTTACTCAAGATAATCAGTGGCAGTGGAAATGTTGGCTTAGTTCCAGATACATCAACAAACATCCCAAATGCCTACTACTAGAAAAGAATCCTAAAGACACCTGCATTTAGTTGAAAGTATCTCTGACAGCTAAATGAAAAGAGTAAGACACTGGCAAAAGGAAAATATTTTTCTTTCTAAGGAACATGGTTTAATGAAGAAGATTATGGTTCAATAATATAAGTAATGGCATGATTAAAGACAGGCTTGGTGATTTAAATAACAAGTAAAACTATCCAGTGTGTTCCAGAAACTAACCATAGTGAACTGGGACCACATAATCCCTCTTAGCTCCAGGTATTTGGGTCAAAGAAACTTTTACAAAAAAAAATTTTTTGAGGTAAAACTTTTTGTTTGCTTATAAATAAGTGTTGAGTTTGTTTTTCTTTCTCTCTTTTTTCTGCCTTTTAATTAATAATCACTATCAGTTAATCCTCTGAATTGGTTTATTTGGTAATCATTAAAATGTATTGAGTGCTTATCGCACGCAGCTTATGGCACATATAGTAACTCAAATTCTTACAAAAAAATCTGTGAGGTAGGTATGATGAGTATTCCCATTTCAACTAAGGAAGCCAAAGAAAATGTAATGAAACACAATTACCAAGTACTAAATGATTTACATGCAGTATCTTGTTGAATCCTTTAAAAATAGCTATAACAACCTATTATTTCCCTATCTTGTAGATGAGGAAATTGAGAAAGGTAAATTCTTTTTTTGGCAATGCAACCAGTGTATGATGGAGGAAGAATTTTAAAGCACACCTACTTATTACCCAAATGATAGAAATTATATAGCCAGTTATATAGCCAAAAACTAGTTAAAGAAATTAATGATACATGTCTATAATGGAATATATACACTCATTAAAAATGATGCTGAAGATATATTGATATGTAAAAATTTTAAGCTAAGAGCAAATAACAAAATATATATGACAACTTTATTTAGAAATATATAAAGTATAAATGTGTTTACTTTGCTAGAAGGGAATATAGAAGTAAATTTAAAATGTAGTAAGTTTTATTCAAAAATTAAGAATTTCAGAATGGCAACAGGAAAGGATTAAACCTTCTAAACCCTGAGCACTGTGCCACTACACAAGTCATACCCTCAGGAAGCTGGCCTTGCTTAGGAGTAGTCTTTACATACTTCCCCTTGGTTGTCAGTGTTAGATCGCTTGTATGTCTTGCTTTAATGATAAGAAAGAACAATAGCGCATCATATGCGGTAGGAGTTTTGAATTATATACATATACTTATCAATTCACATATACATACAGATATACTATTTTTTCTCATTGCCAAATTTCTTCTTTTCTTTCTTGTATGCTATAGTTTGGAAGTGGTTTCCAAAAGCTTGTGTGCTGGCAATTTGGTCCCCAGTGTGATAATACCAAGACGCAGTGGACCTTTAAAGGGTGGGATCTGCTGGGAGGATATGAGGTCACTGGGGGCACCAATCTTGGAAGGAATTAATATCCATCTCAAGGGAGTAGGTGAGCTCTTATGGGACTGGATGGATGACAGTGAATACAAGTTGTTATAAAGTGGATTTTTTCTTTTTTTTTCCTCTCTTGTCAGTTGACCTCTATGTCTCTTACAATTGATCCTGTCGTGTGATGCCACCTACCACAAGACTTTCACTAGAAGTCAATATCTGCATCATGCTCTCAGCCCTCCCTCCATAACTGTGAGCTAAATAAAGATCTTTATGAATTCCTCAGCCTTAGGTGTTTTCAGTAGTGATATGAAATGAAGGAAGACATTTCCTAAAATCAGTAGGAGAGGCTGAGCAAAAATAGGCAGGAGTAGGGTTAATCGCCCAACACAAGGAGTTGGAGCTGAAGAAGAATGAGAAGGGGATCTCATGGGGTGGTCATGGTGACCTGGTATATGGAGTCATGCTGCAACAGCAAGCAGAAACACCAAAACAAACCCAGGATTTGAAGGCATATTTACAGGAACTGACTGGAATCATTCCCAAAATACGAAGCCCTGATCTCTGGTGGTCTAGGGCTTATATGAGATAAGCAAGCAGGAAGTACAGAGGCAGAATGGCTTGTCATTTGGGGATTGGTTTATACAAAGTGCATCGTAGTGACCAGCCCTTTCTAGGAAACAAAAGTGACAGGAACTATAGCTGGAACTATTACCTGGGCAACTAAAAAACTGAAGTATAGTGACTGGTGGGGATGAATCTTCTGCTACAATGCAAGATAAAACACATGCATTCACCAAACATGGGATGTTGGAAGCAGAATGAAGTGAGGAAGATGCTCTGGTCAGTGAGCAGAGGTGACAAATAGATTGAATACATTGGAGGTAGGTCCAGTGTACAGATGCATTGAGGTAATGAAACTCAGGTTCCTCTCTGTTGGGAAAAAGAGAGCAAATTGGAATAAAGCCTGTGTTATATAAGATTAATGTCTTAGTTACTTTTCTTTTTGTTGAGACAAAAAATCCAACACACAAAATTAAAAGAGGAAAGTTTATTTAGCTCATAGTTTGTAGAGGTTTCAGTCTATAATCGGCTGGCTTCAAGGCAGGGTGCCACAGTAGAGGGGCATCTCAGAGAAGAAACAGTCTATGGCAAAGAAGGTAGGAGACAACGAAGCAACAAAAAGCCTTCCTTTTCCAATTTTCCATCCAAGCTACCAGCCTTTTGGGTGGTGCCATCCAGAACTATGCTAAGTCCAATCAGTGTACTAATTTAGTATCACCCACCCTTAATCCCAGTGTCACACACCCTAGATCCAGCCAGCTCTGAAAAGCCACACCAAGAGTACATGAAGCTTTGGGGCAACATCTAGATACAAGCCATAACAATTAGAATCAGATAGATCATTTCTTTTGTGTTTTCCATAATACATGTGTGTATGAGTATTATGAGTCTATTTCTAGATGTGCTTATAGGCAGGATTTTGGAAGGTGATTGGATTGTGTGGGTTTATAGATGACTTGCTGTTAAGAGGTAGGGTCTGGTCAGAAAAGGCAGTTCTCTAAGGAGTGGCCTGGAAGCATTTATCTTCTTCTCTAGCTTCTCCCTTCACTCATTCTGCTTCCTGTCTACCAGGCTGTGAGCAGATCTCCTGTCCTCTGTCATGCCCCTTTGTCCTGCCTTGCAGGCAGCTGACTATAGACTGAAACATGGACCAAAATAAATCTCTCGTTCCTGAAGCTGTGAGTGTTGGGTATTTTGTACTAGCAGTGATGAAAGTAACTGAGATGGATTTTGGTACCTAAAAAGTAGGGTTGTTGCTGTGATGCTACCTGACCATGAGGTTTAGAAGCCTTTGAAACTGACTCATGGGAGGAGTTTGGAAAGGTTTGGAGATGTGAGCTGGAGAAGCCACCCTAGAATAATGTTAGAAGATGGGAGATACTAGTTGGAGTTTAAAAGACCAGAATGCTGAGAGGAATGCATATAGTAAAGACCAGGCTCTCAGTAGGTTTCAGTTGGGAATGAGGACTCCACTAGCAGCTGGACTTGAGATCATGTAGTTATAATGAGGAAAAAAGATTGTCTACATTTTTCTCATGAGTGAGACTTTGCAGGAGACTGAGATTAAGGGCATTGGGCTAATTAATGTGGTGGAGGAAATTTCAGATCAGCTCAACATTCAGGTTGTGGCATGGGCCCTGTTGGGATCTTTTAGCTAATTCTACATTGAGAATCAAGAGCAAATGGCACAGGTGAGTGATTTGAATTTCACTGGAGAGGAAACTCCTATAAAGTTGGGTCTTCTAAAGTTGGAGCAGAGAAGAGCTTGGCTGTTGAAAAGATCAACATTAAAAAGGAGCCAAGTGCTTTAAATCATAACAATAGGAAAAACTGATTTGAGGGCATGTCAGGAATCAGCAAGACCCATCCCTTCATAGTCTCAGATGCAGAAATGAAAGACTTTGCTTTGAAAAAAAGAGCCTCAAGAGTCCCTAGCTCTAGAAGGACAGCCTAAAGAACAGCCATCTGAGGAATTAGTTTTCCAGGATTTGATTCACAGTGCTAGTTATCCAAGCACTCAGAGGCATCTGAAGCCATGATGCAAAAAGGGCCTGGCTGCTGCTTGACCTTACAGTGGACTTTGGTGTCATCCACATGGCTTTCCTTGGCTTTAGGAGGATGTGGAATGCAGACTGTAGGGTCATGGAGGCTTCCACCCAGATTTTTGAAAGTCCTTGAGGCCAGGCAGTGTGCCCCTAAGAGTGCAGTGAATGAAGCTAGGAAAGTGAAGCTGAAAGTGCAGTGGAGATTCCAAGAAGTTGGAGGAGCCAGGAATGTGGAGCATCTGAGGAAAACCTCAAAGAGTGAGCTAAGTCAGCCCAAGAGAGAAGGCATGAGGGCTGCAACTACTGCCAATGCTGTTGAAAGGGCTGCCTGAATCTTTTAGAGTTCCTATCTCACCACAATCTGGCACTACAATCTGGAACTACAAATATTAAATATTTGCCCTGCTGTGTTTTGGTCTTGCTTTGGTCCAACTGGCTTCCTTTTGAATTGGGAGTGTTTACCTTGTGCCATTGTATGTTAGCAATTTTTAACTTTCTTTTTTATTTTTACAAGGTTTTACAGCTAAGAGTTTGCCTGAAGTCTCAGAGAAGACTTTGGCCTTGGACTTTTCAGCAATGTTGTGATCATTAGGACTTTGGCAACTCTTAGAGATGGACTAAATGCATTTCAAATAATGAAATGACATGAATCTTCTGGGTATCAGGAGTAGAATGCTATGGTTTAGATTTAAAATAGCCCCCAAAGCCTCGTGTCTTTGCAGATTGGAAAGAGACTGGATTATGGGATGAATCAGCTGACTTGCTATTAGGAGAGGTCTGGTTGGAAGAAGGGGGTCATTAAGGATATGGTCTCTTGCTAGCTCCTTCCTTCGCTCTCTGCTTCTTGGATGTTTTCCTCTAAGACTCTTCCACCATTCCCTCCTGCCTTTGGACAAGCCAACTATGGACAAAAAAACATGAGTTACAATAAATCCCTGCTCCTTTAAGTGGTAGATGTCAAGTATTGTGTCTCAGTGACAAAGAAAGTGAGTAAAATAATTCCCTAGCTCTTTTCAGTAACAAATTCTGAGAACAATGTCATTGCAATAATATTGACCAAACCTAGTGTCCAGCTCTTGGTTCCAAATTTCATTCTATACAAACACACAAAACTGCACACATGCACACACACATAGTGATAATAAAACTCCAAAGCTCTTTGAAGAAATACCTGTTTTCAGAGCTAGGGTAGGAAAAGTACAAGATTGGCTTATAACATTTGTGTGTGTGTGTGTGTGTGTGTGTGTGTGTGTGTGTGTGTATAAGTAAAAAATTGTTCAAAAACTGTTGGGGATATATCAAAAGAACATGAAAGCCAGCTTGGAAGGTCAGCCAAATCTGGGATAAGTTATATATCAATAAACAATAATAGAAACAGATATTGCCAAATTGAGCAAAATAAACAACTATGAGTCCATAGTAATATATGTAAATAAATAAAAAAAGAGGAAGTATTTCCTTATACTAAAATGCCAACTAATATAGTGGAAGGACTGATGGAATTAGGAAATACCATTTGGCATCTGTCTTAGTTTTCTGTTCTTGCTGAGACAAAATGCCTGACACCCAAAGTTAAAGAAGGAAAGGTTTATTTAGCTCACAGTTTGTACAGGTTTCAGTCCATACTCAGCTGGCTCCAAGACAGGATGGCACATGGCAGAGGGAAAACCATTCATAGCAGCAGAAAATAGCAAAAGCGACAAGAGAGAGTGAGTGCAACAAGGCCATTTCTGTCCCTTATATTGTATCCAGGCCTCAATCCCAGCATTGGGCCATGAATCAATCACAAATTCTAGAAGCCCCCACCATGACAGAGTGAGGATTTGTGGGGAACTATAACAGCAACATAGGAGAAAATCTCCTTATGTTTGCAGATTGTCTTGGTTACTTTTTTCTCATTGCTGGAACAAAAATACCTGAAGCCCAAAATTAAGGAAGGAAAGGTTTATTTCACTTACAGTTTGTGGAGGTTTCAGTCCGTACTTGGCAAGTTATAAGGCAGAGTGGCATATGGCAGAGGGCTACAGCTCATGGCGGCAGAGCACAGCAAAGCAACAAAACCTAAAAGGGAGGAATGGGGGAGGAATGGCCTCAAGCAGCCTCTTCATCTCCTTTACATATGCAAACTATCCACCCCAGGGTGGGTGCAGCTCTCACACGCATAATCAATCAAACTCTAAAAGCCTGCCCCATGACCGCATGAGGCTTTGGAGGGACACCCAGACACAAACCATAACACAGATAAATAAACTGACAATTTTCAAAGTAAATTAAAAAGGAAAAATAATTGCACTAATAATAGACATCTCTGTAACTTGTTTGAATCAGATAATTTGCATTTGCTCTTAAAGTATATTGTGCATTGACAATATCCTTATGTCAGGGAAAGTTATCATTCACATGTGAGTGCAAAGTAGTTTCTGGATTAAAAAACGTCTGAAAATACCTTACCCATATCCTTCCTAAGAAAATTCTCTAGCCAAGTGTAAACTTCATGATAATAAAGAGGAAAAGTTCATGAAACATTGTTGAGCAATATCTTACATTTACAATTAAGTGTAAATGGATGATAATGGTTAACAGTAAATTATACTTTGTTAAGAATTGTGAAATAGGAGACACATGTGTGAAGGATTTAAATCCTGTTATTATGTCTAAGATTGAAAGTCTAGACGGATGTGGTGGCATATGCCTGCAATCCCAGTACTTGAGAGCCTGAGGCAAGAGGATATCTGTGAGTTTGAGGCCAGCCTGGGCCACATAGGGAGACCTCATTGAAAGAAAGAGAAGAAGAAAGAAAGAAAGAAGAAAGAAAGAAAGAAAGAAAGAAAGAAAGAAAGAAAGAAAGAAAGAAAGAAAGAAATGAAATTGTATAATTATCTTGACTCAACATCTGAGTGATAGGATATGGTGGATTAATTGAAATGAACTGTTCTTCATTTTAATAGAAGAAATTTAGCATAGAATTATTAATCTAGTCAAATGTGAAAGTCATTATTTAAATTTTGATATATGGATTGAAATGAATGCATTTAATTGATGAATAGGAACTGGAAGACAGGCACTAGTAGAACTGAAAAATGTATGTCAGAGAACGAACAAGTTGGAAGTCACAATTATTTAATTTTCACATGTAAAGATAAACACAACTACTAAAGTAAGGGAAACTATGAGTGGTAGAATGGAGACAAATAGTGAAAATTCCAATGTATGAGTAGAGGAGGAATAAATAAAAAGAATTTTGATCAATAAAAGTCAGAAGAGGAATTAAAAAGTAATGTATAAAATGTACTAATATAACAGGAAAAAATATAAATTTTTATTATAGATATTAAATTCCTCAGTCAAAAGGTAAAAACTCTCAAATTCAATTGTAGTCTATGTCAGACATGGTCTCAACAAGATGGCTTATTTGAAAATAGGTGATTTGAGGAAGGTTTATTTAGAAAGGTGTCCAGTGGGGAACAGAACTGTGAGGCTCAGTGTTACCCTAGGCTAATACCAACAAAGCCGTTACCTCTCCTAGGCCTAGAGGGACATAGAGAGAGATGCAGTTACTAAAACCAGGATGTAGAAGGATAACATGGAGGGGGCCACAGAGAGGAACAGTGACCTTTAATTCAAAGCTATAGCTGGGCCAAGGTGATAACATAGGGAAGGGGCAGAAAACTGACCTTGCTGTCCTTCTCCTCTTGAGTTATCCAGAGAACAGAGGTAGAATTTGGGGGCAGTCTGGGCAGATAAGCCTCTGAGACAGAAAGGATGGCGACGGCTGGTGGAAAGTGAATCCAAAGGAGCCAGCAAACAGAAAACACCCGACACATATGGTATGTACAGGAAAAGCACCTAAATCAGTAACAAAGAGAACTTGCAAGAAATAAAGGTATGGGAAGAGGTGTCTAATTGTAACAGAAATTGTGGAGTTTATGCTAGACCCAAACTTGGGGGAGAAAGGGGTGGTATCAAATATCTAATCAGAGTCACTGGAAACCAACATGCCAGATTTACTATGGGCACAAAAGCCAACACTCTTCTCCTGCTGTCTATATGAAAAGAGAAATAGGCAGGGGCAAAGGTGAAAGACAATATGCCTAGTGATAATAACGTAAAGAGATGCCCAAGGAATAGAAGCACCTATGAGAAAGGCAGCTTGCTTCTGGTCCCTTGGCTGGCTTGTGAGAGTTGCAGAACACATGGCCCAGTCCAGTGATGTTATCAAAGCAGTGCATGGTCAGAGGGTTCTTGCAAGAGAGCTATGGTCTCCTGAAGTGTGGGACATGCAGGACAATGAACACTGTGACTGTTCCTTGCTCAAAGATTCTTAAAGATGGCGACCGAGGAATACCCATGCCAGCAGGACTTCAAGAAGCAGTGGTAAAGCCTAAGAAAGAGGACAAGGACATTATTCTCCCCATCCTAGCTCCAACTGGATCTGATGCTAAATAGGATCTTAGTGCATTTTCAGTAGCAAATGGAGTATTAGCCCCTATTGCATAGTACTCCTCTACCATGTACATGAACAAACAAGTCACATGAAGACTATTTGGTGAATTATGTACATGAGGTGATTGATATAACAGTAGCTGTAATGCTGGCAAAATACAATGGAAATGGCCAAAAATAGCAGAATAGTAAAATGAATTATACACGCATAAGCTTGATGAAATTTACTTCTTAAAGTGCTAATTCTATAAATTATGTAGCATGATAGCAAATTACGGAGTAGCAAAAGTATTTTATATTGATTTAAAAATATTCCTAGACTCTGATTTCAACAGTGCAAAAAAGGACATAGGCAGTGTACAAATAAAAAAAAGAATTATTAGTGTCTTAGACTAGTGGAATGTGGGTGAAGTCTCCATTGCAGTCATTATTTTTGTTGTCATAAAGTTGCTTAAGCAATAAATGAAATAAAAGGCCCCAAAATAGAAATGAATGGGTGGAAGACGAGGTAGTTATTAGACAACGCTTGAGGAATTTTGCTGTAGAGAGAAGCAAAACAAAGGGGGTAGTAGCTGAAGGATTTAGGGTCTAGGAAGGGAGCCCTTTTTTGGAGCTGGAAAGCACAGATACATCTTCTAATGCTGTTGGAAGGAAAGAGACAGTGAAGAAAACAGAGTTGCGGCAGCCAAGTCCCGCAGTGGGGAGAGGAAGTGTGACCCTGCACTAGGGTGGAGGTGGACCCTGGAAGAGCAGGGAGCCCTAGCGTCCCATTCCAGAGGGCAACGGGGGTCGGGCGAGTGCAAGGGAATGGACACAGCCAGGTGGGTATTTGATAGTAGTAGTAAGTTAGGAAGTTCTGTTCTGACTGATTTCTTTATCTCACTGAAAGTAGTATCAATGCAAAGAGTTAACTAAGACTGGGGGCTGTTAGAAGTTTACAAAAAAATAAAAAAGGTGCAAAATGATCCAAGTGCTTGAGAGTTAAAGGCTGAAATCATTCAGTAAGATGTCGGGAGAGAAGCAAATTCCTACTTGAAGTTTGGGCACTAAGTAGTTGTATTGCCACATCCTGTGTGAGACAGCTGTTTGAAGTATCTAGTGCCAAAGCCTTGAACCCAGTCTTTCTTCTTATCCTGACTCTTAAGGAAAAGGGTTTGAAAAAAAAAACAAAAAAAAGCAAGGGTTTGATTTCACATCATAATTGTTTCCTAAGTTTTTAGTTGTAGTTGGCTGGTTGATTGCTACTATCTTTCTCTTATGAAAAAATGAGAATGAAAAGTACATATGTAGCTGTTAGTTTACACTGACCCTGTGAATGCTTTATCGTTATGCAAGAATACTTTCTAAACACATCAGGGGCTGGGGAGATAGCTCAGTGGCACAGGGCCTGCTTGGCAAGCCCAAGGATCTGAGTTCGATTCCTAGTACCAAAAAAAAAAAAAAAAAAGATGTTTAAACACATCATCCAATGACCTAGCCCCTGAGGCCCCACACATTGCCCACCAGAAGCTGTGACCTATGATTTAGGGTGTGGTTTAGATTGTGGATTCTCAAGAGAAATGACACTGCTCAGCAACTGCAATAAAAATTAAAGAAATCTGTATCATTTTGCTCTGTATGTATGATGTGGTCTTTTCTTCTTCATTTGATCACGCTAAGTGAAGACAAGGCCCCACAAATTGCATGACTAATTCCTCTCAAATGTTAGAACCTTTTTGCAACCTTTTGCAGTGTACTCACTGATGTCATTGATAGTATTTCATACTAGTGAGGTGGCTATGACTGTGCTTTGGGATTTATTCTAAAGTAGTTAGGAAGTGAGGGAAATGAGCAAAAAAACCTAAGAGAAAAACAAACACCTTAATAAAAAAAATTCAAATCTCTACTGCTGGGGGAAAAAAAGGAAAAAACGGTCAGTGTACATTTATCATTTGATCCTTTAAAAATACACATTACATGTGAAGTGTGTTCAGCACAAAAGAATGAAAAGGTTAGGGTACCTGACTGGGATTTCCAATCTGTTCCTCAAAATGTCTAGTTCACCGGGACCCTCGCGGTCCACCTGTGCAGAGTTCTTTTCCTTCCAGATGACAGCTAAAATCTTGAATGTTTATTGT
This sequence comes from Chinchilla lanigera, assembly GCF_000276665.1. Lineage (NCBI taxonomy): Eukaryota > Metazoa > Chordata > Mammalia > Rodentia > Chinchillidae > Chinchilla > Chinchilla lanigera. Next base: position 17,907,069 of record NW_004955428.1, on the reverse strand, counting down.
CTAAGCTTATCTGTCTTTCTGGTAACAAACCGGACAATATTGCTTTGAACATTGGTGTTTCAGGCACTTTTTAGGTAGCAGTGAAATGGCTATTTTCCTAGCACTTGCCAGACCCAAGCCTAATAAATACAAATGGTACAAATGTTCAGTAAGCCCATTAAAAGATGTTCAATGTGTATAGTAATCTTAAAATTCACATTGAACCAATAATGAACTGCCACTTTTGGTACATCAAAATGTCCAAAGATTGTTTGTAAAACAGGCCTAACGATGAAGGTAATGTGGAGAAACTTTCAGTATGCTTTTGGGGAAAGATTAAGCCTCTTTAGACCAACTAGATCAAATGTACCCCTAAAGTCTTAAAACATTCATTTTTTCATCAAAAGTATTTACTGAGTATCTTCTCTATTAAAGGTTGGGAATTACATTTCATTGGCGGATAGACATTACATAAATACTAATTACAAGTACAATGAGTCCTGTGAAAGGGAAATCAAAGGGACACAAAATCAAGGAATTGATCCTAATATAGTAATCAGAATTATGCAATCAAATCTGGGAGTGGTGGCAAATGCCTATAATCTAAGCCCCCTGGGAGGCTGAGGCAGGAGGATTACAAATTTGAGACCATGCTGAATTTAGTGAGACCTTGCCTCAGAATAAAAAAATAAAAAAAGGCTGGTGATGTAGTTCACTGCAAAGGATTTGGGTTCAATATCCAGGACAAAGAAAAAAAGAAGAAGCAGGAGGAGGAGGAGGAAGAGGAGGAGGAGGATGACGACGATGAAGTGGAGGAGGAGGAGAATTATGCAGTAAGATATATCATAATGAAAAAAATTGGGGATTACTTAAAAGCTCACAGGCAGTGGATGAAGTCAAACCATGATATATCCATGCAAAGAAATAATATCATGGCATAATGAATATAATCATTATCTATTGCAAACATGTACTAGTAAAATTTTTTAAAATATGGTGGCATTAATAAAATACAGAAAACTAATCAATGACATATTATAAATCTTGATAATATGCCGATAAATGGAAAATAAGATTATAAAATAGGGTGTTTGGTATGATACAATTTTGTAAATATGAAATAAAGTAAAATATAGTCTACCTATCTAATGCTATTCCTATCTATTCATCTATTTGTTAAGTACCAGCAAAATGTCTCAATAATAATTGTTGGCTGGGAATATTATACCAATGTTTTTCCTTTATGCTTGTCTTTAAGGACATTCTTAAAGTTACGAAAATAGGAAGTATTTATTGGACATAAATAACTGATATTTGAGAGAGAACCTAACAAACATTACTGAATTACTCTTCTAAATTATCTAAAAATCTGTCCTTTTAAATTAGATCAATAGACTGCAATTGTCTTGAAATACATTATTTTACTCCCCTGCAGAAATACTGTTCCATAGTTATAATTAAAAGTTGAACTCTAGCTTTTATTAAGATGATATGAAGAACATTTTCTCAATCTTTTCCAACATTGTAGTTCAAGACTTGGCCCATATGTTACCACCACTTTTCTAAAATGCTGCTCAACAGGTTTATAAGAAAATTGATGCCAGAAAGACTTTACTTTCTAATGAGATCTTTCTCAAACATGGATTTTAGAACACATTTTATTTCCCTTATTGGTTTTCCTGCTTGGGATATTAGAGCTAAATTAAGTTATTAGTTAATGTAATGATTTGCCCACAGATCTACTATAATTAGCTTCTATCATACATGGTTTTTAAGGTTTTTTACTACTATTACTATTTCCTTGCTGTACTGGATTGGACCTGGGGCCTTCCTGAGGAACCATAGCTCCAGCCCCATCACCCCATCCCCTTTATTTTTGAGACAGGTTCTTGTGAAGTTCCTGCATTGCCCAGAATGGGCTTAAATTTATGATCCTCATGCCTCAGCTTCCCAGTGTGAGGTTCTACCCTTTAAACTGCTACTCATTTTTAAGTTTTAAAACTCTTCCGTCTTAGGTCTTTAGTAGGCAAGTTACCTCAAATTAGTTTTCAAGATTGACATGTACAACCAGCAATTTTACATGTTCTAAAACAGGAAAAATTCAAAATTAGTAATGGTTGTTGTTCATACATGTGTATAATGCTAAAGACTTGAAATAGTTGTGCTTGTAGCAGTTAAAATGGTTTTCCTATTTGTTTATTCTTTTATGTGGATAGCGAAAACATTAACTTTAACCCAGCCTATTTGAATTCCAATAGGTTCTAAATTGAATTCTTACATAACTTAATTATTCTATTAGTAAACTACTGATCAAAAAACAAAAGCCTTCCTTTCAGTCAGCTCATTGTTTTGGAGAGTTTAAATTAATGAAATCCATTTTCCTATCACAAAAGAAATATTCTAAAAACATTTGAACTTTTAAAGTCTACGCAAATTCCATTCTGCTTTTGAAATCCCATTCCTTCTGCTACTTTTGTGAGAAGACCTTAACCTTAAGAACACTAAGAGATGAAATAGAGATGAAATTTCATATTCTGATGACGAGGAGCTGAGGTGTTTAAGTGACTTTTTCCGTCCCTCAGGGTGATTGCTGTAGGTCATTCTTGAGGTCACTGGCTGGAAAGTTACAAACAAAGTCATAGTTTTGGCTAAGGAATAGTAAACTTGGACTCCAGACAAAGCCAAAGCTTCCTCAATAATGAAAGAAAAAAAAATTCAGTCCTGTCCTCTGAACACAAACATTGGCTATATAGTCAGCCACTGGGTGGGTTGTGTGAGAACAATGAATGAATGTAGCTTGGGTGGCTATTAGTCAGCGTGACTTTACAACTTTTAAAAATAAAATATTCAAACATAGCATCATCAAGCCTTTCTCTATCTTGGGAAGCTGTATGTGTTTTGTTTTGTTTTTTAAGTCAAGGGCAGAAAGTTCACAAACAGAAAATTATTCTGGTGAAGTCAAACTCTGCCATCTGTTCACAGAAAGTAAAGAATAGCGTTTTACTACCTCTTTGAAAGTAAAATAGAGTGGTTCACTTTACTATATCCCAGCTGGAGATCATACCAATAAGCTCAAGAACCCGTAAGATTATATTTGATGCACTAGGTTTCAAATGACAGTAATTTGTACATTTTAGTTGCATTCTCATCAGGAAATGGGTTTACTATGATTTTTCATTATAAAATGATTTTTTACAATGAAGTCATTCACCAACAAGAAAAACCTATTGAGGTCCTGTTTAGTGGCTCTAGGCCTTTGCGATAAAACAATGCAGAGGTCAAAAAACTCTCTGCTTTTTAAAAGGAAACCCTCATGTTCCATTGAGGCTGGGGTGGTGGTGCGGATGAATGGTAAGGAAAAAAGAAGTTAAGATTTTAGATAGTAAGTTTTATGTGATAGTGAATAACTATGTGTTTTTTTTCATAAAACAAAAATAATCTTACCATCCTAAATAATCACTATCAATATTTTAGTATTTTTCATTCTGATATGTATAGGAGTCCATTAAGTAAATATAATATTATATAATTTTGTAATATATTTCTTTCAATTAATATATTACAAGCATTTTTCCATGTTATTATGCATTTTCTTATAAAACTTTTCTTATAAAACATATGGCTACATGGAATATATAACTCTGAATAAACATAACATTAATATATTTAAATTAATTAGCTCACCATTGGTCATTCTGGTTATCTCACATTTTTGTCATTATAATCAAGGATGTAATAAATACCTAGATTGCTAAATTTCTGTGTACATCAACAATTATTTCTTTAGAATAAATTTCTGGCACTGAAATTATCTTCAAATTTTAAAATGTAAGAACATGAGACACTCTTTTCAACTGTCCTCTCCAGATGCTACAATAACTTAGGCTTCTTTTGGCAGTTCTTTTAGTCTTTGACTCATCTCAACACTGGTTAACATAATTTCTTTTTTTTCTCTCTCAATTTATAGGAGAAAAATTTGGTTTCCATTTCAATAAGTATTTCTTTTTTCTTAAAGATATAATTTATATACCATGAAGTCAGCCATTTTAAAAAGTATAGTCCAACATTTTTCAATATAGTCATAAAATTGCACAACTATCACCACTATTCAATTTCAGAACCCTTTCATCATCCCACAAAGAAATCCCACTCTTATTAGCAGTCATTCCTTCCTTCCTCCTCCCACCCCTGTTAATCACTAACCTGCTCTCTGTCTTTATTAATTTGTTTATTCTGGGCATCTTATTTATGAAATCAATATCATATAATATGTGGCCTTTTCTGTGAGGCTTTTTTCCCTTAGCATGTTTTCAAAGTCCATCCATATTGTTTGATCAACACTATCATATATCAGCACTTCATTTGTTTTATTGCCAAATAATATTCCACTGTATGGCTATACCAAATTTGATTTATCCATTCCTCAGTTAGGACAGTTAGGTTGTTTTCACTTTTTTCTTGGTTGTTGTTGGGTTTGTTTGTTTTTCAGTTTTTCAGGAATCAAGATGGTAAGGTACTGAGAAGGTCTGTGTAGTTCATGCTAGCCTTGAACTCATTATGTCACCCAGGATGGCCTCAAACTCACAACAATCCTCTTGGCTCAGTCTTCTAATTGCTGGGATTATAGGTGTGCACCACCACACTCTCCTCAAAATTTGTTATTATGATTGATGTTGCTATGAACATTTGTTTTTTTTTCCAGTACTGGGAATTGAACTCACGATCTCGCACTTGCCAGGCAGGCACTGTGCCACTGAGCTAACTCCCCAGCCCGGCTATGAACATTTGTATACACATTTGTTGTGAGTTGTATGTTTTAAGTTCCCTTGGGTATATGTCTGGGAGTGGAATTGCTGGGTCATATGACTTTGTGTTTAATTTTTGAGTAACGGATAATCTTCTACATCAACTATATTCATATTTTACCTTCCCATCAGCAAAATTTAAGTGTTCAAGTTTTTATCATCCTTTGTCACACTTTATTTTCTGTTTGCTTATTATAGCTAGCCTAGTGCATGTAAAGTGATATATCACTTGTTTTGATTTGTATTTTTCTAATGAATAATGATAGTGAGCACATTTTCACAAGTTTAATGGCTATTTGTACATCTTCTTTGGAGAAATAACAACTCAAATCTTTTCCCTATTTTTATTTTTGGATTGTTTGTCTTTTTATTTTTACTGTTGAATTCTTTAATATAAGACATGATGAGACACCAGACACTGATAAGATAGATTTTCAAATATCCCATTTTGTGCATGTCTGTTCTTTTCCAATTTCATGCATAATAGTTTTTAATTTTAATGAAGAACAATTTACTTGCTCTTTCTTTCATTGGTATTGTCTTTAATGTTATATCAAGGAAACTATTGCCTAGTCTAAGGTCACAAAGATTTACCCTTTCATTTTCTTCTAAGAGGCTTATAGTTTTAGTTATTCTAAGAATTTTATAATTTTAGCTTTTACAATTATTATCTATTTTGAGTTAATTTTTGTAAATGATGTGAGGAAGGGATCCAAACTCGTTCTTTCTTATGTGCATATCTAGTTGTTCTATCACTGTTTCTTGAAAATACCATTTTTCTCCACTGACTGCTTTAGCACCTTAAATGTACAGATGTATTTCTTGACTTTTTGTTTAATTTCATGTACCTACATGTTTGTCCTTGTATAGGTATCTTACTGTCTTGGTTATTGTATTTTTGTTGTAAGCTGTAAAATCAGAACATGTGATTCTTCCAACTTTGTCCTTATTTAAGAAAGTTTTGGCTATTCTGGCTGTCTTGCATTTTCATATAATTTTTAGTATCATCTTGCCAATTTTGTCAAAAGAGGAAGTTACAAAAACTGTAATAAATTTGCAGATCATGGAGAGTATTACCTTTTAACTATATTCAGTCTTCCAATCTATGAACATGGGATATCTGTCTTCCCATTTATTTAGTGCTTTTATATTACTCTTAATAATATTTTGTAGTTTTCAGTACACAAGGTTTTCACTTTTTTGGTTAAACTTACTCCTAAGTACTTTGTTCTTTTTGATGCTATTATAAATGGAATTATTTTCTTAATTTCATTTTTTGAGTCTTTGACGGTATATGAAAATAAGATAGTTTGTGTATTAATTTAGATTTTGTAACTTTGTTGAAATTATTTATTAACTCTACTAGCTCAGTGCTTCTTTACGGTTTTCTATATATAAGATAATGCCATCTGCAAACAGATATTTTTATACCTTCCTTTGTATTCTGGATATCTTTTATTTTATTTCTTGCCTAACTGCCCTTGTAGAACCTCTACTATAGTGTTAAATAGGAAAAGTGAGACCAAAAGTCCTAGTTTTATTCCTCTCTTATATGGAAAGTTTTCAGTTTTTTATCATTTTATGTATGATGTTAGTTCTGGGTTTTTAAAAGTATCTTTTATATCGACTGAAGAAGTTCCTTCTTTTCCAATTTTGTTGAGTTGTATTTATTTATTTATTTATTTATTTTTGGTTTTTCTCCGGTACCGGGAACCAAACTCACGACCTTGCGCTTGCCAGGCAGGTGCTTTTGCCGCTGAGCTAAGTCCCCAGCCCCTGTTGAGTTGTATTTAAAAAAGTCCTGAGAGCATGGTGGATTACCAACCCCCCCCCTACAGGGTATCAGTGCCCCAACTGGCAATATGACACATGGGTAAAAAGGAAGAAACAAAAATCTGCAGTTGGAGGGGGTCTGAGATAATCCAATGTTCTCAGTGAAACAAAGGGCCAAGAGTCAGAGCACTCATGGCCTTTATTGGTACCAATCAGGAAGATGGGTGGGGGTTGCAGCAGAGTGCATGGGAAGAGAAGCTTTGCAGGCATGCGGTATAACGGGAAACAGAATACTCTTTTACCAGGCACAGAAGCTGGGGACAATTAGTGATGCAGCACATAACTTAATGTATGCAAGACTGGCACCTTTACAGACAGAAAGGTTTAATTTTTTTTGAGTCCCATGGCCTCAGTTGAGATGTTATCTCATGTCTTAGCCCTGGAATTTCATAGGCTCTTGCTCAAGCCCTCATTCCAGCCATCAGCTTGTGTGTATGTGCATGGGGGCAATTTTTGCCCATATGATGCCATAAGGTACATGGGTGCCTCTGCTGGACATGATGACATTCTTTCGGCCAATTAAGGGAGCACCTGCTTCTATATAGCCAGCTCTGCATATCTCAGTAAATAGGGTTGAAGTAAAGGTCAGGTAAAGTTGGAGGCAAGGACTTCATTCATAGGGGAATACAGCTTGGTGGTCTTCCACAATGGACCTTCTCAAAAGCTTTTTAAAATGTCCATTAAGATAGTCATGTAGTTTTACCTACTTTATTTCATTAATCTGTGTGTTATTGCTGAATGATTTTCCTGTGTTGAACCAATCTTTCATTCCTTGGATAAATCCCACTTAGGCATGACATACAATCTCTTTTAGATATTGCTGGATACTGCTTGATAATGTTTTGTTGAAGAAATATTAATAGAGGAAGCTGGGTGTGGTAGTGCATACCTGGTGCTCCCCAGCACCAGAGAGGTTGAGGCAGGAAGATCACTAGTGTGAGGCTACCCTGGGCTACACAGTGAGTTTGAGACTTTCTTGGACAACACAGTGAGACCCAGCTTCAACAAAACAAAACAAAGCCAACACAAAACAAAAAAGAATCTTTGCTTTTGGTATAAGAGTATTACTGGCCTCACTGAATAAGTAGAAACTATTCCCTCTTCTATTTTTTTTTATTTGAGTTTGGGGAGGAACTATGTTAATACCTTTTAAAATATTTGGTAGAATTTACAAGTGAAGCTCTGTCATTCTGTGTTTTTATTTGGGAGGCTTATTTGACCTGTATCTTTGATTATTAGTGATACTAAAATTTAAAAACATTTTGGTACTAGCTTATTATATAATATTTTGGGTACATCTGGATTTTTAATTATTGCATTAATTCTATAATGATTTTTCTTTGACTGCAGGGCATTGTGCATGCTATGCAAGCACTCTACCACTGCACTACAACCCTGACTTTTTTACTTATTTATTCATATTTTGAGACCAGGTTTAACTAAGTTGCCCAGACTGCTCTTGAACTTGAGGTCCTTCTACCCCAGCTTCTTAAGTCGGTGGAACTACAGGCATACACCACTACCCTTGGTTCATAATACTTTATATATAGTAGGTTTATAATACCTTTAATATCTGGAATGCAAATTTCTTCACATTAATTTTACTATTATAAAGCATAAATTTTTCAAAGGTAAAACCATGACTTTAATGCAGATATAAAGTGAAAGAACATTTTTATTTCATACAGATATCAAATTTTATATGACTTATTAATTAATGAGGGAACCAGTAAGATATTACAACAGGCTTGAAAGAGAATTCAAAGAATAATATATATAAAAGCAGAGGAATGCTGAAATGAATTTATGAATAGATACAAAGTGGCTTATTGGCTTAAGTAGGGGAGGGAAATAAATGTCCTCCTCTCAAACATAATTCATTTGCATGTTATCAGTTATCTACAATTTAAATGAATTATAAAATCATTCAAAGACTCGGGGCTGGGAATTTAGCTCAGCGACACAGTGCCTGCCTGGCAAGTGCAAGGTTGTGAGTCTGATTCCTGGTATCGGAAGAAAAACAAAGACAAACAAAAAAACAAAGACTTTGAGAACCGTAGAGAACGTGAAATCAGATAACCTACACACAATGCCTAACTTTCCAGTGGAAAGATCCAATGATCTTTTTGGTCTATTTAAAAATCTTTCATTCCTCTCCCTATAATTAAGAAAAAAAAAAGGACTGTATTCTTATATGTATTCATACTGTATTCTCATTTTGTAGTCTTAAGAACTTTGTTAAAATTTAAAGTACTGTTTTAAAACAGTACTGTTTTAAATTTCTAATTGTGATTAGATGATTTTACATAGTTATGCTTCTATACAAGAATATTTGAGGGTTTTTTATGCCTTCTTTAAATTTTTGTACTTTTCATCATTAGATTCTGAACAGTTCTCATTAAGTTCAGTCATTCATCTCTCCTTTATAATATCTAAATCATTATTGCTGGAACAGAGACTTTTTTAAATAATGAGTTGTGTACTTACCATCTTACAAAATTCTCCTGGTTCTAATTATTTTAGAATTCACCTTTATATTTCTATTTCTCCTTATAGTTAGACATTTATTTGAGAATGGAAGTAATTTGAGTGCTCATGGTTTGGCTGAGAGCTAGATACTTACTTCTAAGGACAGTGTGTGTGTGTTGGGTGAGGGTCTGGTAATGACTTCACACAACTATATTAATCATCTCTTCTTTGAATCTTAGGCAGACTTTGGCAGAACTAGATAGCCATTTCCTGCAATAGCTTCCCTCCAGGGTTTGGAAGTAAAGAGTTAACAATAATACCTAGCCAGTGCAAACTATCTGCTTAGAGTTGCTTCCCAAATTTCTGGATACTATTTGTTATGGTTAGATCAAGAATGACTCCCCCCGCCCCAAAATTATGCACTCAAAGGTAGGGCTTTTGGAGGGTTGTTGGATCATGGGGAAACTGTATACATTGTTGTGTTAATCTACCTGTGAGTGTAGCCAGAGTGTGCTGTTGAGATGTGCAATCTGGTCAGAAGAGGTGGGTCACTGGGGCTGACCTGGAAGGGCATAGGTCCCTCCTCGGTTCCTCCCTTTTTTCTCTGCTTCTTGGGTACCATGACATGAACAACTTTCTTCCACCAGGCTCTTCTTCCACGTGGGTTTCTACTTTGGAGGCAGCTAATCATGGACTGAAATTTCTGAAACTGAGTCAGAATATGCTCCTCCTCCTTTGAGTTGTGAGTGTTGGGTATTTTGTCCCAGCAAGGCAAGTGACTAAGGCAATATTGTTACAACATATTATGACTTAGATTTTATCCCCCAGCAACTGGAATGTTCAGGTTTCATAACACAGAGCTGGAGCCCTGCAGTAGCAGGAAGTATTCTCAGCTACAGGAACATCTGGAAGTGAGGTAATTATTCAGTTGATTTTCAGTGAAGATGAAAGTACATTCTGGAGAGAGATGTCAGAACTTACAGGGCTTATGACATACTATCCCACCTGTATGGGTATTTGAGAAAACAGCAGAAGCAGGAAGCTGGCACTCACCTTCCTCTACTGCTCTCTGAAGCAGGTATAAGACCCTCATCGGAGAGGTGCCCTCTCTAGGCAGGAAGGGAACATCTTATCTCTTATGACATAGGGACACAAAGAATTAGAACAAAGAAGACCCCCCTCCATTTATTGCCACTCAATTCTACACCCTGTGTCTAATCATTATCTACAACTACTTACTTCTTTATCAAACCTAGCATGAAAAATATACAGCTCTCCCCATTTCTCTGGTTCATTTCTCACGTCTTCCGTGTTACACAATGCTTACATTACGTAAATTAATGTTTTTCTTTTATTGATCTCTCTTGTAGATCTCTGCGTTGTCTAAAGAGAGTACTGTAGTTCGGTAAAAGGAAACCTTTCCTCTGGACTTCTCTGGACTTCCTTCGCTCCACTTGTTGGTAATCTACTTAGGGCCGAGCCCTCTCACAGAGGCTTCAGCCATGAACCTTCCAACGGGAAAGGAAACGGTATCTTTCCTCCCCTGCAGGATACCTACCAGCCTCGACAGAAGAGTATGCCTGCTTCCTAAAAATGTACTCAGGCCATCTCCCTCTGTAGGACAAACCCACTTAGGACCTTTTGCAACTAATCCTGTCTAGAGAGGAACTTCTGTTCTAGAAGCTTCTCCATATCTCCTGCCTCTCCCCTATCTGAGTTTCCCCCGGAACACATCAGAGCACTTAGTCTTATTCGGCCTTGCCATTTTCTACTGGTTTTGTGTCCTCCACGCTCCCTGTCTTATCTCCCTCACTGCATCAGGGAAGATCCCATCTGAGTTAGCATCTCACACAGCCCTAATCAGTGCTTTGACACAGTAGGCTCTCAATATATGCAAATTCTCTGAAAGGATATTTTGCTAATCAGTACTGTTATAGACTACTGAAAGTACCTGTGATACCTGTTACAGTCTACTGAAAGTCATAAAAATGGAATTAACTTTAATTTTGTAGTTTGGGTGTTTCAGAAAAATATACTCTCTCCAGGAAATGTGTAACAATTTAGCCAGGGCAAACCCCCAGCTCTGGATTTAAAGACTTTAATCCGCTTCTACCACAAGGACCGAAGGCCCATCTTCATGTCTCTGCGTCCTCTAAAGCGAATAGTTAGGTACAAGGAAACCTTGCCTCTCAGCCACCCAGTGTGCTCCTTCTCTGGACCGCTTTCTCTCCATTTGCTGGTAATCTACTTCGGTCTGAGAGAGTTCTTTAATTTTAACTGTTTGCGCCCCACGAATAGCTCTCATCCTTTTTTTTTTTTTTTTTTTTTTTTTTGGTTTTTCTCCGGTACCGGGGCTCTCATCCTTTGGTGACTGGAGATTTCCAAAGCCGGGCAACGGAATCCTTCCTTGTTCGCGACCCTTCTGCTTCTGTGGGCGCCTACAAATGTGGGTTCCTAAAGAGTTTCCCTGCTTTGAAACGCCAGGAAGGAAGACGTACGGGGCAGAAAGTGGCATTTAAACTTGCAGAAGTTGAGCCGCGGCCGGCTGCCAGGCAGGAACTCCGCAGCGCGGGGACACCGGCGGGGTTGGGGTGGCTGGGGGTGCCGCACCGTCTAGGCACCGGCGCGCGCACAGCCCCAGGGCTCAGGGCCAGGCAGGCGCCCCCCGC
>NW_004955428.1:17761904-17894779 GCF_000276665.1 Chinchilla lanigera | reverse complement strand
CCCGAGGGCGGCGACGGCGGCGCCTTCCCGCCCGGCCACTTCAAGGACCCGAAGCGGCTGTACTGCAAAAACGGAGGCTTCTTCCTGCGCATCCACCCCGACGGCCGCGTGGACGGCGTCCGCGAGAAGAGCGACCCGCACGGTGAGTGCAGCCGGCGCCGCCCGCTCCCGCGGGGCTGCGATGTCGGGTTAGACGTCCCCGGAGCTTGGGGTGCTCCGGTTTCCCCCGAGCTGCAGGGCCTCCCGGGGCGCAGCCCACCTGTGGCGTCTGGGCTGCCGGCGCTCCCCAGGAGAGGCGAGCGGATTCCAGAGCTCCGACCGCCTCGGGCCGAGACAGGCGGGACCCGGCAGAACTGCACGTTCGCACTGGATGCCCGCCCTTCCACAGACCTGCCCCGAAGTTCCCATCGGTGGGACCCCAGGCGTCCTTGCTCACCACTCTCACCCATTTCTGTTTCTTTCTTGATTCATGAAAGCTGAAAGAACCCTAAGGAAACAACAAAGAAACAGTTCCCCTGGCCTTGACAATGAAGTGCCTCAAATCCTTTGTTTCAGTAATGAAGAGTACAACGCCTTATCTTCCACCTGCATTTAATAGCTTTGGGACATTGAGCGGCACTTAGCACCAGAGCCAGTTTTCTTATCCCTAAAGTGGCCATAATATCTGCCTTGCAAAAGGTTTAAGGATGAAATGAGAATTGCACTTCTGCTTTCCATAAAAGAGAAAAGCAATCTATTTGTGGTTCTAGGGAGAGCACTGGCCTGAGTGAGGGGTTGTCTAACACTAGGGTTCCATCAGAATCACCTGGAGGGTTATAACACACTGCTGGATCCTATTCCGGGAGTTGCTCAGTCCCTGAGGCCTGGAGTTGGGACTAAAAGGTTGCTTTTCTAGCAGGTTCCAGGTGATGCTGTTCTGAGAACCATGCCAGGAGAGCCACTGGTCTAGAGAAAAGAGCGTGAAGCGGGTCGGTTGACTACTCTTGATGGCATTTGGAGTGAGAGTGAAAACCAGAGCGTATTTTAATCTGCTCTGTAACCTTGTTTTAAAAGCTCTGTGTTCTGGCATTCTTTCCTTTATGGATCCCTGGGAAAGAATCTGATCTTCCGTTTGCCCCAGAGAAGGGCGGCCAGGGGTCCAGAGTTTATTTTAGGGGGCTGCGAAAAGACCATCTATTCATTGTGGGAGTGGGAAGAGGAGAAAACTCTACCATCAAACAGTTACCCTAGCAATGGGAAATATGCTTTTGTATTTGCTAGGTCTTTAATTAAAGTAATTAAATTTTAATTTAATTTAAAGTAATTAAATTTAATTAAAGTAATTAAATTTGCTTTCTGATACGTAAAAACATAAAATCATATATCAGTGGAGTAAGGTGGTGTTTTTAAGACGTCTGATACATTGTATAATGCTTAAAGTAGGGCAAATATTTATTCACTTTTTTATGGTAAAAACTTAAAAATCCTACCTTTTTGAAATATACATTATAGACCACTACTGTATTACCACTGTACAATAGTACATTAGAGCTTCTTCCTCCTGTGTAACTTAGTATTAGTTGGGTCTTTGTTGCTTCCAAAGTAGGAACTAAGAAAAGACGCAGGTCTTTACATTTTTTTAGGCCTGTTATAATTTTTAAAATTTATTTATTCAGTTCTTTGTGCAACAGAACTGAAAAGATGCTTATAAATGTAAGAATTAGTTTCAGTAGATTTCAGCAAATATGCCTCTGTGTTTGAAGTTTTGTTCTGCAGTTGTTTGCTAGATTAGCTCAACTGATTAGGGCGTACATATATCCCAATTAGTTTTATTCTCTTCTGGTATCACAAACTTGTTCAAAAAAGCATGTCTTATGACCAACGGGCAGAAGAATTAACTTCTAAATTAGGTTTTTAGGACTTTTAGTACTCTTAAAATACTCTATTTGTTGAATCATTTTTTAATTGAAGCTGCTTGCCTGAGAATAAAACGATGCATCATCTAGTGAGTGGTGATACTTCTGAACTGCATACCACATCATTACCCTTGTAAAAACAGCTGTTAACCTTTTCTTTCCAACTATGAATTGAGTTCATTGTTGTAGTCTTACTTTGACTTGGGTATTTAAATGGGAGTGGTTTTGCCTCCCTTGTTACATTTGACAGTATGTGGAGACATTTTTAGTTGTCCTAACCTGGAAGCATCTTCAGGGACAACAGGGTAGAGACCAGGGATGCTGCTAAGCATCCTGTAGTGTGCAGGGTAGTCTCCCTCCAAAAATATTCTGACCCCAAAATATCATTAATGCCAACACTGTAAACCCTGCCAACTTTTAAGGAGCAAAAGACAAGATATTAAAAGTGAAGAGTGGAATAACTCACCCAGGTTTGTGTTGACTACTACTTTTTTTAAAGGACATGTTTACCAGGTAATCGACAAGCATGGAAACCTGAAACTGATGAATTGAGATCATTTTTTTATAGCCTATCCTAGATGTAAGTGAAGTGCGGTGTGGTTTGCTCACCTGTAGATGGTATATTCATAGTTGACCATACTCGGACGACACTAATGGGAAAAATATAAGGAAGAAAATGAGTATGGCATGACATAAAATGTCCTCTCAACCACACATTTCCCCAAAGCCAGCCAGCAGACATGGAGAGATGAACGCATATTTAAAAGTAACCACAATTTCCCACTGAAGTATACGTTAGATATCTAGACTTGTTAGAAAAGTTGAAAAGCTCATGGCCTCGTTCCTTAAACTGTTTGGTCCAACTGATCTGAAAACCTATCACTGGTGATTTATTCCTTTGGCACCATCCTTTCTGCCTAGCTGTCCTCTAAAATGCAGATAATTGAAAGGCTGTGTTCATTTGTAACATCTAGTGTGAATTAAATCACGAGTGCAATTTCTTCTCCCCAAGCTGACCAGGAGTGCTTTGCAAAGGGGTGCTTTGAAGTCTATGGGATAAATGATGGGATGCTGGATGGGGGGTGTCAGGGGCAGAAGAGGAGCAGGAGCACCTGCTGGAGCAGGTGTGGGACAGGGTCCCAAAGGAGAATGAACACAAGAGCTTTGCTTCACACCTGAATATGCCCTTGAGTTTTCACTTAAAGGAGCCCATTTTTTGGCATGTTTCTTATAGTCCTAGGATAATCTTTATTTAACACGAGATCCTTGAAACGAGCAAGATGTTTAAAAAGAGTGCTTGCAGAGCGTCTGCTTCTCTAGCATGTACGCTGCACACCTGCCTGCCTTTTGGTTTCCGGTCTCAGCAGGCCTCCTCTAATGTCCAGGGGAGTGCATAACAGGAAGAGAGCCATGTAGACTTTCAGGAGAGAACATTTTTTTCCTAAGCAGCATGTACAACATGTGGTGGAGTATAGTAAATGAAATGTGTGCTGCGTATGTCCACGTGAGCATGAAATTTATTCCAGATGCTCTTATTTAGGGAAAAATGAAGGTAGAAGTGCTAGGTCTACTCTTGGGCTTCTCCCAACAGGCGGCTGCCTATTGGTCATGCTATTCCAGGTAGCAGATGATAGTGACTTGGAGAGGCTGAGGGACCTGTCCAGTCTCATGTGGAACCTGGGTGGGGTCCAGGTTGGCCTGACTTCTGTGCTGTTTGCCACTGTTGCGTTCTGTGCAGTGTCATTCATGAAAAAACATGGGTGTGTGCTACTTAAATGGAGGCTTTAGACCTTCTAGTTTACCAGTCTCATTTTAGAAGAACAAATCGAACTTCAGAAAAATAACCAGTTGCTGGGCATAGTGGCACATGCCTGGACTCCCAGCTCTTGGAAGACTGAGGCAGGAGGATTTCAAGTTTGAGTGCCAGCTGGGAAACTTAGTGAGACCTTGTCTCAAAAAAAGGATCGGGGATATATCTCTGTGTGAAAGCTCTGGACTCAATCCCAGGTATGACAGACAGACAGACAGACAGACAGACAATGTAGCCAGTTGCCTGAGGTGGCTTGTTGATCATTCTCCTAGCTAAGCTTCTTGTCACCTGGCCTCTTGTTTCCTACTTATGCCCTCCTGCAGCCCTCCTTGTCTTCATTCAGTCATGGAGAGTGCTTTTTGGCCTCACTTTGGCTAGACTTCCTAGCTCTAGATACTGAGATAGTCACCCCTCTGAGACTAGTTCAGAGTTGCCTCAGGTGCCTTGGGTTGTATTTGGGTAAAGCCGCCTGACCTTCAGGTAACCACTGCCCTTGGGTAAATAGAACCTTTTGTTTAATAATACTAGACCTCTGATTTTATTGGTAATGTCTGGTAGTGGGTCCCACTAATTCTCTTTAATAGACAGGATATTTACTGTAGTACTGTTTGTTTGCCGTAAACAAATGATGTCAGAATCTAATAACTTATTTAATCCTGGAAATTGTGTAATTGGTTACCCATGAAAGGATGTTTCTTCATGAGTCGTAGATATTATTGCACCTTAGGAGACTTTTAAGATGAATTTGATGCCAAATGACTTAAGCCTATGAAAGGCAACATCCCTTCATGACATGCCCTGAGGGTTTTTGTTCCTTGTTTATAAAGTGACCATTATGTAATTAATTAGATTTTGCCAGTGGTGTAACAATCAGGTTCTATTTGTCTTCTCGTTTTGACTTATGACCCTATTATATATGAATGGCCATGATTTTAAAGTTTAATTTGAAAACAGAATGTTACAGATGTAATAAACAAAACAAGAACCATTTGTTATGAGCAAAAACTTGGCTATTCATCTTCACACTGATTCTAACAAATCAATCACCATCTGTAATGCTGAAAAGGCAGCTTAAGGTTTCACATTATTGGAACTTCTATTTTAAACCACAAGAGGCTCATAGGACAAAATGGTAATGACACATGTGCCATAGTCTTTGCATATTTTTCCAATCCAGTGTTTGCTGATTTTTCAAACCCTGCTTGGACCTCTCTTTGTCCTGTAATACACATCTGTAAGAAGGCTGCCCTGGGGTAAGCATCTGTGACCGTGAAATGGAGCAAGGCAAGTGAGCACTTTCTTTCAAACACAAATCTTACCCTCATTAGCGTTTTCTATCTAAAAAAGTATATTCTGTTTCATTGTTAAGCTTGTCATTTTCTGCACACCAAAGTCAGGGATATAGTTTTGTATTTGTTTTTTTTTTTGTCAGTGCTCACTAAGTAGTTAATGCTTGGGTTTTGCCAAATCATTCAGAGTAACGCTATCAATGTGGAACTTTAGTAATATGACTAGAAAATGCCATTGAGGCCCTATGATTTTTCACTGTTTCCTTGTTAAGTGCACTGTTAAGAAAAGATAATGTCAGAGCTGACTATAACAAAGTCACTAATAATTGTCGCCAAGGAGGCCCTCTAAACTAGGTTATTTATAGCCACAAGATCTTAGGAGAAGATGAAAAAAGTGGTGACTCCCAGGGAACTTCCCTCACTCATTAAGCCAGTAAGAATGTGTGGCTCTTAGAAGCCAGGCTAGTCCTGATCTAAATCCCTGTGGGATATTTTTAGTGTGAAGAAATTTTAAGGGCCTGGATGCAACAGGCAGCCAATATTCAGTATTTAACTTATATCTCGTCCTAGTTGGACTCTCACTCTTCATGCACAAAGTGACTTGACCAATGTAACCCTAATGCTGATTCATTTACAGAAATCTGTGAGGGGTGTGTGTGTGTGTGTGTGTGTGTGTGTGTGTGTGTGTGTATTTTCAAAGGGTTATTGACTTCCCCAAATTAACTTAGCCTCCAAGTTGAATTATCCAACAGGATTTTGAAATGAAAGGTCATGGATTTTTTTCAAGGTATTTTGGAGTTTAAAAAAAAATGAATCAAAGGTTTATGACTATTAAATAGTATGTTGCAGGTATAATCAAACTATTGAAAAGAATAATCACAATGGAATTTATAATTAAACTATATACACTGTTAATTTATAGTGAAGATTTATAATTAGTAAGTTAGTCAAGAAAAAAGTGTTTTGCATAGAGTGGCAGTGAGCTGACTGAATTCTGTGCTTGACTTCATAGTTTAGGCACTGTGAAAAGATGCTGGTCCTTTAAGATAGGAATTGTTACTTCTCTATGTCATCATTAAAAAACATAATAGCTTTAACTCAGAGAGTGCTCCCGAGACGTTGGTGAATGATGAAAGCATTCTCCATGCACAAATTACTCATGGGCCTTGTCCTGTGTAAAGCTTAGATGAGGTTTGCAGTTCTCTTGATATAGTGACATGTATGTGTAGATGTGTTCAAGTTTTTGCTGGAGGTGATTATATATTGCAAAGTCATGTTTGGAAAGCACTTGGGAATCTTGGAAGCTGGTTGTTAGCTCTACTTAGGATAACTCATAAAAGAGTAATCATTTTTCAGGAAAAATAGTTTAGAACTTATATTAGGAGTTTTAATTTCTTAAAAAATGTGTAACATTTTTATCATGCAGTATGTGATATATACTTTTCTTAGGTGCACTACACACGGTAGTTTATTCTTTTGAGATTTATACCCTGAAGTCCCATACTTTCTTTTTCTTCATCTGTGGCGGGATTTTTTGGTTTTTTGCTTTTTTTTGTCTTTTGGGGACAGGGTTTCACTATGCTGTTCAGGCTGGCCTTGAACTTACTTTGTAGCCTGGACCAGGCTCAAACTCACAGTGATTCTTCTGCTTCAGCCTCCCGAGTGCTGGCATTACACGTGTGTGCCACCATGCCTGGCCTATGTTTTGTTAAAAAACTTTTTTCACTCTAGCTTTTGTCCCTAGCATTCTAATGAAATCATTCTTTATGAGAATATCTGTGGCCTTCCCATTCAATCATGTGGCCTTTTCCAGTTTGTCAGCCTGTTCTGGTGTAGGGTGCTACTGTCTGTCACTCACTTCTTGAGACTTCCTTGGCTTTCGTCACTACCTCAGCTGGATTCTCCTGACACTCATCCCACTGTCTTTTCTTCCGTGCTCTTTTTCCTGTGTCTTTCTTTCCTGCTCCTGAAGACTCTGGTTTTGACCCTGTCGTCTCTTCTGTGTATTAGTTTGTATGTTTGCAGCAGCTCATTTTTTCCTGTCTGTGTCCTGACTCCCTGTCCGTGTGTCTCATGCTGCTTGGAGGGCAGGTACGCCACCGCAGCTTCAACTTAGCATGTGGAAACAGCCTAATATTATTTTCTTAAACTAATAGCCTTGCTACTAATTTCTGCTTGTAGTGAAATTGTTCCTGTGGCCTCCAAAGCTAGACACCCATGAGGTATCTGTGATGCCTTCCTCTTCTTATGCCTGTGTGTTTCCCAGTGTTGGTAGTGCATCTTTCCCCTTTCCTCTTCTTTTCTTTTTGTTTTTTTTTCCGGTACTGGGGATCGAACTCACGACCTTGCGCTTGCCAAGCAGGCAGTATGCCGCTGAGCTAAATCCTCAGCCCCCTTCCCCTTCTTCTTGATTTCCCATCTGTCCTTTCCTGCCAGCTTAAGCATTAAACCACTGAGTTTCCCTTCGCACATATGAGCTCCCTGCTTAATCCTATTCGCTCTGCTTGCTGTGCCTTCTCCCGTGATGCTGCTAGTGCTCTGCCTTAGTATAGTCTCTCTCTGACGTGACAGAAGTATCACCATTTCACCAACTGACTTTTGCTAATATGATCCTTGTTTTTGGAAAATCCTTTTTCTTATCTGTCCCCTCCCACTACTTCTATTCTTATCTTTCTCTGGAAGAATCTTTTAAGAACTAGCTCAGAAGTCTTCTCTGAAACTTTCTCCTTCCTTGCTGGGGAGAATGAATGGTTTCTGTCACACAGTTGTTGGTGTATGCTCTGCTGCAGAACTTAATACTCTTTATCTGTTTATGTGTCTATTCCTCACTCTGGGCTTCTCAGCTCCTTGTAGATAAGGGTCAAGTCCTGTTTTCTGTATCCAGCCTCATATGCAGTGGCTGCTCAGACTGTTTGCCAAGTTAACCAGGCACCAGATAAACTTGCATGTTGGTTCCCTTCCGGTCGCACTCCTCTCAGCCCTTAACCAGGCTGATCCCTGAGCTGGAGAATCCTCTTACACATCCCAGTCCTGATCAGTTCTTCACTCTTTTCACATCACCCAGTATCTATCTCCCTTAAGCGCTATGTAAAATTCTCTCTAATATTTTGCTGTGTTTTAATTTCATGTCTTCCAGTTATACTTGAAATTCCTAAGTGGTAAGGAATTTTCATTTAAAAAATTAGACACTATTCATAAAAGCAACATGGTACTGGCAAACAAACAAACAAACAAACAAAAAAAACAAAACGAAAAAACCCCAAAACAGACTTGAAGATCAGTGGAACAGATTAGAAGATGCAGAAACAACTCCAGACATACTCAGCCACTTTATGTTTGACAAAGGTGCCAAACACATTCATTGGAAGAAAGATAGCCTCTTTAATAAATGGTGCTGGAAAAACTGGCTCTGCACATGCCAAAGGTTAAAATTTGACCCATATCTTTCACTATGCACTAAACTCAATTCAAAATGGATCAAAGACAAAATATTAAAACAGAAACACTGAATCTACTGGAAGATAGAATAGGTAAAACTTGAAAATATTGGTGTAGGCAAAGACTTTAAGAATAAAACCTGCAATTACATAGGAGCTATCACAAGAATCAACAACTGAGATCTCATCTTATTAAAAAGCTTTTGTACAGCAAGAAAAACCACCAACAGAGTGAAGATATAACTGACAGAATGGGAAGAAATGTTTGCCAACTGTTCCTCAGACAAAGGATTACTATTGAGAACATATAAAAACTTAAACCTCACAGACCTCACAGGTTTAAAGACCCAATCCAAAAATGGGCATCTGAGATGAATACATACTTCTCAGATGAAGAAATGCAAACAACAAATAAATTTACAAAAAAATGTTCAACATCACTGGTCATTTGAGAAATGCAACTTAAAACAACACTGAAATTCCATCTCACCCCAGAAACAATGACTATTATCAAGAAATCAACTAATAACAAATGCTGGAGGGCCTGGGGGAAAAAGGAACCCTTCTTTGCGGGAGTGTAGACTGGTGCACCCACAGTGTGGAGATTCTTCAAAAAACTAGGATTGGAGGTCCCATTTGACCCAATTATTTTCCTTCTGGGTATCTTCCCAGAAGACTTAAAAACATCATACCACAGCGATATATGTGCACCCATGTTTATAGGAGCACAGTTTGTAGTAGCTCGATCTTGGAAACAATCCCAATGCCCATTAACTGAGGAACAGATAAAAAAGATGTGGTCTTTTTATACAATGGAGTACTACTCAGCCATAATGAAGGATGAACTGGAGACTTATAGGTGAATAGATACAACTCAAGACCATACTCATAAGTGAAATAAACCAGACACACCCATGTGTAAACATTGTATTGTCTTTTTAGTGTGAGAATCTGAAAGAATAAATAGGAGCCAAAGTGTACAATAGATATTGTGAAATGGGAAGAGGCTTCAAAAGGAAAAAGAAACTTGGATGGGAGAAAGGAGAAAAGAAGGAAGAGAAAAGCAAAAGAAAAAACCATATATACACACACATATGTGTGTGTGTGTGATAGTTAAAATTGTTATACTACTAATTTCTTTTAGTTCATTGAAAAGAAAGGTTTGTGCTAATATTGTTTGGATAATTAACTGCTTATATCTCATACTCTGAGTAATGAATATAAATAACAATACGCAATGTATTAACCATTGTTACCCTCCTATTATCTTATTTTGCAATTTTGTTTTTCTTTTTCTCTTAAAAAAAAAAATTAGACACTACTACCCAGCAGTTTTTTCTGTTCTGAGGGGTCTGAGGCTGAATTTACTCACCCAGGTTCCCTGTGGCTGAGCTACATTAACTGAGGAATAGATAAAAAAGAATTACCAGTTTGAAGCCCACAAGAAGATTCATGTGTTTGTCAGATGAGCTAGAACTTCAAATAAACAAGCATAAACACCATAGTATGAGGCATGTAAAATACTGTAGGTAGGTTGAACATAGTGGCACTATAGTTCTCTCCTGCAAACCTTTTACATTATTTCAAGAAAGCAATAAAGGTAAACCAGAATCATTTGCTAGAATCACTTTTTATTGTGGATATTCTTTAGCTGTTAATAAATTTATCTGTATTTTTGTCTAGTATTGATCCTTAGTTCCAAAACTTATTATAGTCCTCTAATTAAGGAAGTAGACCTGGAAAATCAAATTTGACTCAGACATTAACCTTATGTCAACTTCTCTTTCTCTCAGATCTAAAGTCAGTAAATAACTAATTCAGATTGAGAAGCGTCCAGTGCAAATTCTTAGTATCTTTTTTGGAGGTGGTAAATGCCACAGAGAGCTTCATCTCAATATTAATTCAGATTTGAGCTAGCATTTGTTACAATCTGTAAAACTCTTGGAAGGGTAGAAATTGTAAGTCACAATGACTCAAACATAGTCCTTGTGATGTGATGTCTGCAAGGTTGGGTGGGAGAAATTGCTGAATGACCAGACTCATTCTACTCCTTTCTAAGCTGAATCATTTTGCAAATGGAAAACAATTCATGTGTTTTGGGGTGGTCATTACATAAATAGGAAATGGAAGAAAGTGAAAGAGATTTCCATTTCAGAGATTACTGTTTGAACTTTTAGCACTCAATGAGCAGACTTTGTTTTAGATTATAAATAGGATTCTTTCTACTACCACAAATATTACATATGGCATATATTGTCTATATAAATCTTATAATTCAATACCTGCTGCATGTCTTCTTTATATATTTTTCTCTTCCTATTACTTTTTTGCCCTGATTTTTTTATGTTTATTTGCTTGTATGGTGTTTTCTTTTGATTCTGCCAAGTATGCCAAGTATCATTTGACTTCTTATAGCTCTTTCCTGGCTCATGTGGAGGTGGGGTGTGCGTGTATGTGTGGGGCGAGATGTCATTTACTCATTGGCTGGATAACTACTCAAATTGATGGTGACTGGAGGAAATATATCTCTTAATTTTGAGATTCTGATTGCAGAATGGTCTACTTGCGCATTTTGCACTGTTGGTCCTCTTCTGCTATACTTCTCATCTTACCAGAGAGACATTTGGAGGCATTTGGAGTCATAGTTAATGTTTAATGTGTCATGGCAGGGCCATAGTTTGCATGTCTCGCTGTCAGGCAGCTCTGATTTGAATTTAATGGTCTGATGTTATACAGTAACCTGTGTATGCACTTTTGTTAATATGAGACACTAAACCAAAAACAATTTGTTGTTCCACAGCTAGATTATTAGTAAACTCAATGGTAAAGTTTTCTTTTATTATTCTTTGTTGCTCCTTGGTAGTTCCTCTCATATTCACTTGTAAGTAATATATAATTTTGTATACATATTATACAGAAATATAATCTATATTATACAAATATAATCTATTCATTTCTCAATTTTAAGAGTGTTTTGTTTTTATAAAATTGTTTCCCCTTAAGAGGGTCAAACACGGAAAATGCATGAGTCATTAGACGCATCTGTAAAATTAGATCATCAGAGGAAAAGCTCATGACCTACCCGTTACTCCTCAGAAGAAGGTGCATTGGAATTACCTGAGTCTAATCTTGTGGCTAATACATTCTGTGGATATAGCATGGATTTGGATATGCATGTAGAAGAGCAAGAGGAAGAATGACAGCTGATAGGAGAAATGTGCTAGAATGTGAGCACATGGAGCGGTGAAATGTGGAACTTCTAATAATACTAATTGCAGTGATTCTTTTGTGTTGTGTCAATTACTCATATCTGATAACATATTTGAAATTCTAGATGAAATAAATATATACATACCATACAGTGCAACTTTAGTGCCAGAAGAAAACATCAGTAATGCTGGGAATCTGTTACAATTAGCACGATGAAAATTTTATAGGTATATTAGTAATTACAGGGATAGTACCATTACAAGATATTAGATTATATTTGCCTGAAAATAATAGGTATGCCTGTGGACATATAAAGAATGCCATTCAAGCCAGGCCTGGTGGCGTACACCTGTAATCCTAGCACTCGGGAGGCTGAGGCAGGAGGGTTGTCAAGAGTTCAAAGCCAGCCTGGGCTACAAAGTGAGTTCAAGACAGTTTTAACTGCATAGTGAGACCCTGTCTCAAAAAGACAAAACAAATAAACAAACAAAACACAAAAAGAATGCCATTCAATGTGATCAGTTTTTGACAGTTTTGAACTGTTTATTTTTCTCTGACAATACCACATGCAGAACTGAGAATCCCTTAAATAAATTTAGAAAAATCATGAAAGAATTAATATATTCAAGAATGCAGTAAATCCTAGAAAAAATGTAGTGAAAGATGAAAGTATGATTTTTATTGTGTGGACACCTGAATTTTTACCAACATATCAACACAAATCAGCACAGGAATAGCATAGGAAATTATATTGGCCTAATGGTTACACCTATGATTTACATGCCTATGTTAGAAAAAGTGCAAACCCTTTCAAGCATGGCATTCTTATGATGTTTTGAAATTAATGAGCAGCTTATTGTTTGAACACTGTATATTATATGCAGATAATTATTATTCAAATATACCCCTAGCACAAGAAATTTTGTAAAAAGAAATATATTTTTGCAGCACACGATAGCCAAGTTGCAAATGTTTACCAGTACAAGCAAAAACACAGCAAAATCATAAACTTTTTTAGGTACCAGGAATCAAACTCAGAAAATCCACCTGGTATAAAATATGTTAAATGGATTGATAAAAGAGCCATTTGTATGTTAATGACTTGTGAAAGTCATACATGTGCATTGGTGATAGGAAAACCTAGAAACATAAAACCTGATGTTGTCTTTGATGAAAATAATGAAAGAAAGATATTGATTTAATGGATCAGAAGCCATCATATTATACTTCCTTAAGGAAAACATTAAAATGATATGCAAAAACACAATACAGTCTCTTTGTTGTAAATGCATATATAAAATCATACCTGTTAAATGTCCATGTTAAAATTTAGAGAATTAATTATTTATGAACTGTTCATCCATGATCAGATGCTACGGGCACAAATTACTGAAAAAAATTCACTTTACAAAAGGTTACTTAGGATTATCAGAAATGGAGGCAAGGGATACAGAGAATGTTACTGAAATTGTCTGAAAAAATAGGTGCCACTATGGCTGCAAAAAAAGCCAAACATGGTATGACATTTTGTGCATGCTGCACAAATCAGCTGCCTTTATGTTTTAAAGAAATTAATGAATATAAATTTCTTTTAATTTAATGAAATACACAAATTTTTTAACTATTGTAATTTTAATTGATATGAGTAGTATTTTTGTTTGTTTGTTTCGTTTTTCTTCTGGTACCAGGAATTGAACTCAAAACCTTGCACTTGCCAGGCAGGTGCTGTGCCGCTGAGCTAAATCCCCAGCCCCTGATATGAGTAGTCTTAACTTTGATTTTTTAATTTATTTGAAACAGGGTCTTTCTATGAAATTCAGCCTGGCCTTGAACTCACTATGCAGCCCAGGCTAATCTTGAACTCACGGTCATCCTCCTGCCTCACTCTCCGAAGTGCTGGGATTACAGGCATGCACCACCATGCCTGGCTGAATATTATTAATTAGTATTTATATTTGGGCAGTAATTATTCAAATTCCAGAAACTAACTACATTCAGTCCATTTACAAACTTACTAATTTTGTTAGTAGAAAGGCTGATAAAAGTGATTAGATCCATCTGTACCACCAGTGCTTCAAGCTGCCCACTGGGATAGTCATGCATGTACTGCCAGTGGTTCAAGCCAGTGGGAATGTGTTAACCTTTAAATGTAAGACTTATTAACATTTGTCCTTATTTTGGGATAAGGCATTTGTAAAACGTTAAGTGAAAAGAGATATATTCTATTTTGAAGATGTTTCTGTTTTAGAAGTCTTTACAAGTCTTTAGAAGTCTTTACTTTACTCTAAACTCAGTAACATGATGCAAATATAATTCAAGTGAAATTGGGAAGACTGTTTTGCTAATAGGCTTAGTACAGTGTGTTCATATGTTACAAAACTGTATACAGCGGGTGTTGGATTAAAAGACAATTGAATTACAGTGACATCTCAGCTGGTAAAGAATGGGAAAAGGGAGGCACACGTAATTTTTTGGAGGGGTGACATGAAATTCATGAAGGATTCTGTCTTGTTTAAACCAGCAGTGAGATGGCCGTGGTGATCAGGCAGATGCCTCTTTCTTGCAGGAGAGGGACAGCGTGTGGTCTGACTTCACCAGTGTGTTCCTAGGACCCTGGTACTTACTGAGTGTTTATTGAAGGATGAAATTTTTGAGAAAGTGTTTTGTGCCAGTTTTACAAATAATAATTGTTTAATCTTGAAGATAAACTTACGAAACAAGTTTCACTTATTTGACATAAGGAAATCAGTTTTTTCCTTTGTCTTCTCAAAATATGACCTCTGTCTAGGACAACAAGCAATTAATTGTGCATTCTGGACTTCTTGGTGCTTAGACTACAGCTTCATGGCCAGAATTCCACATGGATAATATAGCAGGAATTTGAACAGAAATAGTGATTTTTAAGAAATGGTGTAGGGGGCTGGGGGTTTAGCTCAGCAGCACAGCACCTGCCTGGCAAGCGCAAGGTCATGAGTTCGATTTCTGTTACCGGAAACCACCCCCTGACAAAAGAAAAAAGAAATGGTGTAAACTCTTCCCAGAGACTTTGCCATGTCCAACAAAGTTAGTGTCTGCCCTCTGTTCTCATACCCTTTTCACTTGCACTGCAAATATTTGTCATAATTTAGTATAAAATAATGCTTCAATATTTAGAGGCAAATGGGGTGAAGATATAGCTCTGTGGTAGTTTCTAGTATGTACAAATCCTTGTATTCAATCCCCAGCATGCGTGCACATACACACACACACACACACACACACATACATACACACAAATTAGTGGTAGCTTTTGACAAACTCATGATTTTAAAATAGAATATACAAAAATAGAAAGAGTAGAGCTTAGCAATAAATATTACATAAGAATGGAATGAACCTTGAAGTCAGAGTCTAGAAGATTAAAACTCAAAATAAGCTATGGTATGCAGAAAATGCAAAGAGAATTAACTAAAAAGATATTCTAAAAGCACATTTATGCCCTTTCAAGGAAATTAGAAATATCTTAGAAGTTAAGGGCATGTGACCTAAGAGTTAAAAACAACCAGAAAATACATTTAAAAGCAAATATACTTGGGTTTAGTTTTTATCTTCTTCACAAAGTGATACCAGTCATTCAGTAAATTTCAAGAGTCTATTCTATGAAAAAATAGCAACCAAGATTGATGAACAGATGTTAAGAAACTGGTTAGCAACACACATCCAGAAATATGTCTAAAAGTAAACTCCTCTCTGCTTGAAATCACCTGTTGATTTTTTGACTCCCCTGTATTCATAATCTATTGGCATCTTCTTTGATAAAGAGGCCCATTACTTGGTATAAATGTGTCTACTCTGCCATTTTCCCCAGTCCCCACTTCCCTGCTCCAGCACTGTTGATTTCTCCTCTGTGGTATCTTCTCACTCGTTCAGGTTGCTGTATTTTTACCACAGCCCAGACTACATTGCTACTTCCTTCTAGCCAATTTCATCTCTATTAGTTTGCTAGGGTACCATAGCAAAATACCACAGACTGGGTGACTTTCACAGCAGACGTTCGTTTTCTCAAATTCTGGTGGCTTGGAAGTCCACAATCAAGGTGTTGGCAAGTTTAGCTTCCTCTGAGGCCTCTCCTTGGCCTGTAGGGTAGGTGGCTACCCTCTTGCTGCCTTGTCACACGGTTTTTCCACTGTGTGCAGGTCAGTGGCATCTCTTTGTAAGAACAGATTTCCTCTTTCTACCAGTCAGACTAGATTAGGGCAGCCCTAGAAGCCCTTTTTAACTCAGTCACATCTTTAGAGATCTAGTTTCTAAGTGTGCTCCTATGCTGAGGTGTGCAGGTTAGGGCTTCCACTTTGGAGGAGACACAGTTGAGCTCATAACACAGTTTAATCAGTTGAACATTATTCTTTGCTAGGCTAATTATTTAGTTACCTCATTGTTCTTTTCAGAAGAGCAGCTCTGATGTTACTGTTCTCGGGAAAACATTGTGGAATTGAAACAAATCGAGTCCTTTAGTGCACGATTTGCCCCAAGAGCTAATGGACGGAGAGTCTATAATAATCAGAAATAATAGAAAAGTTATCAGCAGATGGCTGGTTACTATGGGTATCAAAACCTGTCAGATATTTGTAAATGTGTTATAAATGTGCTTTACGGAAACAAATAGTAAGCTTAAGATGAGTTCTGGGAAGAAAAATTTTAAAAACCCAAAATACTTGAGAAAACAAACGAAAGAAAATAACAGAGCAAGTAGTAATTAGGATACCGCAACGAAAGAGAAGTAACATACATAGGCTTAATATGTTGATTTCAGTGGCATATTTGGCTCAATTTCTCATAGCAACTTTTTTAAAAAGAAGTACATTTTCTTCAAGAGAGTTTTTCACATTTGAGCTTTTTAGGCCCAAGCCCAATGTCTAAATCCTGCTGACAGCTTGTTCTGTAAATAAAGTTATACTGGAACACAGCTATCCTTATTTGTTCAGATGTTACCTGTAGCTGCTTTCACATTGAAATGGCACTTAATCCTCAAAGCCTGAAATATTTATTGTCTAGATCTTGGCAGGGAGTTTGCTGACACCTGTCTCAGGCCATTATTTTTCATGAAGAAGGAACACTTCTTAGTCATGGCATTTCTGCTGTGCTTTGCTATTAAATGTAATTCCAATTTTCTGATACCTATGTCAGAAACTGTGTAACATTGGTTACTGATATTTCTCAGTAACAACTCAGTAACTTTGAGTCTATGGACAGGAATTATCTTCAAGCTGGTCTCTCATTTTAAAATAATATTTATTAATGATCTAACTTACTAAGCTAGAAGTATGCTTTCCCCCAAAAGGTAAAACATTAAAGAAAAATAGTGGTGTATATTTATCACCATGATCTAAAAATATTTTTAATATGCAACTGATCCCATTATCTAATAAGCACCAAAAAATCATGTTTTAGGTTATTATCAAAGTTAGATTTTTTGCTAAACCTTTCATCTAATTGTTTTGATAGCAGAGTAGCTGATATTTCCTGTAGCAGTTATTTACATACATGTTTTGCAGCTCACCTAGTTTTTCTAGGAAAGCACTCCAGAAAGTGATATCACTTAAGGTTAGATATTTTCTGAGTGTTTTAATGAGATTTAAAAAAAACAAATTGTTGGGATATGTTTGGTTATGCCTGCTTTGAATGTTTTCTAGACCTGAATTATTTTTGGCCATGCTTAATGATGCACAGATGTAGGGCTTTTATGTTGTGGACTTGTGGAGAATCTTGGCCTTGTGCACAGGTGTGTCACCTCCAGAAATGAGTGAATGTTCCTGTTGGTGCTCCTGTTTTTTCTAGAAGGAGGCTAATGCTCACCATGGCTGACATTTGAAACACACAGTTCTGCTTTCTTTGGAGGCCAGAGAGAGCAGACCCTTTGAAAAGTCCTATCAAGGGAAATAACGTCCTTGGAAGCCTGCCTCAACGACATGTGGTACATCTTTTCTCCGTGTTGGGAATTTTAACCTGAAAGTCCATGGATATACCAGTTTCCACAATTACCTTGAAGATAGATACAACATGTCTAGTGTCAAGTTGTTTTCTGAGGAAGAAGTATATTATGCTCCAGCAGATTTTCACAGTTATCTGTGGTCCAAAACATGTTAAGGACAGCAGATAATAGTATGGGTACACTAAAGTATGCCTTCTAAATTAATTTGACCATCCATGGGAGAACCACTTTAAATCACATCACAGTGAAAATGAATTTACCAAATTGTGTGATGGTGTGAGCCTTTAGTTTATGATGAGTGATTTTGTGAGAAACATCTCTAGGAAACTTAGCTGTCTATGCATTATAAGAAATGTTTGTCTAGGAAGTGTGTGGAGGAGGAGAGATAGGAAGAGGATGGCTAGGCGTACAGGGGTACAGTTGGATAGGTGGAATAACTTCCAATGTTCTGCAACACTATAGGCTAATTGTGGTTGACATTAATTAAGATAATATTTTAAAATAGCTACAAGAGAGGATTTTGAACGTTCTTAACACAAAGAAATGAAAGATGTCAGAGGTGATAAGCCATTACCTTATCTTTCACCCATCACCTTATCTGTCAGAGAAGCCATTTATCTGATCAGATCATTACATACATATGTATTGAAATATTATACTGTACCCTAAAATATGTGGAAGCATGTGTGTACATTAAAAATACATATTTATAAAATGACATGTTTAAAGCTACTGTTTATCTTATTATATAGTGTTCACTTTGAGCTTCCTTTGGAGAAATTTCTCTTTGGTAATCATGTCAGAACTAGGTATGCTTTCCTTACCAGTTTACTTTTCTCTTATGGTCCATGGGAAGCTTGTTATGTCTAGTGCCTACTAGAAAACCAAATACGTGGCCTGCTTCTAACAAGTATAATAATTTCACTACTGGCTTCACTAGTTTTTAATCCTTAATTTCTGCTGGCCTTCTTTAAAAGTCATTTTTAAAGTTTTTGTCTCATTAGACCATTAATACTTTTGTAACTCACCTTAAACAATATTTCAGACAGAATAAGTTATTGCTCCAAAAAAATAATATATTCATTGATTTGTTGTTTTAACCACAAGTATCTACTATATTGCTATATAAAGTGTTGGATACTAGATATTAAAAATTGAAATAAGGAAAGTCCTCTGTCTCTTAAGGTAAGTATTATCTGGCAGAGCAAGAAGAAGATGTAAATCAATAGAAGGCAGTGAGACATTAGGCCTGCTTTGCTTGTGGTGTGTCCTATGGCACAGTGAGGTCACTGCAGTGGGAGCAGTAAGTTTTAATGGGGGAAGTCAGACGAGGCTTCAAACGGCAGTAACTACTGAAGAGAGAGTTGGAAGTTAAGTAAGTGCCAGGCAGACAAGGGCAGGTAAGGGCATGGAGGCCAAGGAGGCAGTGCCAGGTTTGCTATATTTGGGGAACTGTGGGAAGTTGAGAATGGCTGGCATGTAGGGTTAGGGTAAACAGTGAGGTCAATGCACCAGGCTGGGACCAGATTGTGAGCTACAATTTGGTCTTTGTCCAAGAAGATGGGGAGTCAGTGAAGGATTCTAAGCAGGTGAGTAAGAGCATCTCATGGGGCTTTTATGAGATCATTCAGGCAGATGGGAATAGCTGATTGGCTGCTTTCCTCTTATATACTGCTCAGAAGCAGGGCCTTGAGGATTGTTAACACAGCTGCTTTACCTTCCTTTGGGAAGTGAGAGTTAGTGCAAGTAAAGAGACCATTATTTCTAATTTCCCGTACATTACAGGTTAAAGGATAACCAAAATCTAGATGTGGGCATATTCTACATGATGTCTTTCCTTTTCTAAAGTAAGGGAACTGTGTTTGGGAGACATTCCTTATACTCTAGAGGAACAGTGACTCAGGAGAGGGAGAGGGCTGGATGGGAAGACAGAGATGGATCAAGCTTAGACTGGGCTGGGGGAGAGCACTGCAGGTGTATTTTGGACTGTCTCTGTGTACCAAAGTACATGAGCAGGCGTGCTCATTGGAAATCACCTGAGTTTGGAATTGCATAAAGGAGACGGTCCTGTGTGGTGGGATGCTGCCAGGGCTGGTGACTGTATAGAGGCTTATCAACTGATGACTTAGCAGCTCAATATATAGGGGGTTTGTATTAGCATGACTTCCCCAGAGAAATAGAATCAATGGGAGGACTGTTTGAACAGAATCAATTTGAGATCTCTTAGTCAATAGATAGATTAGATAGATAGATAGATAGATAGATAGATAGATAGATTAATTTTAAGTAATCGGCTTATGTGATTATAGAGATGGGCAAGTCCAAGTCCAGGACTGGCAGCCTGGAGATCTAGAGAAGACATACTATTGTGGTTCAAGTCCAAAAGCCATCTGCTGTCAGATTCCTTCTTGCTTGAAAAATTCAGCAAGAATTGAGGCCCTCAGTTGATTGGATGAGGCCTGCCCACAGATGACACAGTTGTCAGATAAGATAATCTGATTTACTTAAAGCCCACCAATTTAAATGTAAATCTCATTTTTAAGTTTCTATGGAAATATCCAAATGATATCTGATCGAATATGTAGATGTCATGACCCATACAAGTTGATATATCAATTTAAACATTATAAGGCCCTCCTTGAAGTAAACCTAGACTGCTTCAGTGTCCCAAGAGGAAGTGAATAAGCCCTGGCTAGGCATTTTAGTTAGCTTTCTGTTGCTATCACAAATACTGAGATAATCAACTACAAAAGAAAAGGTTCATTTTGACTCACACTTTTATTAGAGTGTTCAGTCCATGGTTGAATGGGTCCATAGCTTTTGGGCCTGTTGGAAGACACACACCATGGCAGTGAGTGTGAGGCAGAGCAAAACTGTTCACCTCATGGCCAGGGTTTGAAAGAAAAGAAGAGTAAGCTTCTGAGGTCCCCTGTTCCTTTAAGGATATGCTCCTAGTGACCCGAAGCTCTCCTTCCCAGGCCCATCTCTTCAAGGTTTTTCCACCTTCTCCCAGAAGCGCCAAGGCTGGGAACCACACCTTTAACACATGGGTCTTTGGGGGACAACCCAGATTCAAGTTATAGCACTTGGAATCAATCAAATCCTTCACTGTGGTGCCCCAAGGAAATGGATCAGGGAATTCCTAACAAGGACACTAGAATGGCCTATGTCAGTACCAAGTTTTGTTTTGCTCTGGTCTCCTGTTTAACAGTAAGGAGCGCCTCCTTCCATGGATGGTCTTGCCATGGAGACATGGAGTCTGGTTTCTTCTTCCCTGAAGATATACAGGTCAATTTTGTTTCTTTTGGTTTTCTGAAAACAAAAATAATAAAACTTCATCCAGAAAAAAGGACTTTGCTAAACAATAAAGCATTCCCAATAAGATCACCGTGATATTTAATATGTGGCCATGGTTCAGGCTGCTATTGCTCTAATTAGAGACCTCTGGCCACAGCACTAAACGATTACTGCTGTCCTGGTCTCCATCAACTGCCATCTGCACCAAAGCCTCCTCTAGTCTTCCCTCAACACAGAGCTGAATGAGAGTTCAGATCTCTATTTTGAGGATGTGGCAGCAGAGGGGATCTGAGACTGCAGTCTAAGAGCATGGCTGCAAGGTTTTTTTTTAACATCAATTTTTTGATTGGAAATGTCTGCCACTTCTGTCATATTTCATCCTCCTTTCTTGTAGACCAAAATTGCCATTGACTAGAAGCAGAGATATCAGCATAAGCAGAAGCACTTCTGCTGTGGGCTGTGAAAGAAGCAAGGGAAGGTGGATGTCTGGTGCATCCCTCACTGCTGTGTGAGAGCTGGGCTGTGATTAGCACTACCCTCCAAGCAGCACTACACTGCTCCCAGACCTGCAACCTGGGCAGTTGGATCTCCTTGATGACATTATTATTTTATGTCCTTTACAGTTTATTTTTATGTCCGTTGGGTCTTTGCTACTTGCAAGCAAAAAGACTGTGCCACAACCCCATCAAATATACGTACCAGTTTCAGAGCAAAATGACACAAAATGATAAACTCTGTTTGTTGGCTCAGTTGCTATAAAAACCAGACAAATATTCCACTAAACGATGAGCTTAGAGCACAGTGTGGGTGGATATGGTTTTAGGGTAGGAACACTGGAGTGACTTCATGTCTGTGGTACTCAGTTTTTTCTTAAAGTAGGAGGGAAAGTTATCAGAGAGAGGTGTGGCTGTGGGCTGGCCAGCCTTTACAGCATGTGTCCATTTATATGGCTGCTGTAGAGAATGGGAGAGGAAGGTAACCAGGACTATCCTCCTGGTTGCTGATCTCACGTAAAGGGGCCTCCTGAGGCTGGAGACCTCTCATTCCTCATACTGCCGGTCTGGGTGCATGTGGCATTGCCAGGTACATTTCTGTTGTGTAGGTTCAGCAGTGGCAGCACAGGACTGGAGAAGCCAGATGACTGTACTGATCCAGAATTATGACTTGGCATTAGAAGTGCTGGAAAGAAAAAAACAAGAGGACTGAGTGATGCCCCACAGGGTTAAGCTGACAAGAATGTGAAACTGGAGAGGCAAGGAACTTGTAAAGAAATGATGGAGTCAGGATCAGTAAACTGTAAAGCCAGCAGAGGAAAATGAGGTTCACATATGGGAGTTTAGGGTAAAGCAGCACTGGAATGACAGCATGACTATGAGAGTGGTAGATGCAGGTTGCTGGATTTGATAAAGCAAGATTTTTTTTTTTAATGTGGTGCTGGGGATCGAACCAGGGCCTTTCACATGCTAAGCAAGCACTCTACTGCTGAGCTGCAGCTTCAGACACTAAAGCAAGGATCTTTGAGCCTAAGTTGTTGGTAATCTTCTATGTCAACTTTGAAGTCCTTCAGGGTAGGATGTAGAGGAACCAAACTCCAAAGTTTTCAGTGAGTGACAGTGCAGTCAGTGGATGGTATCAAGAAGGAAGAAGGGAGTGTGTCACATGCAGCGAGTATGAAGTTTAAAGGAGGAAGAATTTTGATGTAATAATGGAAAGTAGTAGTTGTAGAAACGTTTGCAGAAATCCAAAACTTCATGGACTAAAAGCGAGAGGCTGAGTCCTGTTGCAAATGGCTGTCAGAAGAGTAGGCCAGGCCGCTGTGCTTGGCTCCTGGTGGTTCTGCGCTGGCCTGTGGTGACCTGAAATGCTTGGAACTGGAATTCATTGAGGGAGAGGTCTGGGGTGGGTAAAGGAAAACACCTTTTGTTTGGAAACCACTTTATGTTTTTAAAAACATTGGTGTTGGAACAGGTGATTTGCAAATTGTCTTTCCACAGAGTTCCCCAGAGTTCTTTACATCAATCTGAAAGAAAGTACAAATCAGGAGATTTGTGTGCCGAGGTGGAAGAATGTGCCTAGATTCTGGATCATCTTTGCTTTATATGCAAATCATCATTAAAGATAGAAGACAGAGTACTTGAGAAATTTTGGGGGAAACAAGGACAGTAAAAAGTGTGAGTTCAGCAGAATGATATGCATATTTGTATCTGGTTTTGGAATAATTTAATTGAAGGGGCCAGACTCCCTTCCCTCCCTGTGATATTTCAGTTCACAGCATCTCAAACAAAATGACTTGTTACGCCTAAAACCTTTCCTGATTCCTTCAAGTATTATAGATGTACTTCTTTCCTCTCTGACAAAGTCTCATATATCTTTTGGGGGAAGCAGAAAGAATGAACAAATCAAGGGAGCAAGGAGGGTAAAAGAAATAGAAAGTAGAAAAGAGAAAGAAGGAAAAAGAAAGAAAGGCCCCAAAGAAAGAAAGAAAAAAAGAGAGAAAGAAAGCCCCCAAACCGAACCCCAAAACCAGCAAGAAAAGATGTAGGTGGAAACAGACAGTCATAGTCGAACTCCTGCGTAATGAGTTGTGTGGCACCCTTGGCGCTGTCTTCACAGGGCAATTCCAAATCTGGTAAGAGGAAAGGAGCAAAAGGAAACAAAATGACTAGTTTTCATGGAACAGGGGAAGGAAATATATTCAGTAGTTGTGATTTTAGGCTCCTTTCTGGGGATGGAAGTATAAGTAGTGGAGCCAGAAGCTATTTATCTTACTACTTGTGCACCTATTTTACGACATTAAGAAAACTTTATAAACTGTAGCGACTGACTGTCTTTTATTGTAAAGAAACATAAGAAGCATAAGAAGATAGTTGTGGGAAGAGAAGACCCCTCACCTTTTAGTGTCTTCAGCCATTCCTCTATCCCTCTCCACAGCCCCAGATAACCAATTGCTTGGATCAAAACACAATTTTTATTTCTCTTTGTAGCATACTTTGTAGAAAATTTTAAATAATAGTTGAATTGACACATAATTGTACATATTTGTGGTATATGTACAATACAAAGAGATGATAATAAATATTTGAGAGGCTATACCAATTACCCTGATGAGATCATTACATATTCTGTATATGTATTGATATATCAGGGTAATTGGTATAGCCTCTCAAATATTTATTATCATCTCTTTGTATTGTTGAGCATTCAAAATCATCTGTATTAGTTATTTTTGAAATGTACAATTGATTTTTGTCAACATTAGTTATCTTACTGTGCTATAGAACATTCAGAGTTTTTCCTTTTATCCAACTGAACACCCTTTATAACTACTCTCTGTCCTCTCCCAGGTTATACTAACCACTCTTTACTGTTTACTTCTATGAGATCAACTTTAGCTTCTGCATTTTACTAAAAATATATAGTACTTGTCTGTGTGTGACTTATTTAGTTGAACCTAATGTTCCACCCATGTTGCTGTAAAAGGCAGGATTTTATTTTTTAGTGGTAGACTAATATATACAACACATACACATATAAATATAAAATATATAATATATATTTTACAACATAAAATATAAAATACATAAAATGCAATATAAAATATTTTCTTTATCCACTAATGGATAAATAGGTTGATTACACACTTTCACTATTTTGAGTAGTGCTACAGTAAATGTAGGGGTGCAAGTGTCTCTTTGACATACACATCTTCTAGCCGTTGGATATGTATCTGGTAGTGGGATTTAGGTATCATACAGCAGGTCTGTATCTTGTTTGGAAGAATTCTCATAATGTTTTCCATGATGGCTGTACTAATTTACATTTCTACCAACAGTTATTGAGAGCTTTTGTTTCGTCTGCATCATTGATAGTATTTTTACTTTTTGTCTTTTTGATATTAGTCAGTCTGCAATTTTAGCATTTTTGACTGCCTTTTCCTTGATGAATGGCAAAAGAGGAAATGATAGAGTGATATGTTTCAAAGGGATAGTACGGTGCAGTATCCAGTGATAGATAAGTGTTGCATCTGGTAGGGCCTCTCCTTGGGTCCTTGCCCTCACTTCAATAAAGAATAGAAAAGTGAGGCTCTTAGCAGAAAACAAGGAAGACTGATATAGTGCAAAGTGAAAGTTTATTTAACATGTGGCAAATACAGAGAAAGAAGAGAAGATACTTTAGCAGCAGAGTGGAGCTACAAGGTGGGACATCCCGCTTGGGATGGCTGGCAAGCATGAGATGTGTTCATACTTACAGGGGCAAACTTTTGTTGCGTGGGATGGGCTAGGCCAATCAGTGTCTTAGCCTTTGTTTCTGGAAAGGGGATAAGGTCAGTACCTGTGAGTAACACTTTCATAAAGGACACAGTAGGGTACTTTTTTTCAAGCACATGGTACACAATAAGCATGTGATGATATTACAGTGGTCGGCCACAGATATATGTGATGTTTTTACAATGTCAGTTATCCATGTTTTGTTCTGAGTTTTTTATGTCCCTCTAATCTGGCCCTACACAAGAATTAAGATTGCTGATTGCTGATGCCAGATCACTGATGATCTTGGGCCGACTATTTAGCGAACTGGGACCCAATTTCCATAGTCTTAATCAAAAACTTTGGATTAGCTGATTTCTTAGGGCCAAGCTGTGAAGATTTTTGATGTAAATTCAGCTAGAGGTTGAAAGAATCCATTTTTGGAAAGGGCATATAGTATTAGAAATAGAGATGGTCAAAAGCAGAGTATGAGCAGAGTATGAGCCCAGAAAAAGAATTCTTCACATCACACCTATCTTTGGAGGTGGTCAGAAAGTATTTAACAACTCTTTCATCCTAAATCAGAAAAACTTGTGAGGCTGAACTCCATTAGCCAAAATGTAGGAGGTAATAATGTGTCAGAGTTAAGATAAGTTGTCAAATTGATAAATGGGAGCTACCTAGGGGATCAATAAAACACACTTCTGGGGTGTCTGTGTGGCTGGTGGAGCCATTACCTTACATACTATATCTTATTCCTAGCCCCTTTGTCTTTGGTGCTGTTTTTCTGCTCTGCTTCCCTGATGCTATGCATTGAGCACCTTTGTTCCACTATGTGCTTCTCCCATGACGTTCTTGCCTTGGGGCCAGTTGACCATGGACTAAACCTCTGAAATCATAACCTGCAGTAAATCTCTTCTTGTAATTGTGGGTGTTGATTACTTTATTCCAGCAGTGGGAAAGCTGACCAATATGAGTTATCAAAGTTGAAGGACAAAGGTAGAATGACAGGGAGCTAGATTTCTAAATAGGAACTAGAATTGAGTCCTTACCTAGGCTGAAGGAGTAGCTGTTCTTTTTTATTTATTTATTTTTTATTTTTTTACTTAGGAGTAGCTGTTCTTAAAATTAGAGAAAAAATGCAAAATTATAATCAAGTGGCCCTTTCTTTATTTGCATTCTTCTATTGAGGTCATTCTCACAGTTCATTTTTAAATTTCTACAGTAAGAAAGTAGACCTAAGGGCTGGGGATATCGTTCAGAGGTACAGCCCCTGCCTGGCAAGCTGAAGGTCCTGAGTTCGATTCCTTGTACAAAAAAAAAAAAAAAAGGAGACCTGGGTTTATGGCTCTGCTGTTTCTTACTAGTTTTTGGGTAAATTGCTTACTTTCCTTAAATACAAGTTTCCTCAGTTACTGAGCAGAGATACAAGCAATAGTAGTAACTGTATTGCTATTGCTGAGATATGAACATGATAAGACATGTAGAGTATTTAAGGTACTATGATCAAATAGTTGTCCTGCTGTTGTGGATTATCCCTAAATCCCCCCTTTACCATCTTGTATCTCATCTGTCCTTGATGGTTTAATGTTTTGTTCATGTGTAATGCATATCTGAAAAGCCTGTGTCCTAAAATGAGCAGTTTATTATTTTTGATGATTCTGTCGGTTAGTCAGCTGGTGACTTGACTGGAATATCTAAAATGGCTTCCTGTTCCTGTCTGGCACCTTGACAGAGACTGGAAGCCTAAAATGTTCCTTTCCATGTGGCCTCTTGGTCTTCTTTACATAGTGGTTGGATCTCAAGAACAAAGATTCCAGGTGCATAAGCTCCAGTGTATAAGCCACTATTTGTGGTTTTTTTTTCAGTTTCTTATTGGTATGGGTTTGAAGCACACAATGGTTACATTCCTCATGGGGCGTTGGTATATGTATGTAGCATGTCTTCTTTTTCATCCCCTTCCCTTCTCTTTGTTCCCCATTTCCTCCATCTCTTGGTTACCTTCCCTTTTGCAGAAGATTTCTGTCTCATATTATCTGCTTTTTATTTTGTTCTTTATTTATATTTTGTGTTTCTCATATAAGAAAAACTATGGGACATATGAGGTTGTGTGTCTGATTAATTTCACTTAATATTATGGTCTAAATGTACATCAGTGTCCTACAAATGACTCAAGTTTTCCTTCTTTATGACAGAACATTGCTAATGTATCATTGGCTAAATCCAGCCCACATCACCAGGAGTAAATTCATTATGGTTTGGGAGCAGTTAGGTATATAGGTACAAATATCAGGAGGTATAGTTCATTGGAAAGACCAAAACAAGTATTACATTTAATTTCAAAATCCTTGTTGTCTGGAAGCATCTTCATGTTATGTCATTCCATCAGATAATTTCATTTCTAATCAAATGAACAATTCATTATTCTCATTGATCAACACAGAACTGATTCTGAACCATAAACTAGATATCTGCATTTATCACCTTCTCTCTGTTACTCCATTTCAGTTTTATTATTAACCAAGTTGAAATCCTAAATACCCTTCCCTCTTCTCATTATTTTCAACCAAAATCCAGAATTTATGAAACTCGCATTTCTTCCTTTGCTCTCTGCGCTCACTGCCATTATCAATGTCTACATCCTTTTTACCTAACACATGAACATCTGTGATAACCTTTCAGTACTAATTCTTTAAGTGTTAGGCAGGTGTCGTGGCATGCACCTGTAATCCCGACATGCAAGACACTGAGATAGGAGGATTGCAGTGAATTCAAGGCCAGGCTGAACTACCTTATCTCAAAAAACAAAAGCAAAAACAAAAGAAACCAAAACCCCACTACTTTCAGTCTGATGCATTTCTTTTCAAGAACCTGGAATATGTTTATGGGTTTGATTGCATTATGCCTAAGCTTTCATTTATATTACTCTACTCTGTTTACATAACTATTTTTTACTGTTTTTTGCATTTCACCCACCAGAATCACAGTGACAAGGGAAATTTCTTATAAGAAAATTTAAGTTCATCTATATTGTAAATATCTTAGAGCACAGTGGTAATGGTGGAGACAGAATAAAAACCTGGAGGGCAAGATAAAAAAAAGAGTTTTTGTTGTTGCCATGTGCACCTTTGAGAATTAGGAGGCAGGTAAAAGCAAAGTCAAACTGTCTTTTGTTGACTGCATTGCTCCTGCCTTACCTGTTAGGCAACCTATGTGATCTCTTTTTGGAGTTATTGCTAAGTCTAATGGTACCAGGCTATATATGCTGAGGCTGTATCTAACACACACTGAGTACTTCATAAATGTTTGTTGGATGAAGAATATAAACAAGATTGAATTAAATCCATACTTTTCTAAACTAAAGTGAACAACATGTACAGTCTCAATCTAAAGAAGAATGGTTCTTGTATTAAATAGAAAGGGATACGGAGTGTCCCTCTTATTAAAAAATAGATGCACGTCCAGCACTCAGTACTTGTGCTGTAGTGCTGAGACTGTAGCTGGGATGAGGAAGGCTTGGCTAACCATAACGACAATGAGAGTGTCTGTTTCTTCTCATATGGAGCATATAAAATGTATTAGGAATGTGGGAAAGAAAAGCTCGCATTCCTTTTTTTTTAGATCTATGAGACTTCTGGATCAGATATAATTTTAAAGGTAGGACATGGCAAGAATAGCATTCTTTTCACTTTAAAAACCAGTATTCTATGGTGGTAGACATACACAGGTATTAATGGAAGTTTAAGTATGTATTTTTATTCACTGAGATTATTTTGAAGGCTATTTAGCCCCATTCCAAGGAGGTAGTGTTTTTATGGAACTAGTGATAGTGTTCATCATCACTAATAGAGATTGAGTAAGAAAATGGTGACTATTTTTGGAGAAGACTCTTCCTTTCCTCACTGGCTTTCAATAGCAGTTTCAAGTGTTGTGTTTTATTAAAGAACTCAACTTTGGAGTAGTCCACCTATTACCTTCCACTTTCAGGCAGCTGCATCTCCAGGGGGAACTCTGATCTTTTTTTACTGTGCTCTTGTTTCATTCCTTTGGATTCTCAGCACAGTTGAAGGAAGCGGCCCTGTTCTTGCTGGAGACTTTGAGGCAAGGGAGCTGTTTCCAGCTTCATACTAAGTCCACCCAGCTATGTCACGCAGGGGATATGGGGAAGGACTTTCCTTGTGAGTGCCTCCTCAGTTTTGGAGATGGGCCTTGAGCACTTGGCTGGAAGTGTGGTTTTCCAGAGTGGAGGTTGCAGTAATGCTCGTCATTGATTGAGAGACGTGCTGCCCGGGCTATTTTCATGAGAGTCAAATAAAACTCTCTTGTCTTAAGTCTGCTTTGAAAGGTGTTTTCCTAATGATTTTACCAGTCAAACAGAATAACTGTGTGGGAGAGAGTAGTTAAATAACTGGAACATTTTGGGCAGCTTCCCTTCCCCACCCTGTGCCCCCACTTGCCTTTCCCCCAAAGCTCCTCCTCCCCTGGGCACACACATGCCGCTCTGTTTTCTGTTCTGGAGCTGCCTGAATTGTGTGATTTTTGTAGATGAATGCGAACTCTTCAATCCAGAAGGAAGTGCCAGGAACACAAACAACCCAGCTAATTGGCGCTCAACCCCTAGGGGAGGTACATGGCCAGCCAAGCTGGTTGCATTATCTCCATGGGGCACTTAATTTTGAGAGAAACCTCAGGCTCTCTCAGATAATCCAAGAATATTTTGAAAAGGAACAAAGATTTGCCAGGAAATGGCTGGAATCAAGAGGTACTCCATCTCTTGGGTAAGTTGGGTTAGTTGCAAAAAAATACCTACTTGAAGCAGATTATATTTTAGGCTAATGTTTTTCTGAGCTGCTTATGATTTCAGCATACTCTAGCCATGTTAATGGCCTTCAACACATAGATTTCAAATAGGTGACCCATAAGGTAAATGCCAATCACCGCCTTATCTGTTAAGTCTGTGATTTATAAAGTTTAAAACACTTGGCTAACACTAAGAACTGCACATTGTGTTAGTTTGGGGAATGTGTTCTATAGTTTATCACTGTCCTTACTATTCATTACTGCTCTTAGCCTTAATCCGAAACCTGCTGTAGTCTTACATGTTACCTGTATGATCACTTGTAGGCCTTTTTATTTGCTACCCACTTTTTAATTAATTAATTTAAAAAGATTGTTTAAGAGCAGTTCTAGGTTTACATCAGCATCAAGAGGAAGGTATCTTCTGTCCTCACAAGTGCAGCCTCTCCATTATCAATTAATCCCACTATGGTGGTACATTTGTTAAAATCAGCAAGCCTGCATTAATATGTCATTGCCGTACAAAGTCAATAGCTTGTGTTAGGTTCAGTCTTGATGTACGTTCTTTGGGTTTGCACAAATGTACAATAAGTTTCTGCATTGTAGTAGCATAACTCCCTCCCCCACCCACAGGTCTCTTTTATTGTTTCCCTAGCGTTGCCTTTTCCATAAGGTTGTATTGTTGGAATCACACAGTATGTAGCCTTTGTAGATAGATTCTTTCACTTACGTACATACATTTAAGGTTCCATATGTCTCTTTAATAGCCCATCCATATCTTTTTAGTGCTAAATATATTCCATTGTATGGGTATACCTGATTTAT
This sequence comes from Chinchilla lanigera, assembly GCF_000276665.1. Lineage (NCBI taxonomy): Eukaryota > Metazoa > Chordata > Mammalia > Rodentia > Chinchillidae > Chinchilla > Chinchilla lanigera. Next base: position 17,864,001 of record NW_004955428.1, on the reverse strand, counting down.
TTATACTGGTACCTATTGAAAGACATCTTGGTTGCTTCCAAGTTCTGACAATCATGAATAAAGTTATGATAATCATCCATGTTTGATGTACAGATTTTTGTGTAAACATAAATTTTCTACTCCTATGGGTTGCCACTCTACTCTTAGTGCAAATATTTTCACTGTTGACTAAAAATGTTCAACTTCATTTACTCTGATGCAAATAAAAGGGGTTGATAAGGAATTGTCAAGAACTGATTTATATCATAAGTCTAAGTTTTAGAAATAAATAGCAGCAGTTATTTCTCAGTGACAGTATTTTAGATCATAGCAATTGCTAACCCTGACTAAAAGCCTGACATCCAACAGTTTGTTCACTATTAAGATACTGACCTCCTTAAAGACCAGAGATCTACCATGATCTCCTCTGATGATGGAGCAGCTCTCCTGAGACCTGCTACTTCCTCCTCTAGTTTGGTAAGACCCATGAAAGAAGATACCACCTCATAAATATGCAGATGCTTGCACTGAGGTCAGTGCCCTGCTTGTTTATTCAGTAAACACTGAAATACAAAGAATAAGAAATGTCAAGTAATGGTCTGGAGTCACAGGAGAAATCCTTAGAATTAATTTTCTAATAATATAAAACTCTGTAGATATTCAGCTGTCTGATGTATAAAAAGTCTTTTTGTGTCACCTTTAAATAATCTCCTCCCCTTAATTATTAATATAGGAGCAAACAGGTAGCAAAGTGATATGTAAGTTTTACCATTCTCTCTGCCTGTGTACTGTTGTCTTCTAGTGAAAGTACTCACAGGCTGTGAAGAATAGAGAATGACATAAATTGAGAATTCATGGTGTCTGAATATCTATGTCGTGAGTTTCTGAATGACTGAGAATTTGATAAGTCAGAATAAATAATTTTCAAATAATGATTTCATGAAGTTATAAAGATTTGATATTAACAAAAACTTCTCAGTGGAAGGAGAAGGAGGAAGGTGGGGGAGAAAGGAAACGAAAAAGAATTAGAATGTGTTACGTACAAGTACCAGTGCCTCGTAATGAATGTAATCATGTACTACAAACATGTACTAATAAAAATAAATAAAACTTCTCATCTGAGTTTTGTATTTTGTACATTACAACACAATACTCATTTGTCCTTAAGAAACTACACTAGGTTTTAAACTCTACAAAGCAGAGACTCTGGCTCTTCCTAGTGCTTTATCTCAGATACCTGAATAGGACCTAGCTTTAGATATTCAGTCAATGAGTAATAGAAAGAAAAAGATCTAAATATACTGGAGCAAAATATTTGGTTGGTGGCTGCTCTGCCTCTTGGATCTCAGTTTCTTCTGTTTTTTTTACTGTGGAAACTGAAGTTATTAGTAAAACTAATAGCTAAAGGAATTGATCTTCATATTACAGTACTTAGGTTCTTGCTCGCAAATACTTATGTAGATATTAATGCACAGATTTAAAATGCGAAGTATTAAACTAGATGTAGAGATTTTGAACTAGTTGGCTGATTTTTTAAAAATTAAATTTAAATTTGGGGATTGTTATAGGTTCATTCACTTGAGGTTGTAAGAAATAATACAGACAGACTCTTTGTACCTTTATCCAGTTTTCACCTCACTATAGCAGAACTATAGTACAGTGTCACAACTATGATATTGACATTGACACATGCAAGAAACAGAAGATTTTCATCGTCACAAGCACTCTTCAGGTTACTCTTTTCTAACTATACTCATTCCTCTAACCTCATATCTGGCAACCACTAGTTTGCTTCCTATAAGTTTGTGGAAAACTTATTTTTAGAAACATTTCAAAAAACATTTCCCCAGCAGTTGGTCTCTGGAAAAGAAAGACCATTTACCCATATAGGGTTGATGACTTTTACAAGTGGAAGTCAGGTATTTATTTACAGATGCATGTGCTCAGTGTTCTCTCCCATTTCTGTGCCAGGAGACAGTGTGGGTCCTGAAATCCCGATTACCAAGGCATCAGTACTGCAGCTATTCTTGCCAGAAAATGCCCTTGCCAAAGGTTGACAGCATTTTTTCTGCCTGAGTTATTCTACCTCTCCAAACCAAGCCAAAAAATGTCCTCAGTGGCAGAATTCCTAGGCTCTCCTTAACTCTGGAAGCTACAGCCTCTGGTAGCTGCATGACAGGTGAGAGAAGGTGTATCCTCTGCCTGTGCTCATATGGCTGTTTACTTTGGGACTGTGAACTGTCCTTGTCTCTCCCTCTCTGAAGCTCATCTGTGGAGCCGTGCAGTTCTACTTTGAGCCTATATTTCAACAGTCCCAAATCTTTTTGAAACCAGGGACCCATTTCACAGAAGACAATTTTTCCATGGGTTAGGATGGGTGTAGGGAACGAGGTTATACCAGTCTCAGGTCCCTGCCCAGGCATGGGGAACCAGCCACCTCCAGTCTTTTCACCACCCAGGTGGTACTTGTAGAGACCTAGTTCTGCTAGTTTGTCACCCTGACATGGGGATGAACAAGGACAACAGACAGACATAGAGTCAATTTAACATGTGGGCAGCTAGGGCCTTCTTGCCTTTAGTGCACAGAGGAGCTCAGAGGGTTTGCTTGTCTTGTTTTTATTCACTGAAACATGGGTACAAGCAATTAAAGTAACAAGATTCATCTGCCTTCCATTATCCATTAGTACATGTCCCAGTAAACAACCTGATCTCAGCTGTGTTAACTTTTCCCTAGAAACAGTTCTCCTTAATTGGTCTCTCACATCTCCCTCTTTTTGGTTTTACAATACCAATATCTGAGTATCAGTCACTACCATTCATCCCTAGGGGACAGAATGATCAGCCATTCTATCTTTTGTCTTGAGGTCTAGCCTTTAATGACTATACCTCCACCTACAGTTGCAATGCATCTTTAGTAGCTCTTTTGGAGGACCACAACCCTGTCTGTCCATCCCAACCCAATGGCCCCCCCCCACCTCTAAGAAAGTACCCGTAAGTGCCATGAGGGGCAATGGGCAAAGACTGTTCTAGCTTTTTCTGGCTGAAGGTCATAGTTGGGGAGATAAAAATGGGAGGGTACTGCATGTCACCTACTTAGTTTCTCAAGAACAAAGTACTGACTGTGGAAACAACAACCCAGACAGAAGTCAAAGGGAGTCCAGGCCACATAGAGAAAAAGTAGAAAATAGGATTCACTGCTACAGGAGAAATAGCTCATTGCTGCAGAACTTAGACTACAAGGTGTGGCTAGAGCAGCTGTGTAGCTGACCTGGCAGGTGAGTCAACGAAAGCAACTTTACCCCACTTTGGGAGACAGAGACCTGACCTGGCCTGGGTGAGTCTCATGCAATTGGAGGCAGCAGTGTGAACATGAGACACTTTCCTGAGCTGCACACCCCATAGTCATCAGTTGGTGAATGAACCAGAGTGGCACCCCACACACATATCTCGGAGGAGCAGCTGGTGGGCAGGACTGCCATTTTATCTCAGAGTGCTTGGGGCTCCAAATCCAGCAGCAGAACAGCCCCAGGGTTGCTTCAGTGCCAGTGTTCCAAGATTTGAATGAGGAAAGGGCTGTCCAGTCATAGTAGACAACCAGCATTTGGACAGCAGACTGGGGGAACTTGGCTGAGAAGTAGGAGCTGGAAGCCAGACTTCATTCTGGAGAATGCTAAAAGCTAGTCTTAGTTCTAACTACAAAGGACTAGAAGCAGCTTCCTGCTCTGCAACTGGCAGCAAAAGCAGGCAAGTGGTGTTGGTCTGCAACAGGACAAGGGCACTGCACCCCCACTCTTGATCCAGTGGCATAAGCAGGCAAGAGACCTTGGGTGGCAAAATGGCACCACTACCTGCCCTGTGGCCTGCAGTCAAACAGCGCTGGCTGGCTGAAGACAAGAGCACTCCCCTTGCCCTATGACCAACTCATGTAAAAGGAATCAACAGTGTGGCCAAAATCAGCCCTGTATGCTGCAGTAATCCTATTGCAGACTTGGCAGAGTTATTCAGTACAGATTCCAGCTCTAACTAGGGAACTGATATTGAACTGGAGGCACTAGAGGAATTTCTTTTTAGTAATTTTTTTCTATTTTTGTTTATTTTGGGGGAATTGTTTAGGTTTTAACTTTGGTTTGTTTTCCCTGTCCACCTTTCTTTCCTCATTGGTCTTCCTGTATTCTCTGATGCTTATAGGTGAATCAACATTGTTTCTAGTCTTTTTGTTTTGTGTAGATACTCTTTTGCTTTCTCCTTCCTTCTTTCTCTCCTGTCTTCTCAAGCTTCCCAAAGTTTGGGTGATCATCCTTAGTCCTTCAGCTTCTACCATATTTCTCTTCAGCTAAAATTCTGTTCTGTCCCCTATCCTTCTTCAATTTCCCTTCTCCACAGGATAAAATCACTCTACCAAGAGGAAACCCACTGCATACAAATTCCTAGTCTCTATTAGATACTGTTATATAACTACAGATCTTACTCCTGTGTTTAGAGATACCAAATTTGCAGGTACCACAGATTATCAGTTTCTAGGCTGTGCTTGATGAATTGTTATTGCTAATTGTACTGCTTCAGCCAAAATACCATACTTCTTGTAATCAGTTTTCACCTTTGTGTGATAACACTGTGATAATCTGGGGTCATAGTCATCCCCATACCCCAGTACCAAAGGCCTGAGTATTCAGCCAAAGAGATGGCAACTCCTCATCCCTAATAAAGTGGGAAGATAGGCTGTTGGGACAGACTCGAAGACCAACAGCCACCTACACCTAGCAGACATCTCAGATGAATAGACATTTCTTAGGGAAGCTTTGATAGCAGTGATAAAGCCACCTAACATAAGAAAAATACAGACAACAACATAGAAAATAAATTTAAAAAATAGAATATGACAACATACAGAAGCAAAATGAAATCCCAGACTTCCAGCCCACCAACGACAAATCCAGAGGACAATGAGATAGAGAAAATTAGAAGGCATCCACATGAATTTACTGGAATGACAGTGGAAAAAATAAAAAAACATACATTAAACTATAGAGGATATAAAAATAGAAATAATCTCACAGGTAAAGAAAAGAGATGACCATAATGGACTTGCCCATCAAATCTAGAATAGGCATAGATAAAAAATAGAGAAGCATAGAAAAATATTGGAAAACATGAATGCCCAACATAGGAAAGAAGTCCATGAAACAGATTCAAATAAATATGCAGGAAATTAAATAATCCACTGAAACTGTGCAAAACTGAATGTGAAGATAAAAACAGACCTAGAAGACAGGATTGCAGTTAGTGATCATGAAAAGAAAGAGCTCTTAAAAATAGCAAGGGACCATAAAAAGTCCAACAACTGCAAGACCATGGAAAGAAGAATATAAAACTGATGGGAGTCAATTAAAATGCAGGAGTTAGCACAAATGATAAATAGCTGTTCAGAGGGGTAATAGCAGAAAACTTCCCAGGGCTGTGGTAATAGCTTAGTGGCACAGTGCCTGCCTGGCAAGCATGAGGTCATGAGCTCGATTCCCGGTCCCAAAAACAAGAAAAGAAAAGAAACTTCCCAAACATGGAAAAAGAATTTGACATACAGTAAGTGAGGCACACAGAACTCCAATTAGTCATCACCAAAGTAAATCTACACCAAGGTATATAATAATCAAGATTCAAGAATTCAGCATGAGAGCATAATATTAAAAGCTGCTGGAGAAAAGAAATAACCTATAGAGGAAAGCCCATCCGAATCACTTTAGTTTTAATTCTGAATTCTCACTTTCATTTTAATTCTGAACTTGGCCCCATTACTCAGGCTAAGAGTTTTCCCATATGCACCCACTTTTTTCTTTTGCCTTTTCTTTTGCCCTTTTAATCTGGCCAAGAAGCTTTTCTGCATGTGTTCCTCCCCCCGCTTTTTTTCTTTTCTTTCTTTTGCTGTGGAGCTCCCCATCACTTACTCACTACACTTTCCACTTGGGGTGGAACTTCCTCGATCAGGCACTTTTTCCCCAGTCTGGGCTTTTCACGTCTCTACTTGGACTCTTCCTGGTCTTGGGTCCTTTCTTGTCTGGAGTTCACCAGTACCTGTGTCCCTGTTGGGGTGCCATTTATAGCCAACTAGTCTACACCAGTCCCAGGTCCCTACTTTGGCACCACCTGTGGGGAACCAGCCCACTCTGGTCTTACTCCACCCAGGTGCCACTTGTAGGGACCTAGTCCTTTTAGCTTGTCACCCTCACCTGAGGATGAACAAGGATGAAAGAGAGACATAGACTGAGTTTCACATATGGGCAGCCACGGAGCTCTTAGCTCTCATAGGCAAAGGAGCCCTGAGAGTATGGACCATCCTGCCTTTATTAACTCAAACACAGGGTACAGGCATTAAAGTAACACGAGACTCATCTGCCTTACATTATCCATTAGTACATGTCCAGGCAAACAACCTAATCTCAGCTGTCATTACTTTTCCCTACAAACAGTTGTCCTTAACTGGTCTCCCACACATGGGCAGGGGATGGTTTCAGGATCATTGAAAGCACGGTTTTCAGTGTCTGATTTTCAGCATGGTATTTGATGACTTAATGATAAGTTGGAATTTAGTTATCAGCATTGGGAATTTAAATTTCAATGAGACAGTTAACCTGGTATGTTGGTCAGCTTTTTGCCCCTGTAACAAAATACCTGAGACTTAAAGGAGAAAAGGTGTATTTTGGCTCACCATTGCAGAGGCTTGGGCCCATCGCCACATTGCTTTATTCCTGAGGTGAGGCTGAACATCATGGCAGGGGACTGTGGTGGGGCAAAGCTGCTCACCTCCCGGTAGCCAGGAAGCAAAGAGAACAGAGAGGCTGGGGTTGGATACATAAGACACTTTTTAAAGGCACATCCCCAGTGTCTTGCTTCCTCCAACCTCCTGAGGTTTCTGCCACTACCCAGGAGCCACTTGAAGCTATGAGGTCAGAGCCCACATGACCCGGTCACCTCCCAGAGACCCCTGCCCACCACTGCTGCACCAAGCCTTCAACACAGGAACTTTTGGAGAACATTTAAGATCCCAGCCACAGTGCCTGGCTTAATTCTTTTTTGTCTCAAAAACATAATCTGATTGGAAGGCTAACATACTCTTATATAATTTTTCATAAAATAAGCAATTTTGAATCAGATATGGAATGCATGCATGTGTTCTACAGTGAGGCTGCTGGTAGTATGAATACCTGTCATCTGTAGATCCACACAGTGAGTTGTGAGGTATAGTTTTATACACTGTTTCTTGATGACCTTAGTGAACTTGGTTGAGAGTTTTTGTTTGCTTGGATTTCAGATTACTTAAGTAAGAAATAACGTTATTTGCCGGCCTAAGAAAAGAAAAATCATGCTGTTGCCACTAGAATGTAAGCTCCATGAGGGAAGAGGCTTTGTAGGTTTTGGTCATGGTTGGTTATTGTTGTTTCTAACTCCTAGAACATCTTTTGGGCCAAAGAGACACCCAGTACCAATTTATTGAATGAATGAAAAAATAGTAAACAAAGGATCATAGATTGAGAAATTGTATAAGGTCTGTTTTGCTGCTGTTGTTTGTTTTGAGTTTCCCCTGGGAATAGTGAAACTATAAATTTATTCTAAAAGTAAAGAATTGCTCTCATTATGATAAGACATCATATACATACAGCAGAAGTGACAGTTTTAAAAGATGTCCCTGCCACATTTTGTAGGTCATAGTTACTGTCTCCTAGTCTCACATTGTTATGTTTTGTATCTAGATGTTCCCCCAAAGCCTTGTGTGGTCATATATGGATTGTTTCCAAGGTGGCTAGATTAAGGGGTGTGAATGTGGATTAAAAGTGCAATACCGGGATTAAGGGTGTGGATAATGGAAGCCCCACCCTGAGAATGGATGGCACCAATCAATTGGCTTGTAGCCTGGATGGACTATAATGGGACAGAAAGAAGGCAGGCTTGCTGCTGCTGCTTGTTGCCTTTTACCTGTTATACCATGGACTGTTTCTCTTCTGTGATGCCCCTCTGCCATGCCAGCTTGCCTTGGAGCCAACTGACTTTGAACTGAAACCGCTACAAACTGAGCTGAAATAAACCTTTGCTCCTTTAACTTGTGGGTGGCAGGTATTTTGTCTCAGCAATAAAAAAAGTAACTAAGACACATACCCTTGATCAAATACAAGGTTTTATAACAAATATATAATTCTGTAAATCGCAAAGCAGCCAAGGTAGGAGGCCAATATATTTGAATGCTTATTGTGTACTATCATAGACACACAGATGCACCCCCCCAACTCTTCCATTGTGCATGTGAGAAAGTAAATTACTAAGCTGTGAAGCCAGATTTTGTTTCTAGTTCTGCTGGACTCCAAAATCTGTCCTTTCACTAAAAACTCTCATTCTTTCATCTCATTTAAGGAGAAAAGTGACATCGTAAATACATGAATCTTCCCATCTGTAAACATATGTAGCTGTCCTTTTAAGTCTTTTTAAAGTGATTTGCAGTAAGGTTTTATATTTTTTTCATGAAAGTGCTAGCTACTTTTTATTATAACTAGTGTCATTTTTATAATGGTGCCATTAGCTTGTTGTGAGTACAAAGAAACTTGATTTTTACCTCTGTGTGTGTGAGAGAGAGAGAAAGAGAGAGAGAGAGAGAGAGAGAGAGAGAGAGAGAGAGAGAGAGAGAGAGAGAGATACATCTCTAGGTAAATATCTTCATATCTTTGAATTAGGCAAATTACTTAGATATGACACTAAAAGCCCAAACAACAAAAGAACAAAATTGATAAATTGGAATTCATGGAAATAAAAAATGTTAATGTTTCAAAGAACAACACTAACAAAGTGAAAAGACAGCCCACAGGATAGGAGAGAGTATTTGTGAATCATATATCTGAGAAGGAACTTGTATCTAGAATATATAAAGAACTTACAATTCAATAATAACAAAACAACCTAATTTAAAAAGAACCAAGGATTTAAATAGGTATTTCTTCAAAGAAGGTGTACAAATGGCTAATTAAACATGTGAAAAGATGCTCAAAATCATTACCATGAGGGAAATGGAAATTCAAACTATAATGAGACATTATTTCATATCCAGTTAAGCTGCCTATAATTCAGAACAAAAACTGTAGCAAGTATTGGTCTAGATATGGAAAAACTGGAATTATCATACACTGCTGATGGGAGTGTAAAGTGGTGCAGTTGCTTTAGAAAACTGACAGATCCATTGCTTCTCGGCCTTTTGGCTAAGATGAAGTGAAAACTGACAGCTCCTCAGATGATTCAACATAGAATTATCATATGTTCTGGCAGTCCAACTTCTATATCTTACCCAAAAGAGATGACAGAAAATGTCCACACAAAACTTTGTGCATGAATATTTGTGGCACCATTATTTATACAACCAAAAGTGGAAACACCTTGAATCTCGGGCTGGTGAATGGACACATCAAATATGGTCTACCTATGCAATGTAGTAGTTCTTTGGCAATAAAAAGGAATCGAAATACTGAAATATGCTACGATATGGATGAACCTTGAAAACATTCTACATGAAGGAAACCAATCACAAAAGATCACTTTTTTAAAATTCCACTTATATGAAATATTCTGAATATGATATTCAGACAGGAAGGGATAGAATAAAAGATAGGAAGCAGATAAATGATTGCCTATGGTTTGACATGTTGGTTGGGGATAGGGAGGGTGACTGCTGAAGAGTGTAGAGTGATGAAAATGCTTTGTAATTTGTTGTGATGGTTGTATAACTATATACTAAAGTCATTTATATATGTACTTTGGTTGTATGGTTGTATAACTGTATGTACTAAAGTCAATTATATATGTACTTTCAAGTTGTAAGTAACATGGTTTGTGAATTATATCTCAATGAAGATATTACAAATAAAAAAAAAAAAACAACCAGCCCTTAACATTGCTTCAAATCCATGTTAATTTTACCTTCTCAAATAGAGCTAATTGAGCAACTCTTCCATTGGCAACTCTTCCATTAGGCAAATGAACATAGGATGGTTTACCAGATTATTAGGATTTTTTAAAAATATAACTTTCAAATGACTGATGTTAACAGCAGAATAATATCTAAGTTGGTGTCTACCTGATCTAAAAACAAAAAGAATCATTTAGTTCAGATTCATAATGTTCTTCATATCTTGTATATCACCAATTTCTTTTGTAGGTTTTTGCTTCAGATACTTTAGAGTTCTGTTATTAAGTGCTATACATATAAGAGCATTAGATCTTCGTGGAATATATCATCTTATCATGCAGCAACCCTGTTCATATTATATTACTTGCCTTCGAGTCTTGTTTGTCAGATACCAATAGTGCCAATATCAGCCTTCGTTTACTTAAGGTGTGCATTTCATGTTTTCTTTATGCTTTTACTTTCAACTTGCCTGTATTTTGTACTTCAAGTTCTTGTAAAGAACTTAGTTGGGTCCTTGACAATTTTCCCATTTCAATGGAGTGTTGAGCATTTACATTTAGAGTAATTATATGGTTAGGTCTAAACCTGCCATTTTGGTATTTGTTTTCTAATTATGTAATAATCCCACTTGGTTGATGTGGAGTTAGCCTTGTTGTTGAACTCTGTCATTGGCTTCCCCTGTCACAGAAGATCTCTCTTTGTCCTGCTGCTCCTTGACTTTGCATTTGGTTAAGGCCCAGTGCTCTCAGAGGGAACTGCTTCAGCTCTTTGTCCTGCTGTCAGCCTTAGTGTAGTGCTGCTTTGTTTTCAGCAAAGGCTATAGGTCCTTCCCTAGGACCTGGTCTGTCTTTAATTTTTGTTGCGTCTGAGTTGTGCTCTTGGAGCAAGCTCTGTGGGAGAGAACTGGAAGGTGAGTATGGAGTTGCTCTTTGATCATGAGCTCCTCAGATTCTAACTCTAGTTATTCATTGTTAAAAGTTTAGCTGGTTTCTTCACATGCTTCTTTTTTGGCAGTTTTTTTTTTTTTTTTTTTTACTGCTCCTGTCAGAGATTAAAGTAGGTGTGAATCTGTCTTTTGGGAAGAGATCATTCGTATGTGGCATTTAGTACATTTACACCTCAGCTCTGATGAGCTTTTAAAGAAAAGTCTATGTTTTTGTGACTTATCCAACTTCTTCTGGAAGGCTGTGGTTATTTTAAAGCTTACATTTTAAAAATTATGTGCCAGTGGAAGTATCTACAACTAATGTTCACTGCTTAGTGACTTAATGACTGACACCCTTCTAGTGCTGAATACCTTAGAAAGTTGCAAAAGGGTAATGAGTAAACACGAATGCTGGCATTCACTTTGGGGTTGATATTGATCTGGACACATGTTACTACCATAGTCATTCTGTGACCAGTAATATACATTTAGAAAATGAAGGACTAGAGCTGAGCTACAGTTGATTGACAAGGAACAGAAGAGAAGTATAATGAGTATATGTAGCTCTGTCCCGTGACCATTTATACTGTATTATGAGTTTAAAAGAATGCAAATGTATTCATGGCGAATATGGCATGTCACAATCACTTTAGCACTGTATATGATGATTTGGTCAGAGTCATTAAGATGACTTAGCTTATTTCCTACATTTCCCAGGACTGTTGTGAAAAGACTTTATGCCCTCTGTTTAGGTTTCACTTCTCAATCAAATTCTTTTTACTTTGTAGTATGTTTTCAGATTCAAGAGTAGAGTTTTGCCTGGATTACTGCTGGCTGAGATGCTATGCTCACCAGAATCCAGGAGTAGCAGAAAAGGATCAGACATTAAATGTCCAACAGAACTCTAGGATCTTACCATTTTTTAAAAAATTTGAATTTCAAACATTTATAAAAGTAGTGAGAATAATGAAATCTTATGCTTCCAATAATTGAAACAAACCAGTTTTGTTTGATTTATCCTACCTTCTGTATTAGAATGTTTTTAATTGCCATAATTTTTAAAGCTAATCCCAAATATTCTCATTTTATCTATATATTGCTTTCCTGATGAGAGAAATTTTTAATATAACTATATTGGCATAATCACATCTAACAAATTTAGTAATTCAGAGTCTTTCAAAAGTTGCTTTTATGTGCCCTATTTTTCTAGCTACTTGTAAACACCAAGGAAAGTTAAATTTACTTTATATTTTTGTTACCTAAATAATTCTATTCTGATTGCTAAGATTTTTGATTTTTCATAGCCTTTTTCTCTTGCTCTCAGTAATGGCCTAGATATATCCATTGGCTGTAGGATGACGTATGAGAAAATTTGTTCTGGAACTCAATAAATTTGGGAAACTGCATACTTGATCTCCTAGTGGTAATTTATAATGCAGGTTATGCTAAGGAAAATTCTGAGAAGTCTGACAATAAAGAATTAATGTGGCTTCACCAAGAATTTTGTAATTTATTTAATCACAGAACCTATATTTTATGTAATATTTGTTAACCAGAATACTTTTGGGGGAATGTTGTTCTAGGTATATGAATACTGCTTCTGGATAGCAAAATAAAAAAAATTTGACTTTATTTTATTTTATTTAGAATCCCTCCATAAGGAAAGATACATGCATGGATCTTATACTGAAGAGGAAGCTTGAAATAAGATAGGTAGATGTCAAGGATACACAGCCTAAAAGATAATAGTGACCAATTAGAGTGTCTCTAATTTGTGAAGAATCAGTTAAAAATGTCTTCTAAAGAATTTAAACAAAAGGCAGTAGCCTGGACATTCTCACAAATGTTTTATATTTCTGTGTAGTGTTAAAATATGTTCAATTTAAAAAGAATATAAACATTGAACAGGGCCAAGTGGAGCTAATTTCCCAGCAAAGGAAATAGTTTTCTGTTTGGTCTGCTTCTGTGATCAGTGTGTGACACAAGAGTGAACTGGGGTGTGACAAGACAGTGGTGTGGCAAATCTGCATCTCATCCTTCCTGGTGCAATTCAGTTGACACATGCCCTGTATCCGGCCTCAGACCTCCCTGATGCTCTCAAGTGGATTAGTCGGCTGCCCAGGTGTCTCTTGTCTTTTATAATGCAATGATGGCTCTTTGTCTCTATAGTGCTACAAAGCTAATGTTTCCTTATCACTTACAGTCAAACTACAACTTCAAGCAGAGGAGAGAGGAGTTGTATCTATCAAGGGAGTGTGTGCAAACCGTTACCTTGCTATGAAGGAAGATGGACGATTACTGGCTTCTGTAAGTAACGCTCTCTGTTTTTGCAGCTATTTTTGTTTTGTTGAAAGCTGTTGATTTACTAGTATTGGTATTATTAAATCTTTAAGTTTTTTTATGTTTTACATCATTTAATATTCATGTTCATCCTGTAAAAATAGAGAGTATTATCTTTATTTCACAGGTGCAAATACTGAAGTTCTGAGGGAATAACCAAGAAAACACAGAACATGTAAAATAAAGTCTGAATTGGGCCTTGCAGTCTTGATTCAGAACATGAACTCCAAGCTCATTGCATTTTACTCTACGAAACTATTAAAGTATAATTTTATAAATTTTCCTTGTGCAGGGATGGATATATAAAATATTAGTTATCCGTTAAGTATCTTCTTTAGAATTTGATCTACAAAAGACTTGAAGAATAGAATGTGAATCTAGGTACAAATACTGGTTGTGCCAATTAGTAGGTGTGTGTTCTTGGGCAAATTATTTTCAGTTAGTTCCCCTATATGTATAGTAGGAACGATAGGGTTTTGTAAAGTTTTAATTAGATATTCTATGTCAGTTTCTGACACATAATCTTAAGAATGCTTCATGTTACTTCTAATTTATATATCTCATTTGAGACAGGGACTTTTTTTTTTACATATGATTATAGGTACTTTGGGAATCCTAGATCTGGCTAGCATTCTTTGTAGTACTGCAGCCTCCCTGGCAACTTCTTGACCAGAAGTGGGATTTTGTATCTGTTGAGCATGCCATGTGTAGGGAGTGGCACAGTGAAATACTGAGGTAGTAAAGACACATATTCCCATTTCTGTCTCCTGGGGGAGTACATAAGACATGCATGTGATATCATGTGTGTGTGTGTATGTGTGTGTGTGTGTACAATGCCAGCGGCTACTTGTACCCTCTCTATAACTTTTCCCAAAGAAGAAATTTGAGAGTATTAAACAATTGTGGTATTTTGAGCTGTACAAATAATTTTTGGAAGATTTTAAAAATGAGGATCTTTAGATTTCCGAAGACGCCCAAGCAGAAAAAAATAGATGTTTCAACCATTCTTATTTCAGAATGATTATTGACAAATATACACTATGCCAATGTTATCAATTTGTATGATTATTTTCAGGATAAATAGTAAGTCTGGTTCACAATTTTTGTTGTAGTCATTGAATAAATCTTAAAATTCCCTTTAAGAATAGGTAATATTTATTGAGTACACAATATACCAGATGCTATAAAAGACATCAGGCTTTTAAAACTGATCGTCAGAGGTCTCTAGTCTTACTGAGTCATAATCTAGGGGAGGTGGTAACTAGGTATTTCTGATAATGTGTACTGGGTTTCATGGCTTCTTTCTATATTTTGTATACATATGTGGTATAGGAAAGGTGCAGAAGTATTAAGATATAGGTGGTGATAAACGAAAGGAAATGCTTAACTAGAATTGGGGCTTTTATATGAAGAGGAAGGAGCTCAGCAGGCATTCAGAAGTACAGAAGGAAGCTACCTGGTGTATCTGTAGAATTACAAGTAATTTGCTTAATACTGGAGTGTAAAGTGCAAAAGAGAAAGAAAGTGAGAAGAAAGAAGAAGAAGGTTGGAGAGTTCATGCACTGCCTGTTGCAGAGTTTTGTACATCATGCTTACTCCAGCCAGCAGAGAGCTTTGGAGAGTTTTAAGATGAGACCGATGAGGTCTGAATTGGAGAAAGAGCTCTTTGGCAGCTCTGTAGAGAATGGGTTTGAGGAGGCCAAGACTGTGGAGAGGGACCAGCTGGAAGACCACTGCGCAAGTTCAGGCAGGTGACGAGAACCTGGCAACAACAGCAGAGCACAGAGAACTGAATCGGTGCTGGCACTTGCGACTGATTAGGTTTTGAAGTTCAGGGAAAAGTTGAAGGTGGCTTCCAGATTTCTGGCTTGGAGGAGAAGGTGGACGAGAAGGGGGAAGAAGGAAAAAGAACAAGTTTTGGGAAAAGTGATCAGTTTAAATTAAGACCTATTTAGTTTGAACTGCCAAAGGAGAATTCACAATTCACGTGAAAGTGTTCACTGAAGTAGTTGGAATTATAAATCTGAAGTTTAGAGGTGAGGCCTCTGTTGAATGTTGTCATTGGTAGTCAGATTCAGAATGGATAAGGTTTTCTAGGTAAAAATATAGCTTTAAAGTGTTGATTCTTTGAAACTTTCACTTCTATTCTATGTCATTCTATTTTCTGCCAATCTGTTATCAGCTCACAAGGTGATGCAGTAATTTGGGAATCTTGCCAAAGTAGCATTTTAAATACTTTGAATCAGCAGGTTGTTTTGCATGACCTTGCTATTGTAGTAAAGTGAGAAAGGGTTTCTACCGCTCATCTTTCTACCTCAGGAGTTGACCAATCACTGGCCTCTGCAATAGTGTTGGTTTGGTTATTTTTAGACAGTGAAAGTGGGACAGAAAAGAAAGGAAATGTGGAAAACATTTGCTTCTGTCATCACCAAGTATGGGCATCACTATTAGTCAAATGGTCTTAAAGCACCAGGCTTTTTTTATGTCCATCTTAATCTGTCCCTGTGACTACTTTGAGGTGAATTATTAATTTGGGGTTTATAGGAATTGAAAGGAGAAGATTTAGTGACCTAGTCATCTTCTCAAGAACATAGGCTGGGATGATGCTACTTCTACAGTGATTTTACAGTGGTGTAGCCACTCTAGTGTCAAGAGTGATAGAAGCAGAAGCTAGTCTTCCTTAAGATGCGTATCTGAAATGATAGGGTTGGCACAAAAGAAGAAATAAATTAAAGGATGGCAGATCTGGAATTTGAACTGTCATCTCATTCTTAGATAATTCTCTACAATTTAGCATTCAAAAAATTCTGATCTTTTCTTTTGGCAAACAGGCATTGATTTTCCTGAACTGTTGGATCTATGGAGTGCCCACAGTAAGCAGCATTTTCTGGTTTCTTCCTTAATTAAGAAGGAACTGTCACAAGATTAAGGCCATAGCATCTTGTGCAACCTTACATGTGTCTCTCCTTGGATGTATGTTAACTTTCCCTGATATAACAGATTTCTACCAGGTTGATACAGTGAGTTAATTTAGCAATGCTTGGAAATTGGTAATTTACCACAAGTTCTGTAGGGACAGAGGCATAGCTGGTATTCATAAATTGGTAATTCAGATTTATGAGTCTCTTTTGAGGAATGGCATCAGCCAAGATCCAGTTCTTGTAACTACTTACGTATGTATGTTCCAGCTCCCATCAGGGCTTCTTCCTGCCAAGGTCACAAATCAGACTCTGGATTCACCATCCAGTTTGGATGGCTGGCTGCCTTGCACTTTCGGCAGCAATTCCATCTCTTTCAAATTGGTCTGGTTGGGCTGTCAGTCTGTGGATGAAAAAGTAAGTGCTGCATTTTAAAGCCAAGGAGGTGCTGTTAGGATATCAATAAGTGGCATATTTCTGTCTGAGTCAGATCTGTAGGCACTGAGTCATCAGCAAGAATGACGTTTGGTACAAGTCAAGCCTTCTGATTAGCAGCTATGATTTGTGGATAAAAATGTACCTCAGGATCTGGAGAAACTGGGATTGATGAACTTCCACTTGTCAAAGGCATAATCCTTCCCTCTCTCCTGCCCGGCCTCATTTCACAATGCTGTGATAGCGCCTCCCTGAGTTCTTCTGCATTTTACTGTAGTTGTGATTCCTGCAGTGATTTTAAAACACTCCAGGTTCTCTCAGAAGAGTAACTCATGATTTCTGAGAGGTATGTTAGGCTGATTACTGCCAGTTGATAGTTTGAGAAAAGACTAGGATGTGCCCCCTCTTGTCCTGCATGTGAGGGATCTGAATGCAGATTAAGGTCTGCTCACTATTTGAAAACATTTCTTAAGGGTCTTTACTCTCCCTTCAAAACTAAGAACTATGAAAATTCAGACAGTATCTACATTTAACTGCCAAAGCCTATATTTGGAGGTTGAAGTTGAGGAGTTCTTTAATGTACAACAGACTCGTTGCTCTGTTTCATAGCAGGATTAAATTTTGTTGCTATGAGCAACAAAAGCCCAGAACAAATATTAGGATCCATGATTTCCTACGAGTGTTCACAAAATTGTAGACTTTAAAAAAGAAATTGCATATAGTCAAATTAATTTTAGCTGTAAGTTTAAATCACCAAACAACCTCAGTATTAGCATTTATATGGAAATATTTGACTGATCTACTAAAAGTTCTACATTATTTTTTATATAATGGTATAGATCATGAACAAAATATCTCAGTATGTATTAGAATGTAACTTGTGTTGATCCACAATAGTGAAAAAGAGAATGCAAATAACCTCTGAGGGGCTAGGGATATAGCTCAGTGGTAGAGAATTTGCCTAACATGTAGAAGGCCTGGATTCAATCCCCAGGACCAGACAAAGAAACAAACTCTGAGAACATATTTAATTACTGTAAAATATGTTCTACCTATAGGATAACTTTCTTATTTCAGGAGCCTCAACAATGAAATGAATTTTACAGTATAATTAAATAGGAAAATAAGTGGGGAAAATAGATTTTTGAGGTTCAATTATCCAAATTAACAATCTATACTGATCAAATTTGTCAGAAACAGTAATTGACAAGGAATGTGTATCATTTTTAGAGCTAAATATTAAATTAAATGCAAGGGTTAATATAAAATAAGAATTACTGCTGATAAGAATTATTACTGCTTTTAGAAACCATTCTTAATAACTTTATACACTGATTTATGTTACAAGCTTAAGACTAAATTTGCTTTTAACTTTTCACCACTGTGTTTTTTATTTTGGTCTGAAATATTCAACACTGATACTTACATCATGTCTGTTTTTAATTCTCAGAAGTGGTGTAAGCAAAAGCATTTTTGGATTTCTATTGAGCAAACTCCTTCCTAAGCCAAAATTGCATAATAAAAGTACTGTAAAAGAATAAACAACCCAGGAAACAGAGCTTGGGGAAATGGCCATAAGGTTCAAATCTAAAAGTTAGAAGTGGACCAGAACTGTGAGGCCATGCAGGGGTGGAGAGGTACTGGGGAGGGCTGCAGGGAGGAAAACTTACTTCAGTTCTTACTTATTTGTTATTTTTACTGTATGCAAAAGCTTTTAGAGATTGGGAGGAATCTTTATTTGGGGGGGGAATCTTAAAAGATCATCTAATCCATCTTCTTACTTCACAGATGAATAGAGTGAGGGCCAGATAAATTAAAGGACTTGATTGAAGATGTACACTAGTTGGCAATAAAAGCAAAAGTGGAAACCAGGTTTCCTGGCCCTTTCCTAGCCCACCAGAAATCCTCACTGATGTCAAGTTAGGACAAACTCTTGGAAAGGGCCATTGGCTCTAGTTTGCTCAGGGACTAAATAGCCAATAAAGATAAACCACAATTTATATTTCAAGTCCTGGACTAGAATTTTCTGTTCCTGTTTCTCTCTCTTACTAGATTTTGCAAGGTCATTGGGTTGTATTTTTTATTATGAGCTATCTAAAGTAGTTTTGTTTGTTCATTAATTGAGGAAATATTTATTGATCACTTACTATGTGCCAGGCCATGTATATATATATCAGAGATGAAAATTCTTACATGGCATTTACATTCTGGTGAAACAAAGCCATATGTATATAAAAGTAACTTCTGTTTGGGCATGGTAGAGCACAAAAATAAATGGACTGCCTTTATTTTTCATATTATGGCTACTATATCTAGTTATTTGAGAAATTTTTTTCTGTCGTACTTAAAGTATTAGAGTCAATACTGTTTATATTCTTTTAGTTGACAGGTAATAATTTTAGATATTTAGTGGGCACAGTGTGATAATTCGTACATGTATGCAGTGTGCAGTGATTAAATCAGGGTTGTTTCTTTTTAAAATAAATTTTAATTTTAGGATAATTTCAAGTTTACAGAAATGTAAGAGTAGTGCAAAGTTTTGATATATTTCACAACCAGTTTCTCCTGTTAGTGTGAAATACTTAACTAATGAATGAGCACTGTTACATCATTATTATCTAAATTCCATACTCTATTTGTATTTCCTTAGCTTTTACCTCATGCTTCCATCCAGAATACCAGATTTAGTCACCGTGTCTCCTTAGTTTCTTCTGCTGTGACAATTTCTTAGGCTTTCATTATTTTTTATTACTTCGACAATTTGAGGAGTATAAGTAAGGTATTTTTTAGGATGCTGTCCAATTTGGCTTGCCTGATGTTTCTCTCATGGGTAGACAGGGATTGTGAGTGTGTGGGAAGAAGACCCCAGAAGTAAAGCATCATCTTCAAGCCATCAGAGAAGGAAGGGTACATGCTATCTTTGTAATTTGTTACTAGCGAAGCTTACTTTGCTCAGCAGGCAGAGACAGTATTCATCTTCACTATAAAGTTACTTCTTTCCTCCCCTCTCTGTGCTGTAGTCTTTGGTAGGACGTCATCATGAAGCCATGTAACCACCATACCTAATGGACAGTATAATAGATTTGCTTTACCCCGTCAAGGTAAATTAAGTGGAATTATTTTGTATGAGAAATTGTTCTATTTCCCTCCATTTACTTTTTACTCAGTCATTTACAACACTGTATATTCATAGATACTTAGTTTCTACTTTGGATTATAATTTAATGTTTTAGTTGCTCAAATATTTCTAGCTCTGGCCACTGGGAGCCCTTTTAATTCCTTCCTGTGCTCTTCGATATGTCCTTATCAATATGTTTATTTTGGGCATGTCATAAGGTTTTGGCCCACAAGATGCTCCAGGCTCACATTTATATTCTTACTCTAACTTAAGAATGAATTATATCTCCAAGGAGGTTTCATTTCTTTTATTGGAAAATGGAATTAGAAACCATGATGTAGATGCTGGGTGTACTTGCTGCTACAGAGGTGTCTTTGCTTCTAAGCCCTGCCACTGACAGCAAGAGAAATACACATATGCTAACCTGAGTGTATACAAGTCTATACACATTTCTGTGGTTAACTATCTGCATCTCTACTAAATATTCATTAGTTTGTACTGTTGTCTTCAGTCCTAACGCACTGGTACCCCTGGTTCTCTCTCCTTGGCTGTATTTTGTGACTCCAACAGTGAGGAGCCTAGCTCCCACTCTCTCTTAGATCTGGTTTTCAATTTGTATAAATATCTCACATCACTTTTGAATATTTCAAAGTAAATTAATTCGACAAAAACTGAACCCAACTATTTAAAGTGTTCATTATACCTTTTCAAATTCAGTTAGGTTCTTCCCTATTCCCTATTTGGTACAAGGAGTCAAACTCCCAGCACCATCTTAACATGAGTATCATTATCACATCAGTACTGACTGGTGGGATCCCAGGCTAAGCTGGCTTCTGTGAATAGCCTCAGGGGGAAACCTTGAGGTGTTCGTTGCCCCATCACCACAATGTGACCGATTTATGTCATTCAAATACACGCACATCCACATTCCTCTTTAGTTTCTGTACAGCTTAGACTTAAGAATAGTTATCGTACATAATATACTTTCTAGCGTTCTGAATAAATTAGTGCTTTCATCCCCCGAGTTTGTGGTTAATTAGCGTTAGCAAGCGGGGGAAAGAAGGCCAACTGATGTGTCTGTTGCATAGTAGGTTCACAATAAACGCTTAACTCCATTTGGATGTGTAATATTCATCTTCACATGTACAAAACAGAATTCCCGGTCTTTCTGTATAAAAATCTGACTGCACACAGTCTTCCTCATGTCAGCGGATGGCAAGTCCATGGTTCTGGCACCTCAACTTCAGTGACTTTGGTAGTTTCTTTCATTCACAGTACACATCCAGTCTGTCAGGAAAGCCTTCTGATTTTATGTTCAAGATACATCCAATTATCTTCTTCCCTCCCTATCCCACCACTGGGTGGGATCTGAGCCTCTGTTCTCTGTGCATGTATTACTGCACAATCCTCTTGCTGGTTTCCCATATCTGCTTTTGACCCACTGTGGTCTTGCAACTGGAGAAATCCTAGAAAAGTGCTAGATCATATCACTTTTCTGCTCAAAAGCCTACAGTGGTTTTCCATATTCTCAGTCAGAGCTAAAATATTTACACTAGCCTACAAACCTGTAGGGGCTCTGTCCCCTCCTCCCATCCCTAGCTCTCTGACCTCATTTGTTACTACTTTTTCCTTCTAGCCCTCTGCTTCATTCACATTGGCCTAACTGCTACCCCTCTGACACTTGACACTCCTGTGATCCTTGCTCTAGGGCTTTTGCACTCACTGTCCCCCTGACTGCGGTGCTCTTCTCTGATATCTGGGATTAAATCCTTCAACTCTTTCAAGTACTGTATTTGTTTAAACGTCACTTTCTCAGTTGAGCTTGCTGTGATCTGCTATTTAACACTTCCCCTACACTCTAAGCCCACCATCGCAGGTGCACTATCCAAACTTAGCTTTACTTCCCCCACCGAGACTCCCATATTTTAATACAGGATATAATTTAGTTAGTTATGCTTATTGTTTACTGTGTCTCCTCCCGCTAGAACTCAAGTGGCAAGGCAGGGATCTTTGTGCACTTTTGTTCACAGATATGTCTTAGCAGCTTTGAGGGAAAAGAATACATATGTTGAATGAAAAAAATGCATTATTTGAACTCTGGGCTCTCTGTACCCGCAAGTTATTCGTGAATTTTAAAAAATCAACGACACAAACAAAAATTTAATTGGGAAATTAAACTGATGAAAAGACGTCAGGTGAGTAAAGATTGTCTATAATCCAAAAGAAGTTACTACGAGAACTGGGGTTTAAATTTCTCATTTATTAATGACTGTAAATATATGAAAACTATGTTAAGATTGTTATGATTTAAGAAAAAAAGATTGTTATGATTTTAAGTGAAATTATATGCATTAAAGCAGTCACAGTTCCTGGCCCCTCGCCCTATATACAGTAAGGCTTTGAAACCAGAGGTAAGCTTTCCTAAGCCCTCGGTGGGCACTTACCCACTTTCTCTGTGATGCTGTTCCTCTGAAGACCGCTTCTTTAAGTTTGACATGATGGGCACATACTGAGACTAGGAAAAGAACTCGGTATATACCTTCATAAGGGCTAATAAAGTTACGTTCTACTAACTTGTAAGAGGAACACTGAGTTCACAGTCACTAAGATAGTTTGTTATCTTAGACTGGAGAGAATTGAGAATGGGTGCACATTTAAAAAAATGTAGTCTGTTAAGCAAAGAAGGGCTGAACATTCAACACAGGTACAAGTTTTCCTTCCACTGTGTCTTTCAAAAGTACCTGTAACTGCTATAAAGTTTGTGGGTTTCAGGATGCATTCAGTCAGTCTCTAGTATTACTTCTTTTCCCTGGAATATTCGGACATAGCTGCACATACAAACGTTATTACATCCCATTAGGCCAAGCATTGCAAGGGGTGCCAGTGATCAAAGTGGGATCTAGGAATCTGACAGAACACTGAAAATGTGCTTAAGAAATTAATTCTGTTTCTCTGAGTAGAGCATTAACAAACCTCCATCTTCTCTTTAGGAAATTATGTTTGCCATTCTAGCATTGGTCCACTGGAGCCATGTTAAAAATGTGAAAGTAAAACTGACCGCTGACTGGTAACCTCCCTCAGAACTGGGAGGGGATGAGCCACATATACCTAGTAGAAGCCATAGCTTTGGGCTTCCCTGAGTTAAGTGTGCTTTTTCTTCCTGGGTGTGTCCCTCATTGTGGGGATCTCAAAATTTTGTTTGTGGGTGTTTCAAGTCTGAACTAGTGTGGTTCCTATACCACAGATGAATTTCACTGCCTGAACCTCATGGTTTACTGTGGGCCCTGGACTCATGCTACTGAAGAGATATACTTGACGGTGCCCTGCCGGCATTGTGTGTGTTCAGTTTGCACCCTTCTGCAGAGGTGATCTATGGTACATGTTGGTCTATGCTACATTTTGGCCTTTTGAGGATTATTCATTTGAGTGTCCTCCTGAACCAAGATCACTACTGTTGGTTGGGCAGAATATACTGTACTAAATATTTAATATGAAAAGTATAACAGTAATAAGTAATTTTCTTTGTTTTTCAGAAATGTGTTACAGATGAGTGTTTCTTTTTCGAACGATTGGAATCTAATAACTACAACACTTACCGGTCAAGGAAATACTCCAGTTGGTATGTGGCACTGAAACGAACTGGACAATATAAACTTGGATCCAAAACAGGACCGGGGCAGAAAGCTATACTTTTTCTTCCAATGTCTGCTAAGAGCTGATTTTAATGGCAGCATCTGATTTCAGTTCACATGAGAAAAGTATATTTTAGAAAACTGTTAATAAGAAAAAAAAAGAAATGTATACAGCTCAGTTTGGATAACAGATCAGATAGCTTTTTATCTAATAGGAAAATATTTAACCATTGCCTCAGTAAAGAAAAACAAAAAAAATTCTTGGAACACGTAGACTTACCCCTTTTATAGAACATCTACTGTTACCATTGAAGATTACCTAAATGAGGGCTTCTGTCTTTTTCACATATTTGCTTTATTTGGAAAGATGATTTCAAAGTGGAAATATTTACAAATAATTTTTCATCATGGAAAATCATGATTAGAAAATCAGCATCAGATATTTAATCACTCCCAAATGTTCATGTTTTACAATATATGTTAATCTACATGTACAGTTAACTTTGAATTGTTTAAAAAACATGTAAATGTGAATTTAATCTATTCCTGTCATAACTTTGTAATTCTCTGGCAGTTCCTTATGATAGAGTTTGTAGAACAAGCCTGTGTAAACTGCTGGAAGTTCTTCCATGGAGAGGTCAATCTTGTCAAACCCCTCTCTGTATCCATACAGCAGCAGCCGAGCCACTCTGCTGGTGATGGGAGTTGTATTTTCAGTCCTGGCCAGGTCAATGAGCTCCATCCACTCACATCTTAAGCACTCATGCTGGCAAAAATTTATCGTGAATGAACGTGGCTTCAGGCGGCAGATGATATACATATCTGATTTCCCAAAAGCTCCTGGATTGGTGTGCTGCTGTCGAATACTCAGGAGGGATTTGAATTCTGATTTTATACCTGTCTCTTCAAAAACTTCTCGAACTGCTGTGTCTCCTATGTAAGAAATACACAGATCATAAAATCACAGTTGGAGAGACTTCATCATCAAAGATTTTCAGTTAAAATCTTAAAGTTCAAAAGCAAAACTTTCAAATGTTTATTTTCAATACAAACTCTTTGCCCTCTGGACATCCTAAAATATCAGAATATTTTATTACTGCTCTCCATTTAAGACTCTTGAAATACTGAATATTTCTTTGGCTGCTACGTGGAGGCTTATCTACTGGTACAATTTGGAGGCTCACATCTTTTTAATACTTCCTTTCTGTATTTCTCAAAAAGAAAGAATGTAGGTTACAGAAGTGAAAACATTTCTTACAAAGCTGCAGTTATATTTTGATACACTTCTTCATTATTATTCTGGTCCTGATCATCTACCAAAACTCCCTCAATTTATATATATCAAGATTGAGAAAAAAGTGGCCTACTCTTCTAAGACTCTGTAGAACTGCAAAATGTACAGAAATGATGGTAACCTCTCCTGGTGATCACAGATGGCATGTCAGGTCTGCAAGTCATCCACCAGATTCCTTTATAACCATTTAGTTATGCTCCTCAGTGATGTTGTCAGTGAAATCCCACAGTAGTAATTTTTAGCACTGCTGTTGTTTCTTGAGATAAGATTCCAAAGAATTTATTGAATTTATTCCTTCAGCACCAGAATGCAAAAGTTGTTTCATGAGAAGTTTTCAAAAAGGAATATACAGAATTTTAAAATACAGTAATGTTTTTTGCATTTCATAAGGTTGATTTCTCAATTAAATGCAAATTTATGGCAGGATTTTTTATTACTATTAATATATTTTTGTGTCTGCTTTTTCTCAACATTCAGAAAGAGAAAAATGGATTTTACTTAATTTTGTGATGGTCTAGTATCATCTCCCAAAGCTTGATGTAAATCCCTTTAAAACACTGTCTTCCTTGACGATTTTTCTGGGAAGCTGCATAGTTGCCATACATTGATATTCAAATATCTTTTAATGCCTTCACTGTTGTTTGTTATATAGTAAATGATTTTTGCTTTTGCAGTAATTTTACTGGCAAAAAATAGGCAAAGAAGAAGCCAAAAAAAATATCTCAGTTCCTGTGTTCTCTGACTATAAACTGCCTTATCAGTCTCCAAGATATGCCCTTGTTTTGGTCTCTCAGAAACAGCTCTGGAAAGATTACTAGGAAAAATAACGTGTCCTAAAAAATAAGACATTTATCTATTGTTTTTCAATTACATACTGATTTTCCTTACAATTGAGATATGCTCATAGTTTAAACATGGCTAGAAATTATATTTTAAAACTGAAAGCACTGGGGCAGGGGGTTAGCTCAGTGTCCTGGCCTGGCCTGCATAAGCCTTAGAGCTCATTGCCAGCACCCAGAAGAAAAAGAGGTGGTGATAAAACTAAAAGCATAATAGGCCAGTTTAAGAGAAACTTTGTTTAAAAAGAAAAAAAATTTTAATCTGTAATACATATTTGTTATTAAATTTATTATTAAGGTTTGTGGCATTAGGCTTAGTGCCATAACTCTTGCTCAAATACGTATTTTTAATTCTTTAAATGTTCTGAAAAATAATCACCGGGATTGTGTCTAGCTCTTAGTACCGCTAATCAAAAATTGAGTATATAGATACATGTAGTGGTGCATGCCTGTAAACCCACACTCAGGAGGCGGAAGGCAAGGAAATGGCAAGTTCAAGGCCAACCTAGGCTACATAGCAAGTTCAAGGCCAGCTGGGCCTACATAGTAAGACCTTGTCTCAAAAGGCCAAAACCTGCAACAACAAAGCTAGGCATTTACAGAGCTCAAGAGCAGAGGCTGTTCATACGTCATAAGCACAGGATGGGGCTCAGCAGTCACCTTTGTAGTTGATTGACATCACTGACTAGACTGAAAACTGGAAGGGCAAACAGGTGCTTTTGTATCTGGGATATGGGAGACACCTTCCACTTCTAAATGGAAATCTCTTCCTTAAGCATTTTAACATGAATTTAAGTTTTTTTATCAAGATAAAGTGATTTATTCTATTGTGCCTTTAAAATTATTTTAATATAAGCTCAACTGAAATAACACTGACAGGTATAAGAACATAGGAAAAACTAAGACGTTCTTAATTTTTGCTGGTTAAGAGATGTATTTAAATGTGTCCTATTTTGTTTAACTATAGGACAATGATGAAATGGATTGTTATTTCTATTTTTGTAATATTTAATAATAAAATTAGATTAAAATAAAATAGTAGGAAAAAATTTACAGAATGTGGTCTTTCCTGATGTTTCAGGAAGTTTTTTTAGGAAGGCAGTTTGTTCATTTTAACTTCATAGATACCTTTACACTCAAGTCTTGAAGACTGTGTTCTGCTATATATGACCCTCTTAATTTTTTTTAAACACACTTGAAAATAATGTTTAATTTTCCTGCTACTATCAGAGGACTAAAGATTCCAAACAAATTTTTCCATTTAATTAGTGTTTATTTACTGGGGCTTATTGAGTCCAATTAAGAGCCTGTAAAAATGTTTTTCTTGGCAGTATTCCTAAACACTTTTTTTGTTTTTGGTACTGGGAATCAAACTCAGGACCTTGCTCTTGCAAGGTCCTGAGTGCCACTGAGCTATATCCCCAGCGCCCTAAATACTTACATTGCTTTCCTAAAATACGATTTTAAAAAGATAGTTTAATTTTTGGATGATTTGGCTTTAACAGTAAGAATATAATTTTTTTGTACTGTTGGAAAACTGAAATGCCACTTGTAGACACAGTCTTTCAGACTTTTGCTCACAGTTATCATTTCTAGCTTCTTTCAGGGTTTTATCAGTTCTGAAACAAGGTTTTAATTTATACCACATCTAGGTAGTATAGTGAATGCCAATGGCAACTTTTTTGTTGATTCCATATGGCTGAGCTTTATGCTCTGTGATCAAAAAGTACCATGAATGTTTAAATTTTTAAAAAATTATTATAGTAGAAACACATCACCATTAACACTCCTCAGAATATTCACTTCAGACACAATCATTCTTGTCACAATCTGAAGCAGTTCTGGAAGTACTTTTTTGTGAGCGTCTTTAATTGCGCCATCAGGGCTCTGTCAGTGTTCTGAGTCCTTCAAAATATTTACCTCTTGTGGTCATTTTGACTTTGGGAAAGAGCCAAAAGTTGCAGGGTGTCAGATCTAGTGAATAAAGTAAGTGAGGACAAACTTTAATGTTTGTAGGAGGTTTTCTTTTCCATTGAATTACACTTGGTACCAGCATTGACTGTATTTTTGATCACACCTTATATAGTCACTCACAAAAGACTTCCAGAACTGCTTCAGAAGGTGGCAAGAATGATAAGTGTGTTTGAATGAAGAAAGAGTCTTTTGAGGGGGGGAAATGGCAATGTCTACTGTATCATAAGCTTTTAAAATTCATTATATTTCAATCATACCTTCCATATATTACCTCTGGGTAGGTCATAAATGCTATCATAAGTTTTTACTGTATCATAAGTTTTTATTAAAGTTTATTCACTGTATTTCAATCCTACCTTGTATATCCACAGTCTGGATAGGTGAGTTGATGTGATAATCACACACACTTTTAAAATGGAGTGATTTTTAATTATTTAAATTTTCTGGAGCTATACTTTAAACTAAACTTATATACATATTTGGCCCAGAAATGTGTTTCTTCATTTATATCTAAGTATAAGCGATCTGAAAGTGAGAGGATCCATAAAAGCTCAAAGGAAAAAAATAAAATTTATTTGGGAAGCCCTATCTCAGGCAGGGAAGCTGTGTAAACCTACAGACTGTTTTCTTCCCACTAACAACTGGGTAAGAATGCAAAACTTAAATTTACCTAGTTCACACACTGTTACATGTCATGTATGGATTATGGGAGATAATTAGAATAAATTAGCCTTGAAAATAAATGGCCCCTTTCAGCACTTGCACTGCCACAAAGTACTCTTTTTATATCAACTGAAGAATACTTAGCAGAGTCTGAGTAAAAGGCCAATAAGTATCTAAAACCAAGACTTGTATAGACATATCTTAATATTTCCAGTGTGCTAATGGATTGTTAGGTGGCTTATATTATGTGTATAGGGACTGAAACTTTTGATTATGTAACGTTTTCAAGAAAAGACACTTTCGAATGAAAGTAAATTTAGAATATTATATATAAACTATAAAAACAGTTTTCGGTTAGAGAAAATAGAGGACATACATATTAAGGAAAAGATCTTTTAGAAATCATATGTACATTAAATGTTATTAGGGTTACATTGAGTTTGATCCAATGGTTTAAGAAATAGATGGAGATAGTCAATTTCTGTTCTTCTGTTTCTTAATAGAATTCTTAGCTTATTTGCTATTTCTGTGTCTTAATACTGAGCTTAGTAAGTTGTTTTATGGGGCTAATTTTCACTTGAAGCTTTCTTGCATGACACATTACTAAGTTGTAGCTTTCTAACTATTCAAAACAAATGGATAAAAACTTAATGAAGAAAATAGCGTCACTACTGTTTTACAATTGACTTTACTGATTCAGAGCTTACTATTCACACGTTTGTGATGGAATGGTCAACAGTTTGTGTTTTCTCATACTTCTATTCCATCAACAATTTTAGTCACAGTCAAAATAACCTAACATAACTTGTAAATATCCAAAGCTGCTCTTTTTCATATGGATTAATCTAGAAACAGACAGAAGAATAAGTATTATTTTACTAATGGTATTACTTACACTAATGAAACAAATTGTAATGTTAGATATTTTGCTGGTAATTTCATCTTAGCCCACAGTTTCTCTCTGAAAATTTCTAACTTGGTCTGAACCAACTAGAAAATTTAAAATGTTATTCTTAGCTATAAAGGAAAAAAGTAAACAAATGAATTTGCTTTATGTTTTCAAGTTAATTAAAAATACATAAGATACATACCAATGTCTTCTCCAGGCTCTGATAGACCTCCTGGAAACTTCCACATATTTTTCAACTGCAGTGTAAAAACATAAAATCAATTTTATATAACATTTACTCACTAACACCCACATGTGCACACACAGACTCCACAAAATCCACCTGTAGTTGGTCAGTGTCATTGAGAATTTGCTTTCCAGCAATTGCATAACATTTTTTTCAGCTTCCATACTCCCTCCTTCCTTTTTTTCTGAGGGAGGTGGTGACATGAAATCTTTCCCTACCTTTTTCTTCAGGGAACAGAAGCGGCTTTATTTGGTCGATGTGATAAAATTTGTACTAATGAAACTTTGAAAGGAAATATCTACTGCATTTGTATAAGTTAAAAAGGTTCGCTGCTAGTTAACTATGAACAAATAAAGAGTCTTAACAGATGCTGCTATATATATACATATATGTAGAAAGGATGAAATAAATTCAATCACTAGGTATGCTATTCTTAATTTTTGTCTCTATTTTGCTATATTGTATTTCTAATCATATATTATTCTTTAAGATTTCTATTTTGTATGTTAACCTTATGTAAAAAATTGCTATTTGTGAGTAGTATGAATAAAATTGATTAGTTTTGTGTTTTCTTGTCTTTTTTTTGGTGGGGAGGGGCAGGTAGGAATATCCAATCTTTGGAATAGATATACATAGAAACAAATTGCTTAAAGATAATATAACCATGTTTTTTGACAATATTTTTCCTTTTAGAGTTTTGTTATATCCATCCATCTGCATGATAAAAATGCAAGACAACTCATTATAACACACTCCAGGGAATTTGTACCTTTAGCCAGTACATTTTATACTCTTCATTCATAAAACAAGTTGTAGAACTTTATGGGTAAGCTTTGGGACCCACTCATTTCCTGGATGAGTGCTGCTTAAAAGAATGTGTTACTTCTCAACTATGCTAGCTTGGAGACCAGTGGCATGGTTCCCAGGATTTCCACAGACTGTTGATTATGTGGCTATAGAATTCAGGCTTTCTACCCTCTGTGTCTGGGTTAAGCTTGACATTAAATTTATAAAGTGTATATGCTTTATTAATCTCAAAATCTATTTCAAAATCTCTGTATCCACTTTTTTTTTTTTGAGTTTCATTTCGAAAAGGCTTTCTGAAACTTTTTTTTTTCAAAAACTCTGTAGACTTTTGTCTCACAGAATACTAGACATCAGAATCATGAATTTTATTTTTAACAAAAAATACTATAATGAAGCAGATGAATGTTTCCTAAAAATAGGTAGAGTTTGAAAATCTTTACCTGACTGAATACTGTTGATTATATTTGGAGATACCAAGGTTCATCAGAAGGAGAGATGCTAGATACAAGGATTAAAAACAGCTCACATATATTTTTACTTCATAAATTAGGGCCTTGATATGGGAAAATTAGGTATGATTTTATGTTGCCAAATAGTTTGTGCATTTTGTGACACCAATTAGGTTTATAGAGCTTATTTCTAAAAAAGCTTCCTTCTGTCCCCAAAAAAGCATGAGTCTGAGTTCTGATCAACAGGTTGAGAGGCTGAAATTACATTGTTTGAAAACCTGATTAACACTCTACCTATGATCAATAGGGAGACAAGCACATGTTCCCATTCTTTAACACTAAAAACGACTCCCAATAACAGGGTTAACAACATAACAATACTAAAATATTAGATAATATATTGAATGCTTACATTATTCTAGACATTCTGATAAATGTTTTTGTGAGAACTATGCATAAACTACACAATAATCTCATGACAGTCTACTACTGCTTCCATTTTAGAAGTGATAAAACTTTATGAGGACATAACAATTTGGGGTCACAAACCTAGTTAAGTGATACACTCAAAGTTAAAGTCCAGGCAATCTGATTTTATCTTTTAAGAAATTTAATTAACAATTTGATTTGCTATTTCTGACTAATCTTTTACTGTATGCTTTCTCATATTCCTTTTTATCTTTTCCTCAGAATTCATTGGAATATTTGACATAAATTCAATCAGAATCTGTATCTTACATTTACACTCCTGCAGGGATTGTGAAGTTGGACTAAAACCTAGTTTAGTGTTGAAAATCTTTGTATTTACCTGTTACCTGTGAATTCCTCATACAATGTTATTATTTAGTGATTTATTATTACTTTGCCTTTCCCATATATTATTTCATGGGGAAAAAATTACTGAGGACAGGTTTTGAAAAGTTAACCTTTTTGATTTTATGTTTTTCATCTCTATTCTCCTTTCCCATAAAAGAAGACAAAACATCTCTGTGCGTCAAGTGTAAAATTCCATGATCCTTTTTCCATTTAATCTTAAAAGGGAACTTTCCACTCTCCTCTAAAAGGAATATTTTTCTCAAATGTTTTAGTGCCCCATTGCTTTGTTGGGTGTTACTCAACATTCACATATGTAACCTCTCCCTGTGAGTTGGTAAGGTCATCTAATTCCTTAAGCATATGTTTTACATACTACAAAAGGTAAAGTATCCTGCTCACTTACTAAATACATGATTTTTAGACAATGTTTAGAGTAGTTCCATTATATTTCAGAATGGTGAACAGGATGACAGATTTTCTTATACATTTGCTAATTACAAATCTGGTGTCTGTGTGTATGTATGGATAGTGCTAAGTGGACAGCAGAGGAAAGTTGATGATGTAAAAATGGTCTTATCTCTCACTTTTCTTTTTGTCCCGTTAGGAATTCCTAGCCCAAGAAAAGGCATTAGTTATCACCAAAAGTACATTTCTAATGAATTTTTCCGGGCCACCAAGAGAATGTAAAACATTTTCTCTATTAAAGCAATCTGGAGCTTAATAGTGCACCATTCCTTTTAAAACTTGTCCTGAAAATAAACTCTAGTTTATTTAGGGTTTTAGTTGAAAGAGAATGATTCACTTTCTGGTGCTTTTTCTCATTATTTTCCTAATTCCAAAGACATCTACTTCCCTAAGCAGAGGGTCAGCTCTAGGACCTTCCTGGGGCATGGCCTGTGAAATTCTATCCAGGATTTTGGAAACATAACCCCACCCCCCCGCCAAAGACCACTAATTCCTTTCAGCTAAGCAGGGACAAGCACACAGTCCTGCTACCATCTTCCTTTTGGTTCTCCTTCATTATGTCGTACTCCAACTTAGCCAAAGGCCAGGAGCTAGATTATCTTTTATTTTCATTGTCTTTAACACTACCACTCTCACTTTCTGCAATTCAGACCTACTTGTATTTAGGTAAACCTCACTGACTACAACATTTTCTTTTTTTTTGGTACCAGCAATCGAACTCGGGACCTCGTGCTTGCCAGGCAGGCGCGATTCCACTGAGCCATATCCTCCGCCCCAACTACAACATTATCACTGTTACTAATAACAGACGCTGCCATCCAGTCTCTCAGGTTGGTCAGTTCATTCAACCAAATAATTACATGCTAGGCATACAGAAATTACTGTATAGTATAGCAAACCCGGTCTTTATCCCTGTACTATGTATTTTTATTAACACATCCTCATCTTACATATTATTCATTTATTTATATCAGACATTTGACTATAAGCTCAAGCCACAGAAACTTTGTTTACTGATACATGCCAAGCACAGGGCATAGGGTACAGTACGAAAAGGAGATCGGTAATATTCAGGGAATGGATGTACCTCACCTATTCTGTTCTATAGGTAAGAATCTTACTAGTTGTGATGCTACTGCATACCAGGGGCTATCATTACCTTATTATACTGCTGTCAGCATGCTGACTGGGTTAGGAAAGCAGGTGTCAAACACTCTAAGTGTGCTAGGAAGGTATCTATGTATCAGAGAAGAAGAGACGTTCCCATTAATTTTTAGGGTAAAATGGACTGTGGCTCTCTAAGGTAGTTTAGGGGTAATTTGTACTTTGCAACCACCTGCCACTCAGCAGCATCTGCAGCTGTGCCTCTTATGTGATGGAGGCAACATCTCCCACACTTGACAGGACTTACCCCCTCATTCATAACAGTGGAAAGCCTGTGTCCTTTTCCTCTACTGTGAACTCATACAGTGGCATTCTGATTTATAAATGAGTCTCTTAATACCTTGAATTAATCTTACTCAGAATCCGAGTAACCCATTACAGGGTATAAACATGTTAATATTTCAAGAACCAGGTGCCAGTTCAGCCACTTCAGAGGCCCAAAAGAGAAAGGATTACAAATGCAGGATTACTGATTAATAACTAAGGATCATTAATACAGACTTCTCTATTTTGTATATATAGACTTAAGTCTTTATTCAGATTGTCTAAAAACTATAAAAATAGATAATCATGTTAGGTTTTGAGAGGTAATAATTACTTTGTCTCCTTCACTTGATCATCTCTTTTCCATACTACTTCTTTTGTTCTTGCCTTTCTTTTGTAGGCCATTATATGGGTGCTTCTTGATCTCCTTGCTAGTTCCTGGGCTGAAGGGAATTTTAGTGCCAGTAACACACAGTGGCATCTGTATTACACACTGAGAAGATCAACCCCTTTCTGAATGTGTGCCTTTATAGAAGTCCATTCTAACATTCTCAGTGCATTCTCATCCCTCCTCTCTCCCATCCTCTTTCCTCTCACTCTCTTCCTCTCCTCTCCCCATCCCTTGCCCTTTTCCCTCTCTCTCCCTGTTGCCGGTCTTTTTTCCACACTCTCTCCCTCTCCTGTCTCTTCCCTCTCTCCCCCTCCTCTCCCTACATTCTCCTTCCATCCCTGCTCCTTCCTCTCCTCTCTTACTCCTCTCCTTCACTGCTCCCTTCCTCTCTCTCAGCTCTCTTTCAATCCCCTTTCAGTCCCTCTTCTTTCACCCACGCACACTCTCCTCGCTTCCTCTGTCCCCTCTGCCTGGAAGTCTTTCTCACCTTCTCTCTTCCTCTTTCCTTCTCTCTCCCTCTTTCTCTCTCCTCACTCTCCCCCTCTTTCCACTTTCTATCCTGTCTTTCTCTGTCTTTTCTCTCTCTGTCTCTCTTTCTGTCTGTTTTTTGTCTTTCTGTCTCTCTCTCTCTCTCTCTGCCCCCCGCCCATGTCTCCCTTTGTCTACCTCTCCTCAGTCTTCTCCTTTCTTCTCTGGGAAGCATCTACTGAAGTTTTCTACACTGTTTTAAATGCCTGCTTTTCTGAGAAATCTTTAAGGTCTTAAAGCAAAGTGAATTGGTACCATCTGTTTTGTGACTGCTTATCCAAACTGGCCAGCAGGGATACTGCCTTACTGATCTTTGTACTCTCAGAACCTGGCATAAGGTAGCAGCCTGATGAATGCTGAATGAACGGAACAATATCTTAGTAATGTGTTGGAGAGACAGTTGTCTCCCCAAGTAGTCGTAAGTATCCTGTAGCCATAAAGTTATAGTAAGCAATGCTGTTAATTTGACATTTTCAAGGCCTGTATAAATTACCTTTTGATTTATATAAATAATAAAATATCCCATAATTTCCATCTTTTGATACTGTCTTAAGCATATCAAAATTTCTACATTTTTTTCTAGAAATCATTTAGGAAGCAATTATAATAAGAGATGCAACTTACTTTATTTCGATCTTGTACAACCAATATTTTTCTAGTACTTTCATCAAACACAGCTCCTTTTGGTGAAAAAATAAAAAGGTAATGGAGAAATATTACTTTCATTTAGTTTTGCCTTCTCTCATGCTCATCTGTGATTATCAAAATCCTAGTATGCTTGAAGACCTGGTTGAAACACCACCACATCCATGAAAACTTATAAATCTTGTTAGTAAAGAAGTGATTGCTTAGTTGTCCATATTTTTTAGCAACTTTAAGAGTACCAAAGATAGTTCTAGCATATGCTAATGTATAGAATAATCATCTGCATAGGTTTCTTTTCTAGATTATCCATTCTTCATAGTACATAGTAAAATAAATTAATCTTTCTAACTTTTTTTGCATTTTCTTTAGTGTCCCCATGATGTGTCAGATACTTTTATAGGTGCCGGGGTATAGTGATAAACAAATACAACTCCCTATCCTTATGGGCACACATTTTGTATGTATATGGACAAGGGACAAAGATAAATTATACAGAACATCAGAAGGTGGTAATACTATGTAGAGAAAATATATAAAAAGATTAGAAATTCATAATACAAGGAAAAGTAGTTGGAATGAAGCCAAAATAAAAAAATATTACACATTTTTAAAACAAGAAGGAAAACTACTAAATAAATTATAAATAACAGTGATGAATTCTATTTTAAAATGTAAACTGCAATCTAACTGCACTTTCCAATGGAGAGAATGCAAGGGAAGTGCACTTTTAAATTTTAATAATTTGTAACTCTCCAAATTGAACTTTTCCCTAATGAGTTCACACTTGAGCCCAAAATCAGACAAAACTGGCACCATGGACACATAATTTGAGCGACCCCTGCTGGTCACAATGTGAAAGCTAAATCAATCTAAGAGCTGGGATTAATGGGAAGTCCCTAGCACAGTATATTACTATGATTAGCCAGGTACAGTGCTAAGTGGTTCATGTGCATTATCTCAGGTATTCGTCACAATAATTCTTCAAATATCATAATGAGTGACTAAATTCACACAGCTTTAAGGGGTAGAAGCAGGCTTTAGAGCCAGTCTGAATTCCAAGAAGGCACAACTCATGTGTGACACTTGCCCTTCACAACAGTGTTGCTCCCTCAAAGGGCTGACATTTCTACTTAGAGATACAACCATTCCTTCGTGAAGTACTGGGTGCCTGCTTCATGCCAGTTTCTGTCTCCTGCCTGAGGATACGGTGGTAAACAGGACATAAAATATCTGCCTGCATAGAATTTATATTATTGTGGGACAGACTGAGTACATGATATAAATTCCAGTTTTAAGTGTTATAAGAAATAAATATGCATAAAGGGGCAAATTATGATGGGACTAGCATGTGGGAGAACCCTATTTTAGAAGCTTTTCTGAGAAGAAGATACTTGAGTAGAAACCTCAGCTCTAAGGAACTAGATGAATAAAGCTTTGGGGAACACACTGCAGAAAGAGGGGCCAGTAGACAGATTCTACTCAGACACGAGCTTGCTAGGTGTGAAGAACAGGAAGGAGGCCATAGCTCACTCTAGTCCAGCCACACCCACCTCTGATGTCTGCAACAACAAAAGTTAACTATTTTCTCTCCACCCAAAAAACTGTACACAACTGAAACATTGGTTTGCAGTATGTTCAACCTAAAAGTTATCTCTTACTGTGCAAGTGCACACATTTAATACTAAGATGTGTGGAAGCTGTCATGTAAGAGGGAGTCCCTTGTGGCATTCTTTTTAAAAAAGCAAATAAAACTGCGAGGTAGAAGGAAGGGTTCTCATGCATGAATGCCTAGTAGTAACTATCTCAAAAAAACTGCCGAAACCACAGGCTTACAGAGAGGCACCACAACATACAAAAAGAATCTCTACAAGGTCATTTGCTAAGTAACTGTTCAACCTTGGACTGATGCCAGTTTTATTATTAATCTGTGATCCAAGGATTATTGTTTCAAAGTACCTGCTATAATCCTTCTGTCTTTAAAAACTTACCTTGCCCTCAGTTTCCTTGAATACACTGCTAGTTTACTATGGCATGTGCATTCCCATTACAGCACTCTGCTATTCCTAAATATCATTCATCTTTGGAAACTCTGATTGTTTTGTTTACTTAGGTTGTCATATGCTCTACTAACTCCTGACCTCAATTCAGTGCCACTATTTCAGTAATTAAGTCAAATAATGAAGTTCACATGTTCTGTAGAACATGTTCCAACATATCCTTTGGAAAACTAAACTCTTGGTGGTCTCTGTGCTGCCCCCTGCTGACTGGTAAGGCAAACTTCATCTATTTAAAAGCAGTATAAAAGGGTCCCAAGGAAGACCATCAATGAATTAAGTCATGAATGAACTCTCTCCAGCTGTAAGAAGCAAGACATTGGGCGAACATCTAAAAAGTTGATTCTTTTTCCCAAGATTTTGAAACTAACCTGCAACTCCTACTTGATGGGTGGCATATCCTGGTAATCTGCTGGGCCCTTCTCCCAGCCACAGAGTCAGAGTTGATGAATCCGATTCTGCGTGGTGAAAGCAGAAGCCAAGAGAAGCAGCAGGAGCAATAAATCGGCTTTGGAGGATGGGAATGTGCAGCCATACAGCTACTCTACCTTCTGATCGCCATTGCTGTATCGCAGCTAAAATGTAGAACAGAAAATCTGTAAAGATATTCTAATGAGTGTTACCTCCTTCAGAAAGCTATCTTTAAGCATGTACTTATCCATTAGGTCTGTGGGAAATGACCCCAAAATGTCCTGTTCCATTACAAATGTGGGTACTATCATGTCTTACAATAATTACCACATTGCTATGATTTTCCATTTAATTCCTTGAGACTATCAACACAATGACCTTTATTTCTATACCACCTAAAGGCAATATGTGACACACAATAAATGTTTAGTAGTTGTTGAATGGACACATAAACTGATTTAAACGAAGTAAAATACCATTCTACTGTCCTCTCTCTCTCCTGTACTGGAGATTAAAACCCAGGACCTCTCAGATGCTAGGCAAACACTCTACCATCCCAAGCCAATGCTACTTAACACTCTTAGCTTTAAACCTTACCAATAACTAAGGACTTGTATTCGTTCTTCCTTGAAGAGCTGTCATAATTATTTTTGGTTTATAAATTCCAAAAGTTAGCTCAAAAGCTAACTTTATTGTTAAATAAATGCTAGATCTAGAAAAAGTTATAATGAAAAATATATAATGAAGAAATCAACCATATTTTACTAGCTTGAAGAGATAAAATTTTGGTATTTTCTCATGAATTTTGGAGTTAATATCATGTTTGTTGTTTACATCATCTCTCTCATATATCTTAAGCATTCTTTTAATGGATAAGAAATTTATTATAAGTGCAATTTTTCTTACACATGTCCCATAAGTTACTTAACCAATCTTCTACCCATTTATTTCTAATTCTTTATTATAAAATAAAACCATCATGAACAGAGATATTTTTCTATTTTTGAATCCTTTAAATTCTTATTTTATTACTTAAGATTAAAGTAGGGGGAAAGTCCAGCTCATATACCACCTCTTTAACAAAAATCTTTCCTAACCACTGCAGATGTGCTATTATGTGAACTGAAAAACTATGTCTGCGTGATTTATTAGAACGCATCAAAATTACTTAATGATATCTCTCCCATTGCTTAGTTTTTAAAATCCTATTTAAAAAAAAAATCCTATGCATTTGCAGTTCTCCAAGTTAGCTGGATATTATAAAGTAGGGCTCAAGTCATACATTTTATATGCCTGTCTTGCCTAAGGTTAGATAACTAGTCCTGGCATTGCAAAGACTGGAACCAAGGGCATTTCACCACTGATGCTAAACGTTTATATATGGTGCTAAGGTCATTATTACCTACTATCCATCTAACCTTTGAATTGTCCACTACAGTAAGAACAATTCTAGAATGCGGGGACGTTACCTACTTTCTGTGCCTCAGTACCATTACCATCACAATTGAAATAATACCAATAATATTATCTACCTCATTGGATTGTTAGAATTAAATGAAACGGAACTTGCAAGGTTTTTAGTGTCTAGCACTTAATAAGGGTAAACATAACTTACTTTATTAAAATTTTTAAAAATGGTGCTTCTGAGCTGACACATTAGTTTCATCTGTTATCTTTTCTTAGATGAGGTTCTAGGAATTAGAACCCGGGGCACTGCACACGCTAGGCCATTGAGCTACATTCTCAACCGTTTTGAGACAGGGTCTTGTTAAATTGTCCACACTGACCTCAGATTTGCAATCCCGCCTCATTCTCCCCAGTAGGTGGTATTATAGGTATGGCCCATCTAAAAATTATCTTTGGTCAGATTTATTGAGTAGTTAGCGCTGGGATTATTCACAGAAGCAACCCAAGAGGGAAATATTTTCAGTGGCCATTTGCTTCATGGTAGAACTTGAGACAGAAACCCTGGACATACACCTCCAATCCAATGTCTAGGGTAATGCTGTGATCACCGTTAGTTGCTAATAAGTAAGTCCATGTGTATGGTAAATAGCGATCTCTACCCACATACATATGTGCACACGCTGGAGGATGAGCTGATTTGATTTTCCTACTGGTGATATTGCTGGGGTCAAAGGGAGCTTTCCAGCACTTGTTCACAAGTAGACGAAATGACTGTTTACAAGTAGACCAAATGCCGTGAAGGGGTAAGAGATGGTTCGGTGATAAAGGTGAACTAACCAGCGGTTACACTTGCATATGCTTACTTGCAAAAATGCTTAATAGGATAAAGATCTGAAGTTTGTTGGTGTGAAAGTCTTTCTCCACATAGGTATCAGAGAGCTGAATTTCCTCCCTAAGCCTCTGGTCTCTGATTATTCACCCCTGGGGCAGTTTGAAAAACATCAAATCAAGTACTTCTTCGACAGTAAAGTGAAATACTTGGCTCCCTTTCCCAAGCTTCCTTTCTTTTCATTAGACTCAATGTTCAGAGCCAGTGCCTTTTCCTTTTGAAAACTGAACCGCTCCAGAAGGAGAAGCGAACCCTACTTCTTGCGGGGAACTCCTGGCCCGGCCTGCGCCCCGCCGCGCTGCTCCGCCACACCTGCCTTGGAGGAGGGATCCGCCCGGCGGGAGCAGGCTGCGCACCGGAAGCGAACGACCGCCTCGAAGGGCGAAGCACTCTGCGCGCGTCACCCCGGAGCCCTGGGCAACCCCGAGGCCTGTCACCCGGCCTGGCGCACGCGGAGAGCGGTGTCGCAGAACGTTCACGTCGCACTTCAGAAAGCGGACAGAACCCCCAAGGGCCACCTCTTACTCAGCACCCCAAGAGACCCAAGGCGCGGGAATGGAGCGGAGCGGGCGGCCAGGGCAGCGCGTGCCCTACCCCCTTCCCTCGGGACGCGGGGCTCCTCGGAGAGGCCGGGGTCCGCAGCCCCGCCCGCGCACTTGCCCTGCAAGCGCCTCTGGAAGGCGGCGGCGTCCCAGCGCTCCTGCGGGCCGAGCCGCACCGAGACGCCCCCGTATCTGTCCGGCTCGCCCCGCAGCTCGCCCGCACCGGCGAGAGGGCCCGAGGCGCCCGAGGCCCCGCGCCGCCCCGCCAGGAGGCCGAGCGCGCCGGGTCGGGCCAGCCCCGCGCGCCAGAAACCCCAGCTCCTCCAGGGCAGCATCGCCTTCTGTTTCGCCCCCAGCCGCGCCTGCGCGCTCCACGCTGAGGGCGCACCGTAAACTTTAGAAGAGACCCTCCCACATCGGCGTTGAGCGGGGTGCCCCCTTTGCAGAGCCTGCGCCAGGCGGTTTCGGAGTCTTGTCAATGCCCGGCCCCAGGAAAGCAGGGAGAAACGTCCCACCGCTTATTCTGATGGCTAGTTTAGATCAACGGAAGTTTGTTCAGGGAGGAGGCAAGGGGGCGGAGGTCTTTCAGATATTCACAGTCTCCATAGAGGTCGTATACCCAAAATCCATGTTCCTTTACAGAGGTGAGAACCTCCGTAAACCGCTTTCAAGACAGTGTTCTCTGAAGACATAATTCTGCTCTAATCCCTGATCCTTGCGCTTGCGCCCCACTCGGAGGATTACGGTACGGGCCGAGCCTAGGTGACCTCTGCCCCGGAAGTTTTCTCCCTGGGACACACGCGCGCACGTTGAGCCGGCTTCGCTTCTACTGTGCTGCTCGCTGCTCAGCTTGGCGTCCTCTCCAGTCATGTCTTCCAAAAAGAGCCGAAAGCGGCTGAACCAGAGCTTGGAAAATGGTTCGCCCTTGTCCACTGCGG
This sequence comes from Chinchilla lanigera, assembly GCF_000276665.1. NCBI lineage: Eukaryota > Metazoa > Chordata > Mammalia > Rodentia > Chinchillidae > Chinchilla > Chinchilla lanigera. The sequence goes on along the minus strand of NW_004955428.1, from coordinate 17,823,038 downwards.
CTTCCTCTCGTGCGGAGGCCCCAGACTTGGCGGCAGCTGGGACTCTGGTGGTGACCAACTTCCTAGAAAAGGGTAAAGAGCTGTGAGGGGCGCTGCCAGAGGGGTGGGAGGCGGGCGTCGCCGCCGCCCAGGGCTGGCGCCCCCGAGAGGGAGACCCGGGGCTGGACACTAAGTGTGCCTCCGCCGCCCCTGGGAAAGTTAGGCAGAAATGGCTTTGTCAAATTTTCTTTTTGAAAAAATTGTTCAGAATTGTTAAGTTGCACTTAAAATGAGCTTTGCCTCAATCGGGGTGAATCCCACAGCCACCTGTGCAAAGTCGTTCGTACCTACCGGGCGTAGGCTCGTTACTGAAAAACTACCGTAAAAATGTGACTCTGTCCTGCCCAAGATACATTATTGAGCATTTAAAAATTAAGAAAAATTTTTTTTCTTCCACTGTTGTACAGGTTTTGTGAATTAATAGGGGCTGTTAATCGTACACCCGCGTGAGTACCACCTAGTAGCTTAGCTGTGTCGCAGACATCTTTCGTTTAGTTTTCACGGAAGCTGTGACCTACGGGCACTGTGTAGTTACAGGTCGATTTTGTGTATGTGTCTGTGGTCTACCACTGGGCCACATCTCCAGCCCGTTTTAGGTTTTTGTTTTGAAACGGTCTCACCAAGTTGCCCAGGCGACCCTTGAACGTGCCATCATCCTCTTCACTCGGCCTCCCAAGCAGCAGGGATTGCAGGGGTGCACGATGACGTTCTGTCCATTTTAGGGACCAACAAAGGCGACTGACATGCCCCAGGTTACACAGGTGCTAAGAGTCAGAGACCATGTTTGAATTCTGATATTTGACTTCCACTTCATTTCGTGGAAACGATCCTGTCTTAGTTACTGATTATCTAGCTCTATATCGATAAATCCAATAGATGTTTTTTCATTATTTGCTTTACTTAACCTCAGCAGTGTTTGGCATTGTCTACCATTTCTTTTCTTTATTATTATTATTATTATTAGATGTTTTTTCATTATTTGCTTTACTTAACCTCAGCAGTGTTTGGCATTGTCTACCATTTCTTTTCTTTATTATTATTATTACTATTATTATTATTATTATTATTGTTACTGGGGATTGAAACCAAGGCTTCTACACGGAGCTACATCCTCAACAATTTTTAGTTTGAGACAGAGTATCCCTAAATCACTATATTGCCCAGGCTGGTCTTGAACTTTCGTTCTCCTGCCACGGCTTCCCAGAAGGCTGGATTACCGATGTGTACCTCCATGCCCCCCTTGTCAGTCATTTCTTCTTTGAAACACTTCACTTCTTATTTTATGTCATCAGACTGTCCTAGATGTTTGCCGTGCTTGTTGAACTTTGTTTCCTTTTTAACCTTGTCCTCTTCCACCTGACCATTAAACATTGAAGTTTTTCAGTTGTTAGTCCTAAATCCTATTTTTCAGTCTAAATTTTCTCTTTGTCAAGTTCATCCAATGCCAAGAGTTTCCCATCTATATCCTCTTTATTTTCAGATTTATTTTTGTAATTCATACTGTTCTCGTCTTTTGGACCAGTGATTCTCCAATTGTCTGTGGTGAAGAGAGCATTTCTGCAAAATAAAATAAAAATGAAATATCAGAAAAATAAGTTACAAAAGCAAAATAAAAGTTACTAGATTGCCCAGATACAGAATTATTTTGTCAAATAGTAGTCTTCTAAATGCTTATTTTCGTTTTTTGTACTTTTACCTTGTTTAAACAAACAACAAGTATTTTGTAGACCATGTTCTGAATGATGTTCACTGTCTTGTCTCTTGGATTTCTCAAAACTACTTCAAGACTGACTCCATGAGTTTATATTCCCCCCAGTAACTCTAAATCTGTTTGGTTTTGCCATTACACAATGCACAATTTAGACATCATCCATTCCACTCCAGTTTCTCATATCTTGTATATCCAGGCTAGTTCTGAGTCCTGTTTATCACCTAAATTTTTTCCATATTCCTCTTTATACCATTTCTGTTGTTTCCACCTCAGTCTCAAACAGCATCATCTCTTACCTGGCCTGCTACATTAGCCTTTTAAACTGATGTTCCTGCTTCCAATTTGCTATCTTTGTTATTTCTTTTCAACTTTGAAGCCAGAATGATATTTTAAAATGATTCTGTCATGACACTGCTTTTTACCCCTCAATGCACTCGCATTGCTGTCAGGGTAATGGCCAGCATTTTGATAAAGTTCACTGCCCTAATGGTTTTGATCTTTTTTCTACAGTCACTCTTATTTCACATCATTGCCTGTTCTCTGGAAGATGCACCATACTGATGTCTGCCCAGGATGTCTATACATGCTATTCCCTTTACTGAGAATTATTTTTTTCTCATCTTCACTTATTATTTTTCTTCTCTCATTTATTATTTCCTACTCTTCTTCAGATCTGAATTTTAACATTACTTCCTTTGAGAAGCATTCTCTGATTCTTCCAAATGTGGTCAGGTCTCATGTAGGTTCTGCTAGCATTCTCAGTCATTCTTTCATTTATCTCACTTTATAATTATATAGTTATTCAATGATAGGATAATTCTCTAATCTTGCTAGATTGTAAAGTCCATGAGGCCAAGGATATGTGAACAAATTGCCTGTTATGGTGCCTGCCTACATAGTAGGCACATAGTACATATTTGCTGAATGAACAAATGAGGAGTGGGTGCTTTTTTGAAAGTACTATCTTTAAAGTTGATATGACAAAGTGGTCAATAAATGTGAAGGTAATTAATGGGGGAAGTGTATGTTGAAGTAATATTTTCGGGTACTGGAGGAATGAGAAGTATGGAAGGGAACTTTATGGATACCTTGCATAGATTTGGATGATTAAGCAATGAATACAATGCTGATGTACTGGGAAAGGAGGCCAGTGAATGGGAGTTTGAAAATGATCTCCATTGACAGGGAAATGTGGAGGTAAGTAAGGAGGGCTGTGGTTTTTTAAAGCCTTGAGCAAATAGGTCACAAGCAGAACTGCAACTTAATTCTCTAGAGCAGTGATGGAGAACCTTTTGGAGTTTTCAGTGAATAAACAGCCTTCTGTGACATGAGTGCCATAGGTTTGCCACCACTGCTTTAGAGCCAGGTAGTTGTCCCACTTCCCAGTTGAAGCCTGTGACTACAATTGGCTGACTTAAAATTTGTACTACAGAAAGCTCAGAGATACTGCAAGAATGATTAGTTCTCAATGAAATGAGGCTTCTTAGTTAACAGTCGTTTTGTTAGTAGACAGACACTCAAAAGGGTTTGGATTTAAATTTGTTACTACCAGGGTTGGAGCATTGATTTCTCTAGGGTATGCGAATACATTTAAATGGTTATATGGATAGAAAATTTTCATCTTTTCCAAAAGAAAACATGCCTTAATTTTATTTACAAAATAGTACAAGAATAACTTTCTTTTCCCTTACAGTAGATGCCAAAGTTCCTAAAACATTCCAGAATTCCCTTGTTCATCTTGGACTCAACACTATGAAGTCTGCAAATATATGTATAGGTAGACCAGTATTGCTTACCAGCTTGAATGGAAAGCAAGAGGTAAGAATTTGCTTAGTTTAGAAATATCAGAGGTGATTTGGTCAATACAGGAAGGATTAAATGAAATGTACATTTTAAGATATTCACATGTAGGGACTCTTCCAACTTTTTGATGCCTACAGCTACACTCATTAACCCCTAAAATTTCCAGTAGAGAGAGCCCTTTTCTCTAGCGAATGACACATACCTTTTGGGCTCTCTTTCTCCCAGTATCCATTATATTTCTGTGCAGAATGTTATTTAGGGATGAGCGGGCAACCAGTTCTTTATGCAAATTATTTTATTACTCTCTATTTTTAGCTGTGTTTCCCCTAATTGCTATTTATTATGCCTAAATCTCCATGCCCAGAAACTTTGCTGGATTTTCTGTAACTTGGCCTTCTGTGCTACTAGCTACTGGTTTCTTCTGCTTCTTTCATCCACAGGGGTTTTGTGGAAGTATTTTCGAAATTGCCTGTTGCTGATGACCCCTTTCCCATTTGTTTCATTGGACCTATATTATATTTTGTTTTGTGGAAGAGAGGATTGTAAATGTATAGGCTCAAGCCAGAAATTTTTGTTCCTTTTCCCTAAATATTTTAAATCTGATGAGATTCAGGTTCTGACAAAGCTGTTGTGCTTTATCTCTCACTACTTCCTGGATATAGTTTAAGTTCCAAGCTGGATTAATTTACAAGTTACCTTGCCTTCAAAAAAAAAAAAATATATATATATATATATATATATATATTTAATTTTCTTCTTTTAATCTATTAATGTCTTTGTCTTTTTCTAAATACCTTTTCAATCTTTTTGCCATCTTCACTGTGAGTACATTTCCTGATTTTCACCAAAATATATTCATTGAAATCATTTATTTTTTGTGGGCCTATGTAGTGGTTTGTTTTTTTCTGAATGTAATTTACCTTACTGCAGTTTGCGTCAGATTGTGACTGCTTTGAGGGTAAGGACTGCTTTGTGTACTCATGTATTCAGCCATGCTTAGTGTTCTTTATAAATTGATGATGTTCTTTGAGTGTCGATGGGGAGAGACTAGTTCCCCAAGATGAATATAATTATTGTATATTAGAAACATATACTATAAAAAAAGTATTTTCTAATATTTTTATTTCCTCTGTCTGGGCAGGTTTACACAGCCTGGCCAGTGGCAGGATTTCCTGGAGGCAAGGTTGGCCTGAGTGAGATGGCACAGAAGAATGTTGGTGTGAGGGCTGGTGATGCCATCCAGGTGCAGCCTCTTGTAGGTGCTGTGCTACAGGCTCAGGAAATGGACTTGGCACTGAGGTGTGGCTCTTTTCTTTGGTGATTATCTGGTCAATGCTACCCAGTACAAATACAAAAAGAGTCAAAAGCATAAGGCACATAAGTAATTTGCATTTTCTAATAGCCACTTTAAATAGTAAACAGGTTAAGTGAATTATAATAGTATATTTTATATACCCACCCTATCTAAAATCTTACTTTAACTTATAAGAAATATAAAATAACTTCGTAATAATATAGTTCACATTCCATTAAAACCAAGTCTTCAAAATCCAATGTATGTGTTATAGTAATAGTGTATCCCAGTTAGATTAGTCATGTTTTTAGTACTTGACTGTCACATGTGGTGAGTGGCTATTGGCCTACTGTATGAGACAGTACAAACTAGATGGGTGCTTTATCATTTATGGACTAAGGACTCAGGTCCTGTAATTTGAATATGCCTTGGCATATTAGGTGTGAATTATTAGTATTGATAAATATTTACCAGTGATCTTCATTTTGGCTTGCAGTGTAATCAAGGCTTTGTATGTTTCTTATAAAAAAAGGAGTAGCTCACTATGAATGGACAAGAGATTAAGACTGTTAAAGAAGCTAGTTGCAAAGAAAGATACACACACGCGCAAGCGTGCGCGCGCCCCCCCCCCCATAGCTAAGTACTAATTTGCATTTTTTTGTTGTTGTTGTTTTCCTGGTACCGGGAATTGAACTCACGATCTCGCGCTTGCCAGGCAGGCGCTGTGCCACTGAGCTAAATCCCCAGCCCCTAAGTACTAATTTCTATTGGCTTATTGAAAGGAACTTTTAATGTTTAATTGTTTGATCAATCTTACATACTTATATTTGGTAATCTGAGCAACTACTTTGAAGATAGCAATAAGTAATACAACCATTGTTGATTTCTTATCATCTTGTTTTGAAATTGTGTATTGTTTTTATAGTTTTTGTGTTTTGTCATTTTTAATTTTTTCTCTTTAAAATAAAAAAGAAGCTAATTTCAACTCATTAATTATTATCAGTTTTAAATAGTCTTCACCAAAGACTACTTGTTTGAACCTAGCTATCAATAAGTTTTATCATCTGTGCTTCTAGATATTCTTTAATAGGATTTTGATTTAGTTTATAAGTTTGATCAAAACATCAAAATTCACTTTATAAAACTATCTTTTGAAGACTTTAATGTCACCTTAATGATAATTCACGAATATGTTCACGTTATGTGTAAGAATCACAAAACATTTTCTTATCATTAGCTTGAGGTTTAAAATGTTTTCTTCTCTTTCTACTTTTTTAGATTGCAAGCTTGAATTTTGACATACTTACTTCTTTTAAAAAAGAAAATGTTTATCTTATTCTCATCACTGAGACACAGTGCTCATCACTGAGGTTAAAGGAGGAGAGATTTGTGTTGGCTCACAGTTTGAAGAGATTTTAGACTGTTCTCTGGTAGCTCTAAGTCAGGAGACTGTGGCAGAGGGCATAGTGGAAGGCCTGAGAGGAAGAAAACTGCTCACCTCATGGAGGTGAGAGAAGGAAGCAGAGAGGTCAAGGGAGGAGCTGAGAAGAAAGAGATGACCTTTCTGCTTACAGACAGAGTGATCTGCCTCTTCCTGCTGGACCTTGCCTCCTAACACCACGTCAGCTACACTGCCCCCACAATCCAATAGTCTTACAGAAACCCCACCTTTCTGCTCATGAGGCTCTGAGGGGGGATATGTAGGTATAAACCATAGCAGCGTTTAATGAAAATTAAAAGAAGAAAGGGAAAGCAACTTACATATATATTGCATACATGGATGCATATGTGCATTTGTGAGTGAGCACAGACATAAACTTAACCTTTGTCTTCTCCCATTTAATCCTTTAATACCCTGCAACATATCCATATTTATCCCATTTTTCATAGATGAGGAAATAGGTTCACAGGGTCCAATGAGGGGGAAGTAATTAACCTAATATTTCACTGTTAGGTGAATAATGATTGCCTATTACAGAGGACTATATATTTTAAATGGAACATCTTGCTTTTTAAAATCGTATTTTAAAAAATCTAATATTTTAAATGTGGAAGCAGAGTTTGGACAAAGTTAATTTTGTATTAGGAAAATCAGTAATTTCAGTCTTTTTCAACAACTGAGAAATTTTATTGATGTTGGAGCTCCTTCTAGTGGAGATAACTTTGTGTGTATTCATTCTTTTACTAAATGCAAAACTGGTTCAGTTCTTTTACTGTTTTTATATATATCCCAGTTTGCTCTGTTATATCCTCTTAGGTTATATCCTTTAATTTCTCCCCTTTTAGTTTAGTTTTCTGTGACAGAATAAGAGAATTGGGATAAAGTCCTCAAAGAACTTGCAGTGATAATTGCTTTATCTTTGTAACAGCTTAAATAAATCAAGTTTCTGTTTAAAAAAGTTATCTTGAACACTTAGAAAATAGTGAACCATTATTCCTGAGGGGAGAATATGTACATATATATGCATATTTTACACAGATTGTAATCTTCAATCCTTAAAACACCCATTCTGGCTGGGTGTGGTAGTGTATGTGCCTATAATCTCAGTTATCAGGAGGCAGAGGCAGGAGGATTGCAGATTCTAGGCCAACCTGGGCAACTTCATAAGAGCTTGTCCCAAAATAAGACTTTTTAAAAAGATCTGAGAACGGAGTTCAGTCACGGCGTGTTTGCTTAGCATGTGTGAGTCTTCGGATTCAGTCCCTAGTACCATTAAAAAAAAATGACTGAACAAAAACCACTCACTCTGGTAAGACCATTTTATGTTACAGAAGAGAAGAAGATTGTAAATAAAAAGGGACTTGGCTGAGTCTGCCTCACTGCAGGTGCCACAAATGAGATTCATATCCCTCCAAGTAGTCTGAGAGCATCTTGGAGTGTTCCACACTGTCTTGTCCTGTCTGTGTGCCATTTGTCCTTGAATGAGAACTGAAAAAACAAGCCAGTGTCACCTTGTTCTACCTCACCTGACAGCAATTGGTGTTGTATGGCCCAAATTTTATGCTGCTCTAACATATCCAATAATCACATCTAATAGTCACTGCAGGTACTCTGTGGGTATTGATTTTGGGAGTATAAATAAATTCAATGAGTACATAAATTTGTAGAATAGCATCCATAGATCACGTGGACCAACTAAATTTGTTTTAACATTGATAAAGTGATTAGAGAACAATGTGTAGATTTCGACCCGGTATGCTTGCTAGTAAGCCTTCCTCTGTCCTCATCTCCACTGGTTACCAACAGAGCTAGACAACAGTTGGCCCCTTGTGTTGTATACACAGGCAGGAAGAAGAAAAATGCTCATGTTTTGAAAACTCTGAAAGAGCAGCCTTCTTAATAAGTGCTGTGATGTTTAGCTGTACCTACTTCCTGCACTTGAGTAAGCAATGTCCTGCAAGACACCATTTTCAATAGGAAGAAAGGGATCTCTGTGTTTCCTCAGCCTTTCCCCTTTTCCAGAATACATTTTCATTGTAGTCATTACTCGTTTTTACTACTTCTACTTTTCTGGGTAATAGTATATAGGATTTAACTTTCTTAAAGAGATAGATTATGTGAAAGGAATGAAGTCAGGTGTGATTAAAAGCCTTTCTCTAAGTAAGACAAGTTCAGGAAGGAATGAGAAGGCCAGTGGTTTTTTAAATGCGTTTGACTAATATACCCACACACTCTCTTAATTATGATTTGTATATATCTGCAGATTCAGTGTATATGTGTTCCTGTATACACATGTAAATAGATATGGGTGTGATTATGTGTTTATATACATATTCATGGATGTGTATACTGTGTGTGATAAGGTAATGTTTTATAAAGCAATGCTTACCTTTTCTATGTGTGTTGTACTCTGACATTTTTTATTCTAATAAAAAAAGTGCTGAATGAGACTGAAATGATTTCATGATCCAGTAAAGGTAATGATTTCATTACCCTATGACTTGGGTCACTGAGGCACCAAATTGTCAGTGATACATTTGTGGCTTTCAAGAAGTATTTGAAAGGTGTAAGTCATTCCAAAATTGTGTAAATCAACCGTTTTCAGGTTGCAAACTGTTGTTTTCAGTAAGTCTGTATTATAATTATGTATAGTGGTACCTTGGTTCAGAAGCTTAATTCTTTCCACAATGCTGTTCACAAACTGAATTGGGGAAGAACTGAATCAGATTCAGTGGTTAGGTTCAAGGTTGATCTGCTGAGGAAATTAGAGTTGGTTCTTATCTAATTTTATATCACAGTTTATATCACAGTTTAATTTCTTACATACTTAATTCTGCCTTTTTATCTTTTTCTCTTTGTATAGTGACAAAGATCGGGAAATTAATGAAGAAGAACTGACTTGTTGTATTCTGAGAAAACTAGGTGAGAGTGATGTAAGTTCTTAAACTTCAAGGAGAAAGGCAGAGCCAACTAAAATGTCTTTGAGGTCTTATAACCATAACAGTCTTCAAAATAGTCAAAAGATTATTCCTCTTAATGAATTAATTTTCTTTTGAGACAGTTGCCAGTAAAATGACTAACAGTTAAGTAGTGGAGAGAGTATATGGCTTGTCTGTGGGCAAACTCAGTAACAACTTTTTTAACCATTGGATTTTCGTTTTTTTCAGTGAGAAACATTATGTTGGTTTAGGTATGCTATTTTAGTTTAGCTTCTTGGCAAATGTAGACTTATGGCTATTTATTAATATAGTTGATAGAGTGTAAGATCTATTGAGTGTACAAGATTTGAAAGGATATCTTTGATATCTCATCTAGTGCTGTATCATAGGGGAATAATGGGTGCTGTATTTTTCACGACAATTCATCAGTATTGCAGCTTTGATTTAATCTCTTCAGGAAGAGGTTAAATAGCAAGGAAGCTGCTATTAAAATAATAAACTGATGAAAATTGTGCTAACATGTATATTTAATAAATTATTTTCTAGATGGCAAGATTGTTTTACCAGGCAACTTTCTGTATTGTACTTTCTATGGACGACTGTGCAAGTTACAAGTGTTGCAAGTGAAAGGAACAGATGGCATGATACTGGGAAAACCTCAGAGTGACTCTACTACTGCTCAGGGAATGGCCTCTGAACAGTCCAGCATGGAAACCAGTAGCTTGGATATATCTTTCCAGCTAAGCCACTTAGATCTGGAAGAGTCCCAGAGCCCAGCATCAAGAAGTACTCCTTGTAAAGCTGTTGATGACAGAATTGCAAATGAAGCCTGTGACATTTTGTTGGATGTCACACAGAGCCCTGAGGCTGGCAACGGACCTGAGTTAGAGGAAGACACAGCTCTTACGTGTAATCTTGAGTCTGCCAGAGAAGGAAATAAGCAACTAATCGATGAGAGATTATTAAAATCTGCCAAAACAGGAGCAAAGTGCAATACTGACACTTTTTATTTTATTTCTTCAACAACAAGGGTCAATCTGAGAAAGATTCATACAAATTCAAAAGGACAAAACCAATTCAAAGTAACTTACGATATGATAGGAGGCTTAAACAGTCAGCTGAAAGCAATTAGAGAAATGATTGAATTGCCTCTCAAACAACCTGAACTTTTCAAGAGTTATGGTATGATAGATATCTTTAGGTTATTATATCTAGAAATGTTAAAATCAAACAAAAAAGCATTTGGAAAACTTGAGTCTAGTGGTGTATGCTTGTAATCCCAGTGTCCCTGAGGCCAAGATAGGTCGGACACAAGTTTGAGGCCAGCGTGGGCTACATAGTTCAAGGCCAGCCTGAATTACAATGAAAGTTTCTGTCTCAAAACCAAAAAAAAAAAAGCATTTCATAAATCCTATTTATCTAATGACTGTGCACTGTCTTTTTCTGTTTTTTTTCCTGGACAGTCATGTAGTAGAGGTGTTAATTGCTTTCTTAGGTGCTAATGAATTCTTTGTGCTTTGGTCTCTACGTTATAATGTGTACTAGTGACAGCCATGTCTCTTCTATTTTTGTCTTTTTGAAATGGGATTTCACTGTGCAGTTTAGGCTGGCCTTGAACTCACTTTGCAGTCAAGGCTGGCCTTGAACTCACAGAAATCCACCTGTGTCACCCTCCTAAACACTGGGAATATAGGCTTGTGCTACCGTGCTTGGGCCTAGCTCTTCTAATAGCATATATTAAATGGTTGTATTGTGTCTGTAATAAGTGTCTTGTTGTGTTAGATCAATTATAATGTCTAAAATAAACTACTCACAGAAGTTGCTTAAAACTGTTTAGGAAATATAGGTATGTACATTGCGACAACTACTTGAGATGAGTTGACTCCTAGGAAATTTATGGCGTCCTTTTTTATGATTGCTGCCCACATCCTTTGCGTATATCATGTATAAAATAAACTCTTGGGTTTATATTTTGCTAGTTACATTTATATTCCCTAAAATGACTAATTGGAAGTAAATTGTGATTGTTGGCTTGTTTTGTCTCCTTACTTCTGGGTTTTACTTTCTAATCATGGAACTGTGCTGTGTGGGCTGGATATGGGAGCAGCACTGTGGGTATCTAAGTTTTTTTTTTTTTTTGTACTGGGGATTGAATTCAGAAGCACTCTGCCACTGAGCTGTAACTCCAGCCCTTCTTACTTTTTCAGACAGGGTCTTGGTAAGTTTTCTAGGCTGGTCTTGAACTTTTGATCCTCCTGCCTCAGCCTGCTGAGTAGCTGGGTTTGTAATGTGCACTATAATACCTGGCTGATTGTACAGCGTTTTACCAACCTGTTTTCCCTGATTGTGGTCTACAGAGCAAGCAGATGTTATTGTTGGGGATTGGTGTTTGGGGTAATATATTTTTCTGGAGGCAGATCTGACTTTTGATTTTGTGATACAAGGTAAATTTACATTTATAACTTACATTTGAAATTGACAAAATTTGTAAGAAACCTAGTACAGAGCAAGAAGATGTTATTTTGGGGATCCATATTGGGGTAGTAGTTTTTTCTGGGGAAATCTCACTTTGGATTTTGTGGTACAAGGTAAAATATACATTTATAACTCATGTCTGAAGTTGTATCACAAAATTAATAAGAAACCTAGTAATACTGAATTCAGTGTTTCTTGTTTTTTCTCTTAGGAATTCCAGCTCCTAGAGGAGTGTTACTCTATGGCCCTCCAGGTACTGGAAAGACAATGATTGCCAAAGCTATTGCTAATGAAGTTGGAGCCTATGTTTCTGTAATTAATGGTCCTGAAATTATAAGCAAGTAGGTGCATGACTTAATAAAGTATACTTAATATGTATTAAAGGTACTTCTCAAGTGTGACTTTTTTAAATGGCTGCTTGATGTTGTTATTTCATACCTTGGAATATATTTGATTTTCTTTTTAATATGTATAAAACTGTTTGGAAAATAAGTTTTGAAAATAATAGTAAGCTAAAAATATTTGAATGTCAAATTAGCTTTTATAGGTAAAGATTTAAAAATAATAAGAAAAGGTACTTAATATTTTTTATTTGTTATAGATTCTATGGTGAGACTGAAGCAAGGTTACGTCAGATATTTGCTGAAGCCACTCTACGGTATTATAAATAAATATTTTTCATGTTTTGGAATTAATAGTGCTATGCTATTTAAAGTGATACAGTAGCACTTCACCCAGAGTAAAGAATAGCATAAAAAATAGCTCTATGAATAGATTGTAGGTTTAATGATATTCTGTTTAATCTGTTTTTAATTTTGCTTTAGATGTGTGATAAATAAGTTATTAAATTATACAAAGTAGAATGTATTGTTTGATAAGTGACATTATCTTAAGCTTTTATATCTATGAGTTTCTTTTGAGTAGTACTTAGGTATATTTAATATACTTAATCTCTTTAGTAGACTTTATTTTTGAAACTTTGTTACAGTTTAGATTGCTTCCAAGGGACAGTCTTTTGTTCTTTAAGAATTATTATTCCTTAGTTGAGGTTACTATGTTGCATTGCAGTGAGTATTAGAAAATAGTCTGTAACTTGATGTAATGTGATACTGTTTAAAATATGGCTGTCTCTTACTATTTTTTTATAGGACATCATATTACTGTTCTTTTATCAAAGAACTGCCATTTTAAATGCCTTTTCTGCCCAGTAATAGATTAAGCATTTTATAGTCCAAATACTGAAATTTGAGAACTAGTGGTATACCTTACTGTTCAGTATGTTTATGTTGTTATGTTGGTTATCATTGAAGTTTCTTGTGAGAGAATTCACATCTTTTATAGCGGAATTTGTCATTTTGAAAGTACTTTTTAAAATAGGTTAAAGAAAAAGATGACATTTCTACTTTATATCCTTTGGGCTTAAAGCCTGTTGTAAAGGAAAATCATCTCTGGCCTCAGCTTCTCAGCTGATCCATAATGTAGTGGACATTGGTGGGAGACTGGTGCCTGGGCGTAGACTCATCTCATGAGCAGTATACTCTTCTCATTACTCTTCCTTTTAATGAGGGTAGATAGACTAGAATCTGAGGTTGTGAGTTAAATAATTGAGGCTAGAATGCATTTAAGGTTTTTTGGCTTAACATTCTAATGCTTTTGTCTATAATATTATTAAATAAATTCTAAACTTGATATTTTTCAACTAAAAATTGACATTAAAATTTCAAATTAAATGTAAATTAGAGATTTCATTTTACCTGATTTTAGACATCCATCAATTATTTTTATTGATGAGCTGGATGCACTTTGCCCTAAAAGAGAAGGAGCTCAGAATGAAGTGGAAAAAAGAGTTGTAGCTTCACTCTTAACGCTGATGGATGGCATTGGCTCGGTAAGTATAACACTGGTATTGCTTCTGTGAGGGAAGAGGCTGCTTCTTAGAAATATACATGTAGCAACAAAGACTACTGAATGTGTCTGTGTCTTTAGTTATTCTAGAATAAGAGGAAATACCCCATTGGAACTAGGTAAGACTCACACATAATTTGTTTCAAAAAACTATTTACTAATTGCTAGGACAGCATAATTAACTTTTTTCTTTAGCATAAAAGATAATTCACCATCATTGATTTTCTTCGGGATAAGTGATATTAACTTAAAAACTTGAGGCAGAAATCAGTAAGGAAGACTCTGTATTAAATTTTAGGGGGTAATAAGAAATTTCAGGTGTATTATCACTCATGTAAAAAATGATCCAGGGCTTTGTGCTAGGCAAGTAAAAGAAAAGAATAAGGGAAATATGTGTTCATAGAACAGTTAAAAGGCCTTTACTATTATTACCAGATTCTCTGATAGGACATACAGTCTTTTTTAAAGAAAATTTTTATTTATTATATTTAATTTTTTTTTTGAGACAGAGTCTTGCCATTTAGTCCAGTCTAGAATTGAACTCTGTGTAGCCCAAGCTGGCCTCAAACTTGCGGTGATCCTGCTGCCTCAGCCTCTTGAGTACTGGGAGTACAGGTGTGTGCCACCATGCCCAGCTCATATAGTCTTGTATTAGTAAAAACCGTATGCTAACTGTGAATGGAAGAAGTGGTATAAAAAAAAAAAAATGAAGAAATCCTTCAGATTTCTGGCAACTGTTAACAACAATAACAACAACAACAACAACAAAATATGTATCTGTATATCTGATATAGATATAGGGGTATATTTCAACGGCCAGACTGTAAATAACTACATTTCTTAGAATTGTAGTATGATAGAAATTAGTCTCATGGTTTTGCACGTTAAAAAACTGGATAGTTAAATTTGAGGTTTTTACTGCCTTTTGGTAGAAACTGAATGTGTAAATAAGTAAATAGTACTTAGTCCATGGGGCGTAACTATTAAGCAGACCATATTACTGTTTATGGATGATCATAATTTTACCCTGAAGGCAGATACAAAAAGCTATGTTATAGTAGAAGGTAAAAAAAGAAATCATTTGGAAGGTTCAGTGGTGTGGAATCTTAGTCACCAGGTCTGCTTGCTGTCTTTTTCTCTGCCATTTGGATAACCCTACAAAGTGGTTGTCTTGCTTTTGGGCAGGACTGGAAACACATGACACTGATGTTTTAATCTGAAAATAGTTAAGGGCCTGTGTTTGTGCTTTTAAATGCATAATTTATAAATTTAGCCCATGCATTTTTTTGTTGGCATATTAAATATAATTGATTATATTTTAGTTTTTTTATGTAAATCACATTCAGTTGTATTTGTCTCTGAGATTACTCTGGGTCATTTGAGTAAAATACTGGGTAATATCTACAGGTGGATGATCAAGATCACAGTTCTTTATAATCTGTTCTTAATTTCACATTCAGAGAAAAAAAATTTATGTATTCAAAGGTGGCTGATACTTGGATATTGTTTGTATTGTTTATGTTTTCAGGAAATTAAAAAGTTATCACATTTATAAAAGAAAACAGTTCATAGATGAGGAAAACTTTCTAGACAAATTCCTAAAGGGGTCTTGTTCTATTTGAATAATATTTAGGTCATAATGTTTGCTTCCAAATAGGGTAATACTTTCAACAGTCAATGTACGGTGAAGGGCCTAGCGTATGCAAGGCTTGGGGTTCATTCCAACACTGAAAAGAAAGAAAATGAAAGAAAAAGAAAAAACAAAACTGCTATAGAATTTGATGTTACTTATGATAATAGTATAGTTAGGATTCTAGAAGTGAGAAGCATCAGTAGATGGAGAAATATTAGATAACTTTCTAGGAGAGGAAGCATTTGGGCTAAGCTTTGAAAATTGTGTAATAAACATACTACATGTATAATAATACATAAAATTAATATATATATAATGGTTAGGACTTGTTAGCCGGCCTCTCTTTTCTTTTGTGTACTATGAATTGAACACAAGGCTCTTGCACTGAGCTATCTCCAGCGCATTTTTTATTTTGAGATGTTGGTCTTGCTTACCCGCTAAATTTTGCCCAGGTGTACCTTGAGCTTGCAGTCCTCCTACCTCAGCCACCCAGAGTGCTGAGATTGAAGGTGTGTAACTCCACACCTTGCTGCTATTACTTTTAACTTTTAGGAAAGTATGTATTTTATTTTCATCTTACTTTGTTAGGAAGCAAGTGAAGGACAGGTATTAGTCCTTGGGGCGACAAATCGCCCTCAAGCATTAGATGCTGCGCTCCGAAGACCTGGACGATTTGATAAAGAGATTGAGATTGGAGTTCCCAATGCTCAGGACCGGCTAGATATTCTCCAGAAACTTCTTCGAAGGGTACCCCATTTGCTCACTAAAGCTGACCTGCTACAGCTGGCAAATAGTGCGCATGGATATGTTGGAGCAGACTTGAAAGCTTTGTGTAATGAAGCAGGTGAGTGAATGGCTGTGATGAGCCTATACTGATGGACTTAATACTGGTTTGTGTAGACGCTGATAATTTCTATTTCACTCATTTCTTAATGGAAATAGTTTTTACTAATTATAAAATACATATTTATTGAAGGTAATTAGATGATTCAGAACATTATAAAAAAGAAAAATCACTTATTTTTGTCTCCTAAAGATAACTGCTATTATAACATATTTATAGATTTTTTTCCTGAGAGTATACATGTGCACACATGTGTATGTACATGTAACCAGTTGCATGTGGCAGTAGTAATGATAATATATAATGATATGCTGCACAAATGAAGAATAAATGTTTGCAGGAAGATCACAATTTTCCTTAAGGAGCAAACTAGTATTTATTGAATTTCTGAATGAAAAGTACTGAGTGAAAGTCAAGAATTTTATGCTGTAGAGTATGTGATAGTAATGTTTTAATTACAAAAATTTTTAATGGCTTTTATTAACCATTCTCTTACTTGGCTTAAGAACTTCACCACAGCATAGCTATATTTACTTTGGAAGCTCTTAAGACCTTCTAATGTTTGCACAATTTTTTAGAGTAATTTCAACAATGGAAAATACATTAAAATCTGAGCAGTATTTTTAAGTTCATGAAATATTTGATACAGCGAGTGAGAATTTATTGGGAAAATCTGATAGTCGTTCTTTTGTCCTAAAAAGATACATTTATTTTGTAGTAATCTTTAAAGGCTCAGTGCATCTTTGCTTTGCCAGTAGTATCATGTTCCTTAAGTGTATTGTTTTCTCTCTATGGACATACGTTTTAAGAGCTAAAAGTTGTAATTAAGAGCATGTTTTCTTCATTTCTGGCATCCTACTCCAGTTTGTGATCCACTTTACATTTTTATGAAGTACTTTAAAGAAAGTTTAACTCTTGTAATAGTGAAAAAATTGAAATACTGAACTGGAAGTTTGGTTTAGAGCTTCAGTTCAGAAACATACTAACTCACCTCCAAACTATTGACTGATTCATAGTTACCTAATTTAAGAGGCTTTCCATTCTTCCTTTTTCCATTAGTCTTTTAGTTCTTTCATCCTGGTTTTTTTTTGTCTTTTTGAGACAGGGTCTCACTATGCAGTTCAGGCTGGCCTCCAGCTCACTTTGGAGCCCGGGCTGGTCTCCAACGCATGGTGATCCTCTTGCCTCAGCCTTCTGAGTGCTGGCATTACAGGCATGCACCACCACACCTGACAAAATATATTACGGTTTCTTTTTTTTTTTTTTTTTTTTTTTTTTTTTTTTTTTTTTTTTTTTTGTGGTACCTGGAATCGAACTCATGACCTCATGCTTGTAAGGGAGGCACTGTGCCACTGAGCTATATCCCCGGCCCCTTTCATCCTTTTTATGTTACCTGATACGTGTATGGAAAGAAGTTAGAAGAGGAAAAACAGGTAAGAAAAGAAAACATGGAAAGATAGATTTAGGAATTTTTAAATACATTTCTCTTAGTGGAAAAAATTAGTTGTATTGTTTTCATTCTCTTTGATTATTACAATTTCTAGGTTAGAGGACTAATAGTTGGGGAGATATTCTAGGTTATGTAGACTGTCTAGGCAAAAGTAGATCCTTTTATGTATGTTATGGTGTAGGATTAAGTCCTTTTCTTTCTGGTTTCTGCACAACTTCTGGCTTCATGGCGAGTGGTGGGTTTGGTACAGAAATGAATTTCCAAGGATCCGAGAAGCAAATCTAGCAGTGGGTATCTTTGTTTCCTTCATTCTATTAGGTGATAGAGTCTGGATTACTATATAAGTATTGCTTTGGGTTTGCTTTGGGTTTCTGGTATCTAGGCAGAGATTCAATCTTAAACCTCCTTTATCAGACTTTTTTTTTTGCCCTTTGATGCACGTTAGAGGGCTCTGGGATTCTTGCTCTCCAGAAATAATCTGATAAAAGTGTAGTAGCTATATTAGTACTACTACTGCACTAATTAGCACAGTAATGAAATAGTTGGGAAAATATGGAAAATGTAATGACTTTGACTACATTAGAAAAAAGAAATGGAGAAGATTATCAAGCAGTACCCAAGGTACTCACCCAGCCTGTTTTGGTCTCATTAGTTACTTTCATACATGTGGCCTTTTTGGCTTTGCTGTTCTCCCCTTTTCTACCTGTTTGTCTAATTGACTTAGGTAACTAGTCAGGACTTTCTTCCATTGAATTCTTAGAAAGTGTGTATAAGGCAGACTAATACTGATTGTGAAGTACAATCCTTTTTTTTCAGTAAAAGGTTTTCATAATTTTTGACTAGACTTGAATTTGAGCAAATTACAAATTTGACTAAACTGTGACTTCGAAAACTAAAACAACTTTGAAACTGTAAACATTTAAAATACAGGTATGTTTTAAGTACTTAGAATAAGCATAAGTGTGTTCTACTTAATGACTATACAGTGGGATCCTCATTTGCTATGATGTGTATATATTGACCATAGGAAGAAAAAAATCATTCATGTGATACATTGAACTATTTGCCTAGTTTTCAGTGAAAAAAATTGAACAGGGGGCTGGGGATTTAGCTCAGCGGCAAAAGCGCCTGCCTGGCCAGCGCAAGGTCGTGAGTTCGGTTCCCGGTACCGGAGAAAAACCAAAAAAAAAAAAAAGAAAAAAATTGAACATTTAATGCTGTATCCTACCTACATTTAGAGGAGTTATTTAGGGGTACTTAGACTGCCTATCAGTCTTGTGTGTGTGTGTGTTTTAGTGGGAATTCAACCCAGGGCCTTTGCACAGAGCCAAACCTCCTGAGAAGGCTTGGGGCCTGGAATGGTATTTTTGTAGGTGAGATCCCCAGGGAAAAGAATGTACATGAGGCAGACATCGGTTTTAAAAGGCAGGGAGCAGCAGCAGCAAAGAGCAGTTGTGTCTGTATTGTTTATTTTTTTATATATATTGTTACCTATTTATATTTTTATATGCATCCATATGTAGTTATCACATGTTGTCATGGTTATATGTTTGTCCCACTCTGTGTCTGTGCTAGACAAAATCTCAGATGACCTGAGTTCTGAAGCCACAGCATCCCCCACATCTCACCGCCTCAGAGGTCGGGAGAATGTTGTATTTTGTGAGCAGTCCAGAGAGCTGACCCCTGTGTACAAATACCACAGCAATAATGAATGGAACAGCAGAACACTGCTAACCCCATGGTCACCACAGCACAGTTTATGGCTATCTATGTCAGGTGGGTTTTAAGGATTTTTATCATTGGCTGATGAGGTCTAGTTGTAAAGCTTGGATGGTGGACACTTCCACATCCATTTTTTTTTTTTTTTTTTTGTCTTTTTGAGACAGGGTCTCGCTATGCAGTTCAGGCTGGCCTTGAGCTCACTTTGTACCCAGGCTGGTCTCGAACTTTCAACGATCCTCCTGCCTCTGCCCCCTGAGTGCTGGGATTACAGGCATGCGCCACCATGCTCAGCTACCACATCCATTTTTTGTAAGGCTTTTTGCACCTTTGTCTGGTGGTTAAGGGTAAAAATACAGCATTTTGCAATAAGAGGACCTCCTTGTGTTGTAGTGAGCAAATTGAGTTATGTGGTTTTGCAAAACCACCTTTTTTGAGGTATCTCATCCATGGGTAACATCAAAGTCTGTTGTGTAACATTTAGGGCCTGGGCAATACGTTGAGCGGGGGCATTAACCTGCGTTATATACTCCTAACCGTTCGTTGTACATGACACATCTCATTTTTTGTGGGGTGGTTGTGTCTAGATCAGCATTTTAGTAGCCTGTCTTACCTGAACCTAGGCAGAGTGATCTGGTTTTGTTGTTGCCAGTCAGTCCAATTGAGCAGGGACGCCTGTGCAACTTTTTATGGAAGGCCTTCAGCTGTGTTGGTCAGGAGTTTAGTACACACCAAACAGTGCCATTGTTGGTGTGCACATATGGCAAATATATGTCCAGGAGATAGTGCTGTTAATGTGACTTATCCTACTGGGAAGGACAGGGCAGAAAGAGAAACCATTATAGGGAGATCCTGCCCTTCCATGAGGATGTAGGCCATGATAGGATTTTGGCTAGAATCATCTTACCTGGGTTTTTGATGTTACCAGGGGTAAGGGAGTCAGGGCTATGTCTACCACCCCCAGAGGGATGGGCTAGCAGCTACAATGTCACTCTCTTTTAGAATGGTGGCTCTGGCATTAGGTAGAGAGCACACCAAGGCCTTTAAGGGCTGTGTTGAAGTCCAGGGTTTTGTTTCTATAACGTGTTTTAGTCTTTTCTCCCAGGGCTCTAAGTGGGAAACCCAGCTTTCCATCAAGGGGTCTGTGGGCCAATCCAAAGTGTACTGATAACAGCCTCTTGACCATATTGGTTTTAATGCAGGGAATATTAAGGCCTCTTGTATTACCTTAGCGCCTTCTGGGGCAGGTACACAGAAGAAAGTAAGTTGGGGGCTGGTCATTGAGCAGATGTATCACCTGAGGCAAGATCTACACTCACCTTGAGAACTTTAGTGCCAAGTAGACCAGTTTGTTTTTGAAGACCCTGTTGTAGCTTTCAGTCATACCAGTGGACTGCGGGCTGGTAAGGGCACATGAAAGTGTCACCTGACATCGTTGCCTCTGGCCCCTTGTTGTACCTATGCTCCTGTGAAATGGTTTTCCTGGTAAGATGTTATTTCTAGCAGCAAGCTATGTGTAGCTCTTAACCATTGTAATGTCTTGATGGTATGGGCCTGGTCAGCAGAGGGAATGGGGTAGGCAAAGCCTATACTTGCGGCTATATCTATAGCAGTTAAAGCATATCTGTGTTTCTGTGAAAGAGGCAGCAGCCTGATATAATCCACCTGTCATTGTTGTAGCAGGTGAGATGCTTGTGGTATCGTGTTATCGGGCACCTTTTTCCAGGAAGCCAAATGGGCACCCTGGGGTTATGTCTTTACTGCAGCCTTTGACTCAGCAAGAGTCAAAAATCCAGAGGTCACTGCTGTGTTACAGCTTGTATGATACGGTGTCTTATGTGTCCCAGTTTTTTGTGGAGCCAAGGCATCTGATAAGGGTTGGTGTCTTACTTGTCAGTCCTGGGCAGCCCAAGCTGTAACCAGAGCATCAGCCCTTGAAATATAGCCTAGCTGTCCATGTGGACATATAGGTGACCTACTTTATGTATTATAAGTAGTCACACTGTCCACAGCTCTGTTTTGGTTTCAAAACAGGCTGGACAGTGACTGCTGTGCATTGTGGGACTGTGCCACAGTGAAAGCCATCAGTATCCCAGGTGTCAGCAGGAGATCCCTTTTTTCCCTTTGTATGGGGCTAGGTGTCATGAGCTGTAGTCTGTCAACTGGTACTGTTTTTTGTGTCTTGTACATCATGGGTCCCAAAACTGTTGCCAATTCAGCTAACAGCAGGCTAGCTGAAAATGAGGCCCATTGTTGTAAGTACATTCTCCAGTGCATCAAGGTGGGAGCCCGGGGCCACTCTACTCTTGATGGGATGTCCACGTACCAACCCAGCCCTCTTTAGGGTATTTTTATTGTCTGTTGCCTGTGATCTTCTCAAAGGCACGTAAAGCGGCATACATTGATGTCACCTGTTTTTCAATCAGGTAATGCTGGCTTGCAGCTTTTTATTATAACTGTGACCAAAATCCAATAGGGTATTTTTGTTTTCCTTGTTTTTGTTACAGGCCCTAGCCAAACCCATCATCATCTACACTCACAGGTTAAACAGGCGGGGAGGGTCAACTACCTGGAGGGCTTGTACCTGTGTGATTGTCCTCTTTGAGTTGTGGAAAGCAGCTTCCACTGTGTCTGTCGAGTCCTTTTTGGTCATCTGGTATATTGTGTCCCTTCTGGGGGCATAGCACGTTAGCTAGATGTGATATGAACGTCCACCAGAAATGTAGCAATTCCACATATGCCTATAATTGGCATACTGTTGTGGGTCTGGAGTATGACTGGATATTATCAATTATGGCATCGGGAATTATTTTCATCTTACCTGAACAGAGAACACCTAAGAATTTAAAAGACAAGACAGGTCCCTAGACCTTGTATGTGTTTACAGTCCACCCCCAGGCTAGCAAAGCATCCCTCAGACTGTGTGGTGGCTTTCAAAACTGAAAGGCAATCAGAGGTTAACATGATATCATCAATATAATAAAACAGTGACGCAGAGTGTGTCTTGATCCAGGTCACTCTGTGTCTGTTGCTGGGTCAGGTTTTTTTGTGGTACACCTGGTCCTGCTGCTGTTTTTCCTGCTGCACTTGTAGCGGTATCTGTTTTTCTAGCACTGACTTGGCCCAGCTTTTAGCCAGCTGTAGGCCAGCACTCAGCCCCAGGCTAGCCTCCTGTACAGCCCATAACGTCTGTGTCAGCCCCTGTTCCTGGAGGCTATGTGTCCAGTTGCCAGTAACCATGCAAATGTCCTTGCTCAGAGCCTCATTGGCTGAGCCAGTCTGGCCCAGCTCACTCTTCTGTTGTTTCTCCTCCAGGCGGGAGCAGGGTGCTCTCCAGCTCTTGGATGTGTTTTGTGTCTGTGGAGCTTCTCCCAGGCCTCTTTGCCCTCCACCTTCCATTTCACTGCCCAGTCAGGGGTAGGGCATGGGCTGGTCCTAGCTTTTGTAGGTGGAGGGAGGGCCATGGCGGGAGCCTTGCCCCTGCACAGGGGTGGGGGTGGGGGGTGGGTTCCATAGAGGTGACTCCTCTGTCTGTGAGAGTGCACCTTGTTATTTGAGGGGCAGCTGTAGCAGGGCTCAATGGCATATGGCCTCTAGCTTGTACTGGTTGAAGGCCTGTTTTTTTTGAAGCTACTTCTGCTGCTCTATACTCTGGACCAGTCCCCTGTGCTCTGCATCTCCAGTTTTTTTAGCCTCTAGCCATCCCTCAGGGCCCTGGGGTGGTCAGGATTGTCCTCCAGGCTTTTGCCTTTGCCTTTTGGTTCAGGGCAGCCTCCTCTGGGCTCAGTGTCGCTGCTGTGGTCACCTGGTTGCCGTCATCTCCCAGGAGCCACAGAGCCTGGTGGAAGAGGCTGTGATTCTCGTGTTTTAGCTGCAAGTTTTGTTAGTCCTGCTTGTGCAGAGGCTTCACGTGACTTATGGTCAAGTTGGTGAACCACTCCTCCATCTGCTGTCTGCTGTTACTCCTGAAACTCCATGTGCTAGGGCTCTATACGAAGGTACTCTCCTGGGGACTTAGACTCCAGGAGGAGGCCATACTTCCCAAGCCTCACAGCATGACCTCCATGGCAGCCAGCTGCTGCTCCAGGTCCTCTTTAATCCATTGTAGCTGGTCTGCTTGCTAGATGAGGTTGTCCTTTGTTGTCCCATGTGGTGAAAAAGGGTAAAGAAAAGCCAAGCCATCCATCCATGTCAACTCAAGGTGGGAAGGAGAGATGTATGTCTGTTGCTTATAATGCTTTCAAAACATCCCCAAGTTCCAGACAGATGGCTTCCCAGTCTTTCAAGGCCTTCCAAGCCTCAAAAAAGGTGGCTGTAGATAACCAGAGTGAGTTTGGGGTGGGGTGCCATGCAGGTGAGCACTTCCCTGGGGTGCTCTTCTCAACTGGTACAGTTTCAGGGAGTGGGCACTTACCTTATCCTGCGTACTGTATCAGTTTTCAAGGCTGGGGGTCTAGTGCAGTATTTTTGCTGATGAGATCCCCAGGGAAAAGAATGCACATAGGGCAGACATCAGTTCAAAAGGCAGGCAGGCAGCAGGAAAGAGCTGCTGTGTCTGTATTGTTTATTACTTATATATGCCAGTACCACCTATTTACATTCTTGTATGTACATATGCATAGTTATCAAATGCTAAGTTGTGGTTATATAAATTTGTCCTATTGTATGCCTATGCTAGACAGCAGGTTCATATCCTTACGTGTCCTCAGATGACCTGAGCTTTGAAGCCACAACCCCTCCCCACAGCTCTTTTAATGTTTTTGTTTGTTTGTTTAGATAGGGTCTTGCTGAGTCATGAAGTTGCTCAGGCTGGACTTGACCTTTCAATCTTCTTGCTTCCACCTCCCAGAGTGCTGGGATTATAGGCATTCACCAGTTTTTTAAAATAACTACCTAGGCAAGTTTGAACTTAATTTTTTAACATGGTAATCTTTTGTAGGCAAGTAGAAGCAATCATAATTATTACACTGACTAAACACAAAATTAGAATCTTTTTAAAAGAGAGTCATGGGATTATAATATTTGGTGGCAATATTAATGACTTCTGGTACATAATAGGTGCTCCGGAAGAATTTGATCAGTTGAACAAGATTAATTTGAGAAATATGTGTGAAATCTAAGAGACTATTACTAACTCACCCCCCTCCACCCCTTATTTGAAGTGAAAAGGGTTTGTTAGCCTCTGAGTTGAGTTGGCTTAGGTGTTAAACACGTAGTGAGAGTCATCTTTTCCCCCCTTTGTTGCCTTCTGAAATCTGCCTATAGAGGAAATAATACTGAATGGTTATTGCTACTTTTACAAATAGCAGAGAATGTATGTTGTGTCATCCTAGAAATGTAGGACAGCAAGGCTGCCTTCAAGAATTGCTGTTTTCTTAAACGTTTCTAGTCCGTTTCTGCCTTCCCACTTACAGATTTCTCAGCTTTGATTCTGCTAGTGGACCTGAACTATATTTTGTTTAAAACAAGTGCTGTTCAGGAGCCATTCTCATTGTTTGTGTGTTGTGCTTACTAGAGTGCTTGTGAATGACACTGGTATGTCTGGATATTTAAGGGACATTAATCAGATCTATGAGTTGGACAGTAATAGAATCCATCACCAGAAGATATATTTCTGATTATGTAAATTAAACCTCTTTCTGTTACTTATATTATCCATAAGGAAGGTTTACTTTACATGTTCTTAGTTCAGGACTGATGACTTTGAATAGAGATTCTCAGACTTTGTCATGTATTGGAATTAAGCTGTAGAACTTACTTGTTAGCTAGATAGCCAGGCTATGTCCTCCAGAGGTCTGAGTTAAGCCTGAGAATCTTTACAAGTTCCTGGTGGTGCTTATGACACTGGCCTGGCCCTGACATCAGCACATTAATTGTTAAAACTCATTGTGCATCATGCTTACCTGGGAAGCTACACGCATGTACACACATACACACACACACACACACACATTCATCATAGTCATTCCAATCCCACATTTCATGTAGTAAGGCAGATGGGGAACTGGAATCAGAATTTATGTTTCCCAAGTGATTTTAAGTAACCAATCTTTCACTTGCTTGTGAGCAAGAATTTCAGTCATTGATTTATATGAATGGTTCTCTAACTTAAACATATGTAAGAATGGCTTATAGATATTATTGAGATATAGTTCTGGGTTCTATCCCACTAATTCTGTAGGTCCAGGAAGGCCCAAGAATTTGCATTTCTAACAAGCTGGCAGGTGATGTCAGTGCTGCTGAACCAGAGTCTACATTTTGAAAATGAGTCATCTAGATGAATCAACTACTTGAGGTTGGTGTGGAATGTTGAAGATTGATTCCAGAGTATTTGTACTAAGCTATATGCCCAGCTTTGAGAGAGTCTTGCTGAGTCACTAAGTTGCCCAGGCTGGGCTGAAGCTTGTAATTCTGCCTCCGTCTCCCAGAGCACTGGTATTACAAGTGTGTACCACCATGCCTGGCTTAACTACTCAATTTCTGAAGATTTTCTAGAACTGATTTAAATAGCGGGATTAAATGTAGATAATATAATTCTCTAGTTCTGATAACCTTGAATTTATTCTGAGTTTTTATGTGACAGCAATCTACTGTTTCAATCTATATCATATAACTTGCTTACTAAAGGGGCAAATGAATTTCCAAGGATGTCTTGCAGGTATGTAATAATAGTCTGAATACAACTTGAAAATGGGAGATAATTATGAAAGATAGAAAAGCCACAAGTATGGAAACATTTAAGAATTAACAGTGAAGATTACAAATAAAAGCACAGATGTATTTTTCTTAGAATATTTTGTTGCTTATGATTTGTGGATCTGTGTTTTTTGTGTGTTGTCTTTCTGGTGGTTTTTCCTGAACTGTCATCAAGTGGAGGAAGCACCACCCTTAACAAAAGTTGTATGCAAAGACCAAGTAATAACATGAGCTGAAATAATTGACAATTTCATAAAATATAGAGAAGTAGTTTCCCTGATTGTTTCAGTGGTTATTGTTACTGGGATACGTAGATTGTGCATGCTTTTTCAGTCTGTTCTGTAATTTCTGGAGTGATACTGCATTTTCTGCAGTGTGCTCAACTTTTCCAATCTCTTGCTCAAGAATTTTCACATATTTTCTGTATTTTTTTAACTTTGTTCCCATACTGAATATGAAAGTTGAAAAAAACTTATATAAATGTTGCTTTCAATGATTAAATCTCCTGTTATATGAGCAGATAAGTTTACTGTTGATGGTTGAGTGTGAAACTTACTTTCAAATGTTGTGTTTTCTTTATAATTAACTTTTGAGGGAGAGAGTGGTTTGATATGCTATGACTTGTTCCAAGACCTTATGTTTTGCAACTCACCTTTTTAAGCAAAGAGGGGCTGTATTTTGAAATGTTTTATCTCAAATGGACAAGCTGTTTACAAGCTAAACTCTAACACATCTTGACATTTAATGTCTGTTTGTATTTCTTCTAGAGTTAGGCTTTTCTAATTAATTAGTTGCATAGCCTTTTATTAATTCCCTCAAAATTTATAATGTTTTAAATTAACAACAGAGATAAGCATACTGGACTTTTTTGGAGAACATGAAATGTTAATTATGTAGCAGTGACATGAATTGTATAAACTCTGTTGAATGTTAGAAGATGCTTAGCAACAATGTTTTCCAAATACAGGGATTTATTATAAACTTATCCTTCTAAGGCTGCCTGTGCCATTTCAAGAGAGTGAATATAAATAGAGCTTGATTTCTTCAAGAAGTGGACTCAGTCATTTTGTTTATAGTGAAAGGAAGTATTTGCTTCGCATCTGTAAGAATTTATCTTTAGCATCCTTATTGATTATACATCATTTCAACATGTTCATACCAAATACTTGGGCCTTGATAAGATAGGATCACAGAGCAGGAAGAAGTAAAACTCTTAAATGATTTTGTCATCATAGCACTTAAATGGATCTAGTAACAATACTGAATTTAATTGCTATAACTTTTTTTTGAGGTGGAAAATTTTATCAGTTTTGTCCACACTTGAGATACTTATAATTTGTTAGTCCTGCCTTCCACTCATATAAGATTATTTTAATAGGAATATATGGAGCATCTATTGTATACCTAAGTCTAGCTCTTATGAAAGATTCTCTAACATTCCACACCATTTTTTGAATTCTGATGGTATTGTTTTCTAAGTTCATATTAAATTGATTCTGTAAAATTCAGTGTTATAAAGCAATTATCCCTGATATTTTATGAAATATTGTTGATCCCATTATAAGAGATATTAGGGAAATCTGACAGAATCCTTTGCCTATCTGGGTTAATGAGTTTTATTGAATATGGATCAGTAAAAAGTGTTACTCATCAATTAAGACTAAAAGTAGATATGGCTGGTTTGGGGGTAAACCTGAGAGATTGTCTTGTTCAGCTTGGGAGTTGCCGTGCCACATAGGCAAATTAGTTTCCTCCATTCCCACCAGACTCATCACACATATGGGTTCTCTGTAGGCCTGCAGTAGAACAAGAGAAATAAAAATGCAAATTAAATGGATGTATAATTGCTCTTCTCAATGGATTTTATAAGGGACCATATATTGTAACTGGAAAAATAAGCAGTAATTATGCAGCATAACATGATGAATTTTCTCCCATGTTTTGTAGTTCTGAAATAGAGTGATGAATGTTGTGTTTGTGATATTGCATAAATGTTGTGAATATTATATGAGATGGATTTTTTTTAATTTTTTGTTCAGCGAAGTGGGTATTTTAGTATTTCTTTTGTACTGATTTGAAATGACTGCAGCTAAATGGTTTGTTTCAGAAAAATAGGAGGTAGTTTTGATTCTGTTTAAGCTCTAACTGACATATACCATTTACTTTGCTAATGGAAAATTTTCAGAGTTGTTTTGCCAAGACCATAAAAGTACAGAACTTGAGGAAGGTTTTTTTCTAATTAAAATAATCAGAAAAATAAAACCAGCCAACCTAAATAAAAGGTTTTTTTAAAAATTTTACTTTTAGAGATAAAAGAACCAAAACAGATTAACAAACACACAGGCATAAGTGAAACAACATAAAAACAGTACAGAATTTCAGATGAGGTGAAAAGAAATTAACAATGGTTGCTGTATCTATGAAGATAACGTACTGTTATCTTCATATTGATTACTCTGATAAATAAATACAGATATGTAAGAATGATCAAACAATTAAATAGCAAATGTTCCTTTCAAGAAAGCAATAGAAAAAAAAAAAAGCAATAGAAATTAATAGTGCAATTATCCTGACCATCTTGTGTGTGTGTGTGTGTATACTATATATATATATCTATATATCTATATATATATCTATATGTATATAGATATATATATACTTTTTTCCCCTTATAATAAAAGCTATGTCTATGAGATATTCTTATTCCTTTTTTTCCAGTTAATCCTATCAAATCCTATCAGCTTTGTTTGCAGATTTGTTCGTAATTTGATCTTTGAAAAATTAAAAAAAAATTTTTTTAAACTACTTACATTGGTACAACTGCAGTTCAAGCCACCATCAGCTCTTATATGGACTCTTGAAATACAGTAGTACCTCAGTTTGTGAACTTAATTATTTCCATAATTCTGGTCACAAACCGAATTGGACAAGAACTGAATCAAATTTAGTGCTTAGGTTTAATGTTAACCTCCTGGGGAAATTTCATTTCATTCTTGTTCAATTCAGTTTGTGACCAGAATCGTGGAAAGAATTAAGTTTGTGAACCCAAGTACTGCTTTAATTTCTTCCTAACTACTTTTCTCCTCACCTCCTATCACTTTGTATTTTCTACATTGTCTTACTTGCAGAACTTTGAATTGAAAGTTGTAGAAATAATAGATGTGGGTGTTATGATTGATACATTGTGTCAATTTGAGGAGTCTAGAGGCTTGCCTAAGTGCAGTTCTACATCTTGGGGTGAGAAGGACATGCCCTTCCTGTTCTAGGATGTTTTTTGGTATTCATCCTGAGCCTGCATAAGAGGAGGGCACTGAGATGGTGTGTGTGGGCAGATAGCCAGCATGCAATGTAAGCAAGGGAAAGAGGCTGCTTGCTGCTACTCCTCCCCTTTTGCTCTTCTTGCTTTTGCTGCTTTCCACTGCCATGAACAGTTGCACTCTGCCATGTGCCACTTTGCCTGGGAGCCAGCCGAGTATGGACCGAAACCTCCAAAAACTGGTAGCTAAATAAACTTTTCCTTCCTTAATTTGGGCGTCAGATATTTTGTCTCAGCAATGAGAGAAAAGTAACTAAGACAGTGGGTTAGAGATAGGGACTAGGGAGTTGTCAGCAGTTATGAATGAATGAAGTCACCAGAAAAGAGCAAAGAGTGCATTCATTCATTTATTAAGCCAAGTGCTGTACTAGGTGCTGGAACTATCTCAGTGAAGGATAGACTTGGACTTCCTCCTCATAGAACTCAAAATGCAAAGGCAAATGCAGCATTTTAACAGGTAATTACATTACAGCTAGTTGGATGCTAGATGAATGATGAGGAGTTTCAGAATGCTAGTGAAGATAGACAGTGGGTGTTGAGGAACACCATCTTTCAGGGGTAGGGCTTGATAAAACAGATATGGTATAGGAGACTGAGGAGGGGCTACAGAATGGGAAGAAAGTCCAAAGCAAGTGGTCGATAAAATGAAATGAGGGAAGCTTTTTAGGGAGGAAATAATGTAGTATTAGTGTTAGTTGAGTATTTGGCAATCTGCTGGCCACGGTTTATAGTATCTTACATGTATTAATGCATTTCTTCCTTACAACAGCTTTATGAAGTTATATTTATTTTAATAGTTGAGTAAACCCATGTCAAGAGGTTAAGAAACATTTCCAAAATCAGACAGATAATAAATGGTGGTTTCATAATTGGCAGTGTTTGAGACCACAGTGACATAAAGTGATTCATTTCTTATCTGGGAGATCATGGGGTCTGTCTTAATTACTTTTCTCTCACTGCTAAGACAAAATACCCAATGCCCCAAATTATGGAAGGAATGGTTTACTTAGCTCACAGTTTGTGGAAGTTTCAGTCCATGATCCGCTGACTCCCAGGCAGGGTGGCATGTCACAGAGGCAACTGTTCAAAGCACCAGAAAACAGCAAAAGTAACAAGAGCAAAAAGGAGGGAAGCAGGCCTTTTTTCCTCTCTTATATTGTATGACAGTTATCCACACAGGCCATCCCTGTGGCTTCCTTTTCCACAAGCTCAGGATGTTTACAACATAAGGAGCCTGGCCCCCTGCTGAGTTCCTTAGTTAAGCTTCTAAACTTCTCAGGTTGACTCAGTGTATCAACCATTACAGGGTACCTTGAGAGAAGTTTCTAGTGGAGTCTCCTTTAACCACTGGATTACAATAAATTCAGGGATAGTGGGGAGTTCAAGGAGCAAAAACAGGAAGTATCACTTGCTTCCTTATTATTAGTAAGAAATAGAGTTTCTGTATCTTCCATAAATGTAAATATGTCTCTCTGTTTTGCTCTGCTACCCTTCTCCCTCTCAAACAAAATCCAAGTCAGAGGATATTCAACTATTTTTTTTTTAACTCAACATTTTGATATGGTTGTTAAGATAGGTAAATCATTGGATGTTAAAAATTTGAAACCAAAAGCTGTTTTGTAGGGAAGTTTGTAGAAACCTGGGACTGGTTAAGTTAATCCTGATGAGTTAGAACTAAGAGCTGAGAAGAGTCTATGATACTTCCAAGTCAAGCAGGTATTGAGTTACAAACCTTGGCCCAAGATTAAGATCTAAAGATCTGTGTGACTTCCATGGTGTCATTACTTTTAAGAGTAACTTGTGAAATTGATAGAATTTCAGGGTAGACCTGGCTTCTGTGATGAGATTACATTATAGCAATAACTTGTAATATAAAGTAAGAATCGTAGTACTCTTTTTGAAGGTGTTTTGTTTGATTTCATTTGTGTTAGTAGAAATACCCTCTACCAGTTATATATCAACCTTATCATCTTGTCTATACTTAACACAGAATTGAGGGAATATAAAACCCCAGATAAAACACATTTACTGGATTTCTGATACTTTGAGGAAAGTACATTTTAAAAAGGGAGACAGATTTTTGTTATACCTTCTTTCAGTCTTCATATGCATGAGCAAATACGTTGTTAGGAAAGTTTATGTTTGACTTTTCAATTCAAAGCTGATATATAGGTGCCCATGCTGTATGTTACTTTTTAAATGTACTTTACTCCTCTGATCAGTTTAATTTCATTGTTCACTAATTTCTAATGATGGAACTTCATTGCAATCTCAGAAATAACATTTAGTAATCACTGAGTATAAAATTGTAGGAGAGGGCTATACCTGCTCTAGGGTGGGTAGCCTGTGTACAATTATAAGGGAGGAAAGATGCTTTCTCTCCTGTTGTTTTTGGTGTCTTCCACCACCATGAACAGTTGCCCCTCACCATGACGCCTTGCCTTGGAGCCAGCTGATTATGGACCAAAATCTCTACAAACTGTGAGCCAAGTAAACCTTTCCTTCCTTAATTTTGCGTGTTGGGTATTTTGTCTCAGCAAAGAGAAAAGTAATTATGACATATCTGTTGATTGCACCTGGGTCAAATGGATTTGAAGAATGTGAATTCAAAATAATTACTTCTGTCCAGAAGTTCTTGTATCTGGATATTGATATGGAGCTTGAGGAGGAATAAGTCATACACTGGAAAGAATGTGGCCTACCTAAGGTATTGTGCCTTTTTAACCTTTATTGTGTCTTGTTTTCCATTCTCAAAACTTTAGAAAACACTGAAAAACAAAATAATGAAAACACAATGACATATCTATTGCTTGATTAGCCATATCTGTTTTTTGTCTTTAAAGTTATGTTTCTTACAGACATAAAAGTATTACTTTTGTATTGCTTATATTTAAAAAAAATAACTTTACATGTACTGAGGAAGTAACATAGATGGCTTATTCTAAACTGTTTTCTTTGATGGTGTATGTGTGTCCCATCTGCTCCTTAATCCAAGTATATGTACTTTAAAATTTTAATCTCGAGTAAATCCCAGCAAGGCTTTATTAGGAAAGATTCATGGCTAAAATCTTTAATAGACCATCATAGAATTTTGAATTATTTAAATTAAATAAATATATTTTAATCATTTAGTAAATGAAATAACTATTGCCAAAGGGCCATAGTTAATTGTATGTAAAGTCACACCTGAGTTAGTGGCAGACCTGGACCCATAAGATTGGTTGCATTAACACAGTAGCTACTGTGATCATTTTTGCAACCTCTGATAATACACGTTAGGATTTAGATCTAAAATATCTTCCAAGGGCTGGGGATTTAGCTCAGCGGCACAGCGCCTGCCTGGCAAGCACAAGGTCATGAGTTCGATTCCTGGTACCGGAAAAAAAAAAAAAAACCAAAAAAAAAGAAAAAAAATCTTCCAAAGGCTCATGTGTTTGAAAGGTGATTGGATCATGGGGGCATTATGCTTATCAATGGATTAATCTACTGATGAGTTTGTGACTGAATGTGCTGTTAGGAGGTGGGACTTGGTTGGAGGTGAGTCACTGAGGGTGTGACCTAGAAGGGCATATTTTTATCCCTACTTCCTCACTTCTTGCTTTGCTTTCTGGCTGCCCTGGTGCGAGCAGTGTTCTTTCTTTACCATGACCTTTCACCATGCCATTCTGCCTTTGAGCCAACTAAAGACGGACTAAATCCTGTGAAAACCATGAGCCAAAATAAACATCTCCTCATGTAAATTGAGAGAGTTGGGTGTTTTTGTCCAGTGGTTAGAAAGCTAATAAAGAAAAGTGGTCCCAGGAGTAGGATCATTGCTGTAACTGTATCCGACCATGTAGTCCAGAAACTTTTGGAGCTTACTTGGAGGAGTTTGGAAAAGTTTGGGACAGGAGCCTAGAGATGCCTGAGACTACTGTAAGAAGAACATAGTGGGTGATTTAGGTTGGAGCTCAGAACAAAATGCTAGGAGGAATGTAAGGGCCAGACTTAGGAAGTTTGAATTGCAACCAGGGACTCTGTTGGAAATTGGGCTAGAGGCAATGAGTGTTACATTCTGGCAAGGAACTTGTGTACATTTTGCCCATGTCTTGAGACTTTGCAGGAGAGTGAGATTAAGGGCACTAGGCTAATCTGCTGTAGGAAAGTTTAAGACAGCCTTATGTATAGGCTGTGTGCAGGCTGTGCCAAGAATACTGGTGGCTGCTTTTAGCCAGATCTACAGTGAGAATCAGAAACAAAAAGCAGATAAAAAATTTTCTAGTTTTGACAGAAAAGAAGTACCTGCAAAGTTGGGGCAGACAAGACCATGGTTGCCAAAAAGATTGACATTAAAAAAAGGCCCAGGACTTTGCATCAGGACGGTAGGAAAGATGACTTGAAGGCCTCTCAGGAATCCGCAAGATCCCACGCATCACAGACTTAGAGGTGTAGAAGTGTAAACCTTTCATTTGAGAGGAGAGCCCCAGGGCCCTGGCTCAAGAAGAGAATCCTAGGGAATTGGTTTTCTGAGATTTATTTCAACATGCTCATCCATTCAGGCACTCAGAGGCCAGTGTAGTCATGATTCAGGGCCCCATACTACAGCTTGAGTTTGTGGCAGACCTTGGTGGCATCATCCAAATAGTATTGTGTTTTCAAGGCAAGCAGGATGCAAAGTTACTTTGTTTAGGTTTATGGAGGCTTCCACTCAGATGTCAAAAGAAAGTCGGGGAGTCAGGCAGTGTGCTTCTGAGAGAAGATACTTTAAGCTGTGAGAGTGAAGCCAAAGGTTCATTTCTCCAGGAATTTAGGGATGCCAGAATGTGTAATGTTTGCTATGGAAAGTTGCAGGCAGTGAATGAAGCTGGTCCATGTGGGCTGCAACCAGCAGTGCTTTAGGGATGGGACTGCTCAAGCCCTTGGGAGCTCATATCTCACCTCATCTGGCCCTGTGTGCTGAACATGGACCTACAAGATAAAATTCTGGCTCTGCTTGGTTTTGACTGGTCTTATTTTGGTTTGATTAATTTCTGTCTCCACATTCCTCCCTTTTGGAATGGAAATGTTTACCCTGTGCTATTGTATGTTTGAAGTATTTTTCTTTTTTATTTTCACAGAGGTTCACAGCTAAGAGTTTGCCTTGATTCTAGAGGACTTTGGACTTGGACTTTTCAGTGGTGCTGGAACTATTAAGACTTTGACGACTCTTAGATATGGACTGAATATATTTTGTACAGTGAGATGGCCCTGAGCCTTTTGGGAGCCAGAATTGAAATGTTATAGTTTAGGTCCAAATGTGGTCCTTCCCCCCACCCCCATCCCCGCCCCAACCTGTGCATGTATGTGGAAGTTGATTGGATTATGGTGGTGCTGTGCTCATCATTGGATGAATCCACTGAGTTTATGGGTGAATGCTGTTAGGAGATGAGGCTTTGCTTGAGGTCGGTCCCTGGGACCTTGACCTTGAAGGTGTATTCCTGTCCCTAGCTCCTTCCTTCTCACCCTGCTCCCTAGAGGCCATGGTGTGAACAGTTTTTCTCCACTGTGCCCTTCTACTATACTGTTGGAATGGAGCCAACCAATGATGGGCTGAATCCTTTGAAAACCATGAGCCAAAGCAAACTTATACTTTAAGTGTCAGTGTCAGGTATTTGTCCCAGCAGTGGGAAGGCTGACTAATAGTACATTTAACATTTAGTTCATGTAAATTTTGCTTTTCAACTAATGCATTGTTTTCAAGAATAGCTTTTTTTGTTGTTGGTGGTGCTGAGGATTGAACCCAAGGCCTTGTGTGTGCAAGGCAAGAACTCTACCTCAGAGCCACATCTCTCCCACCAAGAATAGTATTTCTTAAGATAGGTACATACAGAGTCTAGAGTCATAGTACTTTTGAGAAGTAGGAAAGAATCTGAAGGCCCATGTCAGGAGTCTCAGATTCCTTTTTATGTTTTTACAACGTCTGTAAGTCAGTAATCTTCCATGTTGTTTGTTTTTACTTTTGACAGTCTACTAAACTTTATTTTCTCGCATAATGTATAACAAATAAATATGAGTTGGATTTATGCTTAATTAAAACATTCTTTCATATGTGTAAGACTGATCTGTTGTTCTACAGGGCCTCATCATCTTTAAAGTGCTGTGCTTCTTGTCCATAGGGCTTTTTAAAGACTGTTCCCTCTGCCTGGAATACTTTGCTTTCTCTTTGATCCCAGTTCTTTGTCTGGTAACAGCAACTCATTTTTCGGGTCTCACTATTGAATTAGACACATATTTTAGTCTCTCTTCATTTGTGAAGTAAAAGAATGTACTAAATGGTTTTTACAAGTGTTATCTGCGTCTGTACTGTCTCTGATCCTTTTCTAAACTGAGTTAGATTTCTGTGACATGTGTTTTTGGATCATTTTGTTTTTTCCATTCCACAGTAGTTCACAGAGTTTTTAGTAATAACCTGTTAATGTGTCTTCTCTATTTCACTGTTAGTGATGTAAGAGATTTATCTGCTTTTTGATGTACTGTGAACTGTAAGTGCTCAGTATATTTGCTGAATAAATTAATTGTATGCAGGAGGTTCTCACTGAATATTTTGAATAAATGATGAATTAATACTGAAGAAGAGTACCTATGAAAGAGTAACCTGTGGTTGGTGAATATCCTTCAGTGACTTCCTGATACAATAATACTTCTAAGAATTGCTTTGTGTTAATATGAGTGTAACTGAATTGACAGCAATTCCCTTATTCAGAATTGTTCTTTAAAAATATTTTCAAAATAATAACATCTAAAGAGTGCTCTCATTTCTCCATAAGCTGTGCATTTTTCTTTTGCTGTGCACACTTCCCATACAAAATGTATCCATTTGTATAAAATATTCTAGTATATCAAAATTCTTTGATCATAGGACAGTAAATCAGTTATTAGTATATATTTGCAGGACATAATGATAACATTTATCTTTGTACATGTATGTCACATGTCTTAATTCTATTTTTCCCTCCTTTCCCTTTCATACCTCCCTGTTCCCTCTTAACTCTTGTTCCCCTTTTCATTTGCAAAAGCTCTGTTTCCATTGTCTTTTCTTTATCATCCCTTTTCCCTCTCCCCTATCCCTCCATCTTTTGTTCCCCTCTCCATTTGAAAAAGATCTCCCTACTTCCTATTATCTTTTATTTTGGTATTTATTTATATTTTGGATTCCTTTAAACTTGTGAGTCTGGTTTCTTTCACTTAACGTTATGGTCACAAGGTACATCCATTTACCTACAAATTATTCTTCTTTATGTAGAGTAATATTCCACTGTGTATAAATACATTTTGTTCATTCATTTTTTTGATGTGTAGAGAGGCTGTTTACAAGATTTAGCTGTTACAAATTGGGCTGCTATAAACATGGGTGTGCATGTATAGTGTAATATGATGTTTAACTCTTTCAGAAGAAGGTATCCCCATTTTTAGTTTTTTGAGGAATTTTCATACTGATGTCCATAGTATTAGTTTATACTTACACCAACAATGTAGAAGGATTCCCTTTTCCCCCACACCCTGTCCAGTATTTGTTATTATTTGATTTCTTAATGATTGCCATTCTTTCTAAAGTAAAATGGTATCACAGTGTTACTCTGATTTGTATTTTTCTAATGGGCAGTGATATTGAACATCTTTTCATGTATTTATTGGCCATCTATACTTCTCACAACTGTTCATTTCTGCTGCTCATTTTTTTTATTGAGTCCTTTATTTCAGTGAGTCTGATTTTTTTTCAGTTCTTTATATATTCTAGATGTTAGTCCTCATTTCAAGGAATAACTGGTAAAAGTTTTTTCCTGTTCTGCAGCTTGTTTCTTAACTCTTGGTTGTTTCTTTAAATGTGTAGGATGTTTTTAATTTGATATGATCACTTGTTCATTCTTGATATTTCTTGTGCCATTGATCTTATTGTCAGTTGTACAATCCATATTGTAAATGTTAATATGTTTTACATAATAGTTATCCTATTAAATTTGTCCTGTAATGATTCCAAGCCTGCTCAGAATTTCTGTATAGAAATTCTCAAAACATTCTTTTGGGTTTTTTCCCTTAGATAATCATGTTTTTGGTTATTTTGATTAGAAATTACTCTAAATAAAAGATACCTTCATTTTTTAATAATAAAGTATTAAGCAATAAACAGTGAACTTGTCTGTATACAAATGTAGTTTTAGAGTTGAGGTGAAATATTTAAATTTAAACTTCATAATTTCTCAAGCTATGTGCACTTAAGTTTGTGAGAGAGATGGGCCTGTAATTTTCTTGTAACCTTTCAGTGTCATGAATCAAGTTAAGAATTTGTTTTCTTTATTTCTCTGGAAGATTTTGAAAACTTTGTGTTTTATATTCTTGTTTAAATTTTGGTGACAGTGAAGCCATCTGTGGGAAAGATTTTAATTACAGATATAAGTTTTAACGTTTACTAGAAGAGTTAGAGTGTGTGCTTTTTATGTATTAGCTTTGTTAAGTACGCTCCAATTTGTTTTCTTCTAAGTTTCCAAATTATATGGCATAAGGTTATTGCTACTATCTTCTTCTCTTTACATTAGTGACGTCTACTTTTTCATTTCTAGTGTAGATAATGTGTATATTTTCTGACATCTTCAAAAAACAAGCTTTACTTTTATTTTAATTTTTAAAATATGTAAAGAATTGCTTTGTGTCCCTGCATTTAATCGGTTTTGGTACATATTCCAGGTACATTTGAAAGCATAGTATTTTACTGTTTGGGACATTGTGTTTCATGTCTACAGTTAAGATAAATGAGCTAATTTTGCTTCATCAGATTTTGGGAGGACTAAGGGATGTTGCAAAGTTTGCAAGTAAAGTTATAGATTTGTCTATTTCTATTTTTAGTTCTGCTTAATTTACATTTTTATGAGACTTGCTATAAGGCATCTGTTTAGCATTTTATAAATATGTTCCCAGTAGATTGACTTCTTGATTATACTAGTTCTCCTGTTTGATGCTTATGTGTTATTCTTCTTCTGTTCCTTTATTTTCAATCTTTCTATATTCTTATATATCTGTATCTTTTTAAGCAGCATAAATGTGGGTTATACAATGCATTTGATGTCACACTTTTAATTAGTATACTGAATGCATTCATATTTAGGGCAGTATCTTAAAACACTTAAGTTTAATTTGATTTCTGTCTTTTCCATTCATTATATATTGTTTTCCTTTCTTCATTTCTGTTGGAATGAGGCAAGTATTTTTTATTATACCATCTGTCCCCCCATCTTTTTTAGTTTTAATTCTTCTTATAGTTGTTATCTTACATACTATAGTGTATCTCCCTATTAGACACTAATGTGCGAATAGTGCAAACACTGTGGCATACTTTGATTAATTCCATTAACATTATTATTTTATAGAATCACTACTAATTTATGTTTTGTACATGTATTATAGATGCCTAAGACCACTCCCAGTTTTGATATTTTGCAAGGTTGCTTTAGGGGACTTGGCATATAGTTATAATCATGGCTATGATTTATTATAGGGAACAGAAATAATCCTTTAATTGTAAGTTTCTTTTTTAAAATTGCCTATAGAGTTTTGTTCTGTCTAGAGATTAGGATGAGTGATAAAACAAGGCTTTAAGACTCATTTTCTATACATGGCTTATCATCTAATTTTAAAAGGATTATAAAAATAAGTTTTAAAATTGTTTTTAGAAATTATTGCTTCATTGGTAAGTGTATGTCTACTTACTTTTCAGTATATAAATTGAACTATTCATCATAGAATTAGTCAGTGTTGTTTATTATTTTATAACATTATAAAATTCCATGCATCTTTATTCTTTTCAGTTATTTCTCTGCTTTTTTTCCTACTAAGTGTGGGAATTTTGTCCAGCTATGACTTCTGTACTTTGTATTAGAAATCATGGAGATTGTTTTTCTATAAATATATATTTTTAATATTGTATATACTTTTCAAAACCATATATTATCTGCCTTGTCTAAACCATTCCTTACATGAAAGTAGTTGGCCTCCTTTATCTTCAGGTTTTATACTTGCATGATATAACAGATGTACTTCACTACTGGTAATTGTGTGCCTGATCCAAATTAGAAATATTGGCAATATGGCCAGATGGTCATTTAGAAAATAAATATCGATTATTGTGGTCTTTCTGGTTTTATTTATTTATTTATTTTAAGATAGGATCTTGCTATATAGTTCAAGCTGGCCTTCAACTCACTGTGTAGCTCAGGCTGGCCTCAAACTCACAGTGATGTCCCTGCCTCAGCTTCTGAAGTGCTAGGATTACAGGTGTGTTCAAAAGACCATGCCTGGCTTGGTCTTTCGATTACTTACATTCATGTTAGATTTTTAGAAATAGCTTACATTCTTTCAGGCCACTCTTTCAGAAGAGATATTTGATGCAACCAGCACTGTATTACTGAAACTGTTTTGGATTTTGTTTTTTAATGGTATTGCATGATTTAATAAGTATGTAGATCAGAAAAATAACCTTGTCATTGTCACCCTTTAACAGTGTTCATTTTGTGCTGCTATAAGAATATACCACAGGCTGGGTAATGTATAAAGAAGAGAAATTTGTTTTCCCTAGTTCTGGAGGTTGGACAGTTCAGGATGAAGATGCTGGCAGATGAGGGCCTGGTATTTGTTTCTCAGATGGTGCCTTGAATACTGCTTCTCTGGAGGGAAGGAGTATTGTTTTCTCATGTGGTAGCACAGAGAGGAGTGAATCCATGACCCCAAAGCTCTTTTTATATCAGTGTTAATCCATTCTTGAGGACTGTCAGTCTCTACACACTTCTCATTTGCCCCACATCCCAATACTGTTGCTTTGAAGATTACGTTTTAACATGAGTTTGGGAAGGGACAAAAGCATTCAAACCATTGCAGATAGAAAGTTATTTTCGTGTCAGGAATTATGAAAGGTCTGTGTATTAGTCACCTTCCCTTTACTGGAATAGAGTACTTGACACTTGCAATTTAAAGTAGAAGTTTATTTTTTCTGATGGTTTCAGAGAATTTCATCCATGGTTGGCTGGCTCCAAGACAAAATGGCGTGGTGGAAGGGCATGATAGAAGGAAGTTGCTCAATCTGTGGCAGCCAAGAAGCAGAGAGGGAAGCGAGGAGCTGGGGGCGAGAATATACCTTTCAGGTCATATCCTGCAGTGACCTGCACCCTCTGATCAGACTCCAGCTCTTAACTGCACGTTCAGTTACATATAGAGCCTCTTGCTCCATTTACCTTCCAAAAGCCCTGCCTATAAACATACGAGACTTTGGAAGACATTTTAGAGCTAAACCATAGCAGCCTTTGAGTTTAATTATAAGCTGCCAAATTCATGAATGCTTGCAGAAGAGACAGTATTCCTGATTAAAGTCAAAAGAGTATTACAGAAATAGAAGTAGCTGGAGTACTTGCACTACTACACTGAGCCTCAGTTTTCACAGAGTGACACAAGGGCTTACGTGAGACTTATGTTTAAAGAAGGTTGTAGTATAAAGAGGGGAACCTTAAACTTTGAGAACCAGAATCTTTAATAATTGTCTGTAAGCATTTCTGTTCTTTGTTTTGAAGGGAAACATTGCTTTCTTGTACACAGATATCCTTCAAAAGTTAGTCTTTAACAGAGGCAGTCAGTGCTGCAGATCGCATGCTGAGCAGAGATGTGAGAGAAGTGAAGAATTGTCTTTGAACGTTTTGGAAGGCAGAAAAACATGAATATTTATAAGTAGGTCTAAATGAGTAACTTACAGTTTTTAGATAGCAGAGGATCTTTTTCTTTGGTCTATGTACTCTTCATTTAAAAAAAAATTTATACTGAAAAATACTCAACTCTGCAGAGTTTGTTTCTTGTATCAGTGCTTCTGTTTATAGATTCAGATAAACAAGTGAGTAAAATGATGAAATAGTATAATTTTAATGTAGCAAATATTCATTGAGGTATAATACTTTTGAGAGAAGCAGTTTAAAAATGATAGAAGCTAGCTGGTTTTATATATTCAGACTGGATTTTTAGATTTCTGAGATTAAAATTCTTCAGAGTGGAGCATCATGGTGTATTGGACAGAAATACAGGCTCTCTAAAACAGAATCCAAGGGAAAGAGCACACA
The DNA here is from genome assembly GCF_000276665.1 of Chinchilla lanigera. Classification (NCBI taxonomy): domain Eukaryota; kingdom Metazoa; phylum Chordata; class Mammalia; order Rodentia; family Chinchillidae; genus Chinchilla; species Chinchilla lanigera. Next base: position 17,781,666 of record NW_004955428.1, on the reverse strand, counting down.
GGGACTTTACTGGCTTCTAGACTAGAGGTCATTATCATAGAGCAAAGGGCTCTAAATCAGTTTTATTTTATTAATTTTTTTGTGGTGCTGGGGATGGGACCCAGAATTTTCTGCTGTCTAGGCTCCCTCTAAACTACATCTCCACAACCCCTCTCTTTTTTAAGGTAATCATTTCTTTCTGTGCTTTCCACATGATGGGCTTTCCTAAGATTGAGCCTCCTGCCCTTATTTTTGCATCCTTAATTGCTTTTTTTTTTGTTTTTTTTTTTTTCCGGTACCGGGAACCGAACTCATGACCTTGCGCTTGCCAGGCAGGCGCTTTTGCCGCTGAGCTAAATCCCCAGCCCCCCTTAATTGCTCTTAAACCTCAGTTATAAATCTCCTCCTGTCTTAATGTCAGAGCTCATGTTAAGTGTGTGTACACGTAACTGTAAAGAATGTTTCTCTTTTGTGTTCCAAAACCACATTTCCAATTTCCAACTGAATACTTCCTTTTGGATTTTTCTTCCAATACCTTACAAATCTTATGGCTCTACTTTGAATATATTCATAAAAAGGACAGTAGTAAGAGACATATTAATATTTTACTCTTTTATAAGACATTCCAGAAATTATTTTAATAAACCTTTAGGCTTCTTGATGGGTGTAGTCTTGTATGTTCTGCGTTATGTTTGTAAAATACCTGTCTGCTCGCATTCAGTTTTAGTGTGTCTGGTTCCTTCTACCCAGATTAAGCACTTGGAGTTTTTTGTCTTTGTGCTCTATATCTGTCCGTCTCCTTCCGCACTCATCCTTCCACCTTCATCCACAATATTTGAATATTTGAAAGCATAAATATTTTAAATGCAGTAACATGCAAGAGTTTATGTTTTCATTATTTTTATTTACTCTCTATTTATGATGTAAAAGCAAAATCTTCTATTACTTGTTTCTTTGCAGGTCTCTGTGCCTTACGAAGAGTTCTGAGGAAACAGCCTAACCTCCCTGATAGCAGAGTGGCTGGGTTGGTGAAGATTACACTGAATGATTTCTTGCAGGGAATGAATGACGTCAGGCCCAGTGCCATGAGGGAGGTAGCAATTGATATCCCAAATGTAAGTAATTTTTACCCTTGTTAGACACACTATTTGAATTAAACTCTAAAAGACACTGAGACACCAGGGACATTGATGCTTTAGGCTAAACTAAAAAAATTTTTTTTTCATTGAACATTTTATTGAGATATTTGTAAACTAAATGCAGTTATTAAAAGTGGTCTAGAGATGTCCCATGTATCTTTTACCTAGTTTCCTTCAGTGGCAACATCCTGCAAAACTATAGTATAGTTACAACAGTCATCATATTTATATTGTTACAGATCACTGATTTGAGCTAATTAGGTTTCCCCATTTTTACTTATACCACTTGTGTGTTTATTTCTGTACAGTTTTATCACATACATAAAGGTTTGTGTATTTATCACTGCAAAACACTAAAACAGTTCTGCCTCCAAAAATGTCTCTCATGGGGCTGGGGATTTAGCTCAGCGGCAAAAGCGCCTGCCTGGCAAGCGCAAGGTCGTGAGTTCGGTTCCCGGTACCGGAAAAAAAAAAAAAAAAAAAAAAAAAAAAAATGTCTCTCATGTTGTCCTTTCATAAGTTCACATACCCTCATTCCTGGTCCCATTTCTAAAATTTTGTTAATTTTGGAAAGACTATGTAAATGGAATCATATAATATTCAATGTTTTGAGATTAGCTCTTTTTTACTTGGTATAATAACCTAGAGATTTATTCAAGTTGTATGCATCACTAATTGATTTGTTTTTATTTTTGAATGGTTATCTTAATAAGCCTTGCATCACTGTAAAAATATCTGAGATACTAAGTTTAAAGAGGAAAGATTTGTTTTGGTTCATTTTTAGAAGGTTTAGTCCATTGTTGGTTGACCTGTTCCTTTCTAGGCCCATGGCCGGACAATGTGTCATGATGAGGGTATAGCAGAGGAAGCTGCTGACCTTATGACAGGTTGGAAGCAAAAGTGAGAAAGAGGTACCAGGCTTTCACGGTCTCCTTTAAGGGCTTGCTCCCAGTGACATAAAAACTTCTACTGTGCCCATATCTTAAAGTTTCCACTACCTTCCAAAAACACGAAGCTGAGGACTACACCTTTAATACATGGGTCTTTGGGGACATTAAAGATCCAAACTGTAGCAGTACTGCTCCATGATATATGTATGTACTGTAGTTTTTTTGTTTCTGATGGATACCTGGCCTGTTCCTAGTTTTTAGCTATTAGGAATGAGGCTATTATGAATAGGTATTCAGTGTGGGTGTTTTTTTGTCTGAAGTATATGACAGAGTAAAATTATTGGGTTTTGTACAAACTTCTTATAATACATTTAGTTATATAGCAAAATATCAGCTAGTCTAATTTTATATTATTTTGTAATTACTTTATTAGTACATGTTTACAGTATATGAAGTTTACATTCATGTTAGAGACGTACATATACTTCATTTTTTTGGAGACAAAGTCTTGCTAGGTAGTTCAGGCTGGACTTGAGCTCCTGAGTAGCGCAGGCTGGCCTTAAACTTGTGGCATTCTCTTGTCTTAGCTTCCCAAGTCCTAGGATTACAGGTGTGTGCCACCATACCCAGCTTTTATTTTAGGGTATATTTTGTACATGTAGATGATACATTTTAAATCTTTTTATGTCCCTTTCTCCCCCTTCTGTCCCACTGGTCTTGTGGAGCGCTTCCCATTTGCAAAAGATGTCTTTGATTCTTTTTATCAACTTTTCATTTTGATTTTTATTTGTATTTTGCATTACTTAAGTGAGAGAAACTGTATGGTATTTAAGTTTGTGTGTCTGATTTATTTCACTTACCATTGATTTCCAGGTGTATCCATTTTCCTACAAATGTCTTGAATTTATTCTTCTTTATGGCCAAGTAGTGTTTTGTAGACATATAGGCTACTTGCAAGATTTAGCTGTGTATCTTGAATTGTGCTGCTAAAAACATTGGTATGCGTGTATCTCTGCAATAGGATATCTTTAGTTCTTTGGGAAGATACCTAGTGGTAAATAGCTAGCTCAAATATAATTTCTTGTTTTAGTATTTTGAGGAATCTTTATCTTGATTTCCAAAGTGATTGTACTAGTTTACATTCACAGCAGCAATATAGAAGGATTCCTTTTTCCTCACAGCCTCTTTAGCATTTGTTATTATTTGATTTTTTGATGATTGCCATTCTTTCTGGTATAAGATGAAAACTCAGTGTTGTTTTTATTTGCATTTCTCTAATGGCCAGCAATGTTGACCATTTTTTTCATGTATTTATTGGTTATTTGTACATTTTCTTCTCAGAAGTGTCTATTCCAATTGCTCATTTTTTGAGTGGGTCTTTTGGGTGGGGTATGATTTTTTTTTTTGAGTCCTTTATATATTTTACATGTTAGACCTTTGTATGAGGAATACCTGGCATGAAGCCTAATTTTCAGACAGATTTCCTAGTTATAATCTAATGGTGCCTAATTTTTCCTTCAGTTTTTTTTTTAATGTAAATCTGAAAGGACAACAAAAGTCATCTGTTAAGTGTGGGTCATTTGTTATGTACTCATGACCCACGTAGACCTGATACTCAGGGAAAAAATGATCTTATAGTTTTCTTTGACTATATTAGTATTTCTGGAAAAATGAACATTGAAACAAAGCATTGGCAATGTGTTGTGCATGGTAGTGAGGTAAAAGGTGGACTGTTACGATTGGCTTGCACCAACAGAGGATATCTGTATCTTAGTGTAGGATGGGGGGAATTTAGATTGCTCTCTGTTAGCTGTTAGGAGAGCTTTGCTGGAAGAATGGAGGCTTATGGTTGGTATTTCCCTATGTCTCTATAATAATGACAAGTTCCTTTATTCTGCTTGAGGTACTTTTGTTGCTTCTGAGAGTCTTTTATCCTACAGATTTAGGGTAATAAGTAAATAAAAATTGTATGTATTTATGGTAAGCAGTGTGATGTTTTGATATTAGTATATGTTGTGAAATGACTACCATAATTAATTATTAGCATATCTAGCATCTCTTGTATGGTTTTTGTGTGTGCGTGTGTGTGTGTATAAGAACATTTAAGATCTGTTGTCTTAGCAGATCTCATATATGTAGTGCAGTTTTACTTACCATTTTGTACATTAAACCTTTAGTACATATTCATGATGCATGACTGAAATTTTGTATCCTTTGACCAATGTCTTAGTTATTTTTCTCTCCTTGCTGAAATAAAGTACTCAACACCCAAGGTTAAAGGAGGAAAGGTTTGTTTACCTCACAGGTTGTAGAGGTTTCAGTCCATAATCAGCTAGCTCCAAGGCAGGGTGATGTGGCAGCAGGGCAACCTGTTTTTGGTGACAGAAGATAGAAAAAGCAACAAGAGAGGACTAGAGGGCCAGCGTCTTTCTGTCACTTATATTGTATGCAGACTATCTGCCCTAGGGCAGGTGTAGCACTCAAACCCCTAATTCTAGTATTGGACCATGAATCAGTCAGAAACTCTATAGATTCAGCAGACCCTGAAAGGCCCACCCTCCATGACTGCATGAAGCTTTGAGGGGACATCTAGACACAAACCATAACACCCAACATATTATTTTCCTCACCTCCTCACCTCTATAACCATCATTTTGTTCTCTGATTCTGTGTTTAATGTTTTCAGTTTTCATATAAGGTGAGATCATGCAATATTCATGTGTCTGTGCCTTGCTTATTTATTTTACTTGGAATAATGTTCCCCATGTTCACCATGATATCCTAAATGCAGGATTTCTTTTTTTAAGGCTAATATTTTGTTGGCCATATAAGCCACATTTTCTTTATTCATTCAGCCATTTACACGCTTAGGCTGATTCCATGTCTTGGTTATTGTGAATAACCATTGTGAATAACCTGGGAGTTCAGGTATTTCTTTGAGATGCTATTTTACTTCTCTTGGATATATACCCAGAAATGGGATTGCTTGATTGTATGGTACATCTTTTTCTGTAGCTTCCATTCTGTTTTATATAATGGGTGTATAAAGTTACATGCCCACCAGTAATGCACAAGGGTTCTTTTTTTCCTGATATTTTTATATGTGGTATAATTGCCCAATATCGTTTTTCAATTATAGTTTATTGGTGAAACTATCCTTTGCTCATTGTGTTTTCTTGGTGCCTTTGTTGAAGATCAGTGTTTGTGGATTTATTACTTGGTTTTCTATTCTGTTCCACTGGTCTATATGTCTGTTATTATGCCAGTATCATACTTTTTGATTTGTATAATTTTGTAGTATATATGGAGGTCAAGTAGTGTGATGTTTATAGCTTTGTTCTTTTTGCTCAAGATTGCTTTGGCTCTGCAGTGACTTTTGTGTTTCCATGTAAACTTCAAGTATTTTTTTGTTTTTGTTTGTTTCTAGGAAAAGTGCTCATGGAATTTTGATTTTGGAATTTTGGATAATACTGTCATTTTAACAATATTAATTCTTTTAATCCATGAATATGGGCTGTCATTCCATTCACTTGTGTCATCCTCAATTTCTTTCAGTAGTGCTTTATTTTCAATGTAGAAATCTTCTACCTCTTTGGTTAAATTATTTCAAGTTTTTTGTTTATTTTGATACTATTACAAGTAGGATTGTTTTCTTGAATTTTCAGGAAGTTTATTGTTTGTGTATGTAAATGCTACTAATTTTTAGCTGCTAATTTTATCATTTGCTACTTTACTGGATTTATTTATTCTACCAGATTTTAAAATTTTCTTGGTGGACTCTAAATTTTCTATATGTAAAAGCTTACTATCTGCAAACAGTTTTCCTTTTTTCCAGTTTAGGTGCTTTTTATAATATTTTCTTGTGTAATTGTTCTGGCTCAGACACTGAGTACTATATTAGGTAAATGTGGTGAGAGTGGGCATCACACTGCCTTTTTCTGAGCCTTGGAGAAAAGGCTTTCACTTTCATCTCTTTACTGTAGTGTGAGTTCTAGGCTTGTCGTATATAATCTTTATTCTGTAGAGGCGCATTTCTTCTATTCCCAGTTCATTCATTTTTTATGCTGAAAGGTTATTAAAGTTTCTCAAATACTTTTACTTGTGTCTGTTGAGATGATCATGTGATTTTTTTTTAGCTCTCATTCTGTTAATGTGCAATATCACGTTTTTTGTGTATGTTGACTCAGATTGAAACCTATGCATAAATCTCACTAGATTATGTATTAGATCCTCGTAGTGTACTGTTGAATTCAGTTAATTCAGTACTTTAGTGAGGATTTTTGCATCTATGTACATCAGGCATATTGGCTGATTTACTTTTTGCATAGTGGCCTTATTTGGCTTTGGTGTGGTGTTGATACTGCTCTCATGAAAGGAGTTTGGAAGTGTTCCTTCCTCTTGATCTTTCTTGAGAAGTTTGAGAAGGATTGTTGTAAATTGTTATTTATATGCTTAGTCGAATTCACCAGTGAGGCCATTCAGGTCCTGGGATCTTCCAGGGGAGGTTTTTGATTACTGATTTAATCTCTGTGCTTATTATTGGTCTGTTCTGATATTCTATTTCTTTTTTCTTCTTTTTATTTTCAATATTGGGGTTAGAACCCAGGGACACTCTACCATTGAGCTAAATTGCCACCCCCACCCCTTATTATTTTTGAGACAAAGTCTCATTAAGTTACTTTGGCAGGCCTCAGTTTGCACTCTTCCTGCTTCAGCCTCCTGGTGGCACATAACTGTTTATAGTAGTCTCTTTTGACCCTTTGTATTTCTATGACATTAGTTATAATGCCTCCTCTTTCATTTCTATTGGTTACTTCTCTATTTTTTTCTTAATTTAGCTAAAGGATTGTCAGTTTTTTTTATCTTTAAAAATAAACAGCTCTTAAAAATTAAACAGCTCTTAGTTTCATTGATAATTTTTAATTTTTTTTCTTCTCTAATCTTTATTATGTGCTTGCTTCTACTAACTCTTGTCTTACTTTGCTCTGTTTTTAGTTTCTTGAGGTATAAAATGAAGTTTTAATTAGAGATCTCTGGTTTTTTTTTTTTTTTTTTTCCCTTTGATGTAGCCATTTACTAGTATAAATTTCTCTAAGCCAGACGTGGTAGTACATGCCTCTGATCTCAGCTCTCTGGAAAATTGAGGGAGGAGGGTCCCAACCAAGTTCAAGCCCAGCCTGGGCAGCTTAGTAACTTAGCAAGACTGTGTCTCAAAGCATAAACGTAAAGGCTCAGGATATAGCTCCATGTGAAATCCTGGATTTTATCCCTATTACCAGAGAAACAGATAAACCTTTTTAGTCACTTTCCTTGTTGTGAGAACAAAATACCCAACATCCACAGCTTAAATAAGAGGTTTATTTTTGGCTTACTGTTTTTCATTGTTTGTTTGTTCTGTGATTGGATAATTGGAGATTTGTCTTTCAGTATCTGAATTTTTTTCTTTCGCTTAACTAAGTATGTTGTTGAAGTTCTCCACTGAATTTTCAGTTTGGTTATTGTGTTCTGTAGGGCTAGAACTTTGGTTTGGTTCTTTTTTATGGTTTCTGTCTGTTTTGAACTCATTTGGTTCATGGATTGTGTTCTTGATTTTATATAGTTACTTATGTCTGTTTCCTTATAGTTCAGTCTGGTTTTTTTTTTAGTTATATGAGGAGCTGGGGACAAACCTAGGGTATTGTGATGCTCAGCTAGTGCTTTAGTGCTGGACTACCACCCAAGCACTGCCCATTTTCTTTAAATTGACTATTTTGAAATCTTTGTCCAGCAGTTCTTAGATCTCAGGTTCTTTAGGATATGTGTCAGGTGCTTTATTTTGTCCCTTTTGGTTGTGTTCTGTTTTCCTACTTATCATTACAGCCTCCTATCAGTGTACTCAAAGTAGATACCTTTTCTGAGTTTTACAGAGTAAATTCAAGGAAAGTCCTTTGCCAGCTGGTGTGTAAAGAGATCCTGGGTGGGCTGTCTGGAGCTTTTTTGGGCTCACTTACTGTTAGAGTCTTCCAGTCCAGTCCTGGCATGATACTTAGTTCAGAGCAGTCAGTGTGTGGGGCTGGAACTTGGATCTACGTGGTTGGGATTGGCTCAGGAATAGAGCTGGAGTCCTAGTATAGAGTTGTGGACCTGGAGCTTATGCCTACTGGGGTTGAGTTGTATCCTCTGTCTACAGGGGTGATCCTTGAGCTTGTGTCTGTAGGTGCCATCTGGCACAGAGACAGAGAAGGCTTGTAACCTGGGGTTGTTGTTTTGGGTCTGAATTCTAGAGCATGGCTGAAGAGGGTGGTCCTGGAGGCTGGGACCCTAGAAATTGACTTGAGGGTAGGTGAGCTTAGAGCAGTGATGGTGAATCTTTTAGAGTTTTTAGTGATACAAACAGCCTGCTGTGGCATGTATGCCATAGGTTTGCTACCACTGGCCTAGAGGCTAGTACCACAAAGGTAGTTATAAAGCCTGAGGCTAGCCAGGGGATATAGGCCTTTTTTGGATTCTGGAGCTATGAGCATAAGCCTGGCACTGGGATAGACTTATAGTCTGAGTCTTGAGCAACCAATCTATGGTTTTTGGCTAGGGTGAGCCTGCTGTTAGAATCTGTGCAAAGTTGGATGCTTACTGTACTGTCTTTTGCCCCTGTGGAGAATATGTTTGTCTTAGTTACTTTTTTCTCTCATTGCTGAAATAAAATACCTGACACCAGAAGTTAAAGGAGGAAAGGTTTATTTGGCTCACAGTTTATAGAGATTTCTAGTTCATAGTTGGGTGGTTCCTAGACAGAGGAGCATTGCAGAGGAGAAACAGTTCATGGCAGGTAGAAGACAACAAGTGAAAAGCTGCAACCCTCTTTCTGTCCCTTAAATCTTATCCAGGCTATATCCCCTCAGGGTGGGTAGCACTCACAGCCAGGGTGTGGGGCAGCCTTAATCCTAGCATTGCACTGTGAGTCAATTCCAGCATTATATCCTTGATCTCAGCAGCACACACCCTAAATACAGCCACCTCCTAAAACCCCACCTATGACCACATAAGGTTTTTAGGGGACATATATGTACAAACCAATGCTGCCTCGTCCAACACAACTCTTGAATATCCTGGGAGGAGGATGTTGGAGGATTCAGAAATGGAGACAAGAGTCAGAATGCAGAAAGCTGGAGTCAAGTGGAGCCTCCTCTCCTGCTGGGAGATAAAGAACTGCCCAAGGACTATAGCACATTTATTTATACACTGGGGAGATTGATGTCAGTTGAAACCCCTCTGCCTAACAACTTGTTTGCCTGGCTTGCCTTGGGTACCTTGAGTTCTTGGAGCTGGAATAGCTTGTTTTCTTGGCTAGCTTTGAGCGCTCCATTCTTAGGGGTAGCCTTGCTTTAGCCTTGCACATGATTGATCTCCAGCTTCAGCTGCTTTCCATAGCTCCCACTTTCTGTTTTGTAGTTGCAAGTGATGGGTGGTCAGTTGAACTTGGAGGAGCTGTGTTTAGAGGACTCTGTAGAAGACCTTCTCATTCTCAGACTCTTTCCATTCTGAGTGAACTTACTCATTTAGACTAGAAATTTCCAGTCCAAGGATTTCAGGTCCCTGCATTCAGCAGTTTAACACTATACAGCCCATTAACACATAACAGTAGTTAGTTGCCAGTGTAGCTGGCAGTTGTCAGAAGGTATTAGTGATTTGAGTTTCTTTTATGGCTAATGTATTATGATGGCATTATTTTGTACATCTTGTGGCTATACTTTTCTGCTGGATGTTCAAGAACAAGGAAAGATGAGAACTGTATTACTCAATTTTTTGCTATCAAGGTCAGTTAAGTCTCTTCAGGATTTACCTTGGAACCATGTACATCACCTCCTAGTTCTGTCAGTGTCAGCTATCTGGATTAGTCATGGCCATTGCTTACCAAGTTTCTTTCTCTTAAAGCTTGAGAAATTTTTCTTTCCCAGTAACTCTCCTTAGGCACAGTAATACCGTTGATCTCTTTTTCTCTGCAGTCCAACAGTATCCTTGGTCAGAAGACTGGGGACTCACTGAGTTGTAGGTGTCAAAGCAGAGGTTCTCTTATGTCTTGGATCTTCAGTAACCTCAGAGGACTGGGCCAAAATGTGGCTGTCCTCCTGGCCCATCTATCTTTCTAGTTTTGGTCCCCAAACCTCAGTTGTTGAACATCCAGAAGAGAAGGTTAATGACATTACATTGTAATGGAAGCAGTGAGTTTAATATTATAATTTTATCTGAATATCAAGCACATTGAAATACAGTGTAGAACCATTATTTTCTACCAACCGTGGATATTCTGGTAGTTGAATCCCTGTAGAATGTTGACAGACAACAATTACATAGTTTTACACAGAACATTGGAAATCAAAAGCTGTACATAATATTGCAACATGACAGTCATGATGACATTTTTGTAACACATCTAAATTTCTGTTTTGACATAAAATAGCCTTTTTAATCAATGTATCTAGTACCTAAGAAGCTTTTACCTAACTTGTTGAACTTTAATGGGGTGTCATTGAAGAAATTTGTGGCATTGTCTGCCCTGTTTATTGTCCAGACATCTCTAAGTGTAGTGGCGCATAAATAGCATATACATCACATAAGTTTTTGTTAAAGGCAGATGTCAGAATCTGAAAGAACAGTCCATCACCATAAACAATCCCTGTTTTACATTTTGGAAGACCTGTACATGAATACATTTAATATACCATGAGATTAATAATCATCATAACCATATTAAAACTTTTGTTATTTAATTTAGTTTTATACCAAAGCACCTTTAAATTAGAAAGTCTTATTGTCTCATTTTTAGAAAACTTAATCTTTTCTTAATGACTGACATAAATATATCACAGTAATATATTTTAAATGACATTTATTGGAGTGTCTCTCATAAGTCTATGGAGATTACTGGGGCTCCCCGCTAATGAACAAAGGCTGGGCTATAATTCTTCCCAGGCAGTTGCTCCTTTATTCACCCAAAAGGAGCCCAATAATCTTCCAAGCCTGAAGGGTCACCATTTAATTACCTTAACAAATTTTGATGACTTATGAGGAAACCAATTTTGGTATTATTTTGACCAGCTGGCAACCCAGATGGAAGCATGTTTTTTAAATCAATGAAACAGATTAAATTATGAGTAAATGATCTAAAAATGTAAAAGAAAAAAAGAGAGATTGTTGAGCTCAAATAAAAAACAGCTGTTTATGATAAGACAAACAAATACAATCTGCTCAATCTCTTACAGTATTAGAGTGCATTCAAATATATTTTTGGTCGAATTGAATTATAATAACTCGTATAATTTTAGAAGTTTGTGATTATAAATAGACTAGTCAGAATTTTTTTCTATTTTTTTGGGCAGAATTTTGTCTTTAAATATATTGGTAACTTTTGTGTCCCTTTCTTTTACATAGCTTTCAGCTCAGTTATCTCTATGCACTGTATCATGGACCCAGACCTTTGATTTCCATTTTTGGTTACCATGTCCTGGGCATCCTAGGCTAGTGTCTTTAATTGGCCCCAGGCCAGTTCTGGCCCATTCCTTATATATTGGCTGTGATGTGTTCTCCTAGGCATCACTGCCACTGGATTGAGCATCAACTTCTTAAAAGGTGGAACCAACTCGTCCAGATCTGGGTCCATGTTATAGCCAGATAGCATGCTCTGGCACCCAGATAGGCTGTTCAGCATTCTCTGGAAAGACACAAGCATACCCTCAGCACCATGTGATTACCAGGGTGCATCCCTTCCATTGTCAATATGAAGATCTTTCCAAAGGACCATTCCTAGGTGCTTTTCCTTTACCTGATTGAATTGTCTTTTTGCTGGAGTAGTCTTATCCCTCGTAGGATTTGAAAAGTTCATAGTATATACTACCAAGTGACGTAAATTTTGAAGTGTGAATTTTGTAGGGAAGGATTCCCCTTTTTAGTTTTGTTTTTGTAATTGAATTTAGAGCATATGGCGAGCACATTCTGTTTCCTTGACCTGGATGGTTATAAGAAATTTCTGTGGAAAGGCAAATGTGAAAGGTTTTACATAAGATTTGCAAGGCAGCACTTGTACAAGTTGGTCCATCTTTGGTCTTAAGTGCCTGCAGGCAGCTGAGGTTACTAAAAGCATCCAAACAGTGAGTGATGACATGGTTAGTTGCTTCACCAGTACAGGCAGAAGCAAAAATAAATCTTGAGGAAGTATCCACTGAAAAGTGGACCCAGCATAGATAGCCAAACTCAGGAATGTGAGCAACACCCATTTTCCAGAGATGATTGGGGTAGAAACTTTGGGGATTAACCTCCATAGGGAGTGAGGGAAGATTTATTATGCATGAGGAACATTGTTTAATAATTTGTCAAGTGTGTTCCTGGGTTAAAAGGAACTGTTTGTGCAAGGCAGGAGTGTTTTGATAGAAGATAGTATGGGAGGCAGCAGCCTGGTGAATGGCATCTGAGGCAGTAACAGTGATAGTAGCCAGCAATCTGTCTGTTGCAGCATTTCCTTCAGTGAGAGGCTCTGGCAGTTGGGAATATGATTGATAAAACATAGGACGTGATGTGGCTGAATGGCAGATTGGAGGTATGAAATAACTGAAAAAGATCTTCTTGGTCAGTGTGAATAGTGGCAGTTTCAGTTTGGCACACTACATCGCAAACATAAGTGCCAACTGAAAAGAGATTAGTGGGAGTGGATGAATGGTCTTGCAAGGCCTATGTGACAGCCTTCAATTCAGTCTTTTGTGCAGGAGAAAAACTTATATCCTGCATTCAGAAAGCGGAAGCCATTACATAACTTCCTCTGACCAAAGAGTACTCATCCATGTGAAAATGGAGCTATCTCCCACTATGGGAACCACCTTATTTTTGAAGGAAAGACAAAGGTGTGAAGGAAGCAAATTGAATTAATTTGTCTGGAGGATAATGACAGTTAATAACATTAGGGAATTTAGCCAATGCAGATTGCCAAGAGGACAAAAATTGCCATTGCTACTGTTGTTGAACAAAAGAAAAGGGAGCAGTTATACTTTGCACCTCATGACCAAAGAGCTGAACAGCATGCATCCACCCACATGTGATCAGCCCTGCCATAGCATAATAAAAGGGAGTAGTGGTTTTATGTGGAGCATGTGACAAATGTAGCCATGACAGAGGGCCCTGAGTCTGCCAGAGGACCCCAGTGGGCATATGCTGAATTGGGAAAATGATTAAGAACATTGGCGAAGATGGGTCAACTATAGAGTTCAGTGTTAAAGAGGGCCAGATTAATTTTGTCCAAGGCAGCCTTAGCCTCTGACATAAGTACTCTTGGAGGGGTGGGGACCGGGTCTCCCTTGAGAATGTCAAAGAGAGGGCCTAAATTATGATTTTTTAGCTTAAGGGCTGGTTGGAGTTAATTAATACTACCAAGTAAAGTCTGAAAATCAGTTGATTGCAAGACAGTTAATCTGGATCTGAAAAGTTTGGGGCATAATATGTCTCTGTTGAATAAGGTGACCCAAAATGAGAAGGTGGTTTGCACCTCTTTGGGGGTCACCACTAGGCCTGTATTACAAAGTACATCATCTAATTGGAGAAATATTTGGTCCGAGGTGGATGAGGATACATGTGCTTGAAGAATATCATCCATGTAATGGATAAGATAAGCAGATGGATGAGCCTGATGGACTGACAAAATGGCTATAGGCACAAACTCTTGGCATAGGGTAGGACCATTTGTCATTCCTTGTGGCAGACAACACCATTGGAAGTGGCGCATAGGGGCCTGATGGTTAGTGGAGTGTAAAGCATTAGTGTAAACTAAGGGCAAAATGTTTTTTATCCTGAGGATGGAGAGGGATTATAAAAATGTCTTTTAAATCAATCGCCATAAGGGAAAAATGTAAAGGAATAGCTACAGGACTATGGCAATCATAGTTGAAATGTTCCCATACATTCCATGGTTCAAATAATAGCCCGCAATCCTGTAATAGTCTCTACCTTCCTTACTTTATTATGAAAATTGGAATATTCCAAGGGCTATTGGAGTGTTCTAGGTGCCCTGCTGTCATCTGTTCATTAACCAGTGTATGAGCTGCTGTAAGCTTCTCCTGAGTGAGGGGCCATTGATCAATCCAAACAGGGCCAGGGCCATCAGACATCCAGGTTTTCTTGGTTGCCATTCATGGGGTTGGAGAAGAGAACAAGGCCCCTTCTGAAAATTTGGAGGCAATTAGCCTATGCCAGAAGGGTCCTTTTTAGGGTGTACTAAAGTTCTATGTTTGTAATTGTATTTACCATGTTCTTCAGTTTGGAGAAAACCTTGTTGTAACATCTGATGAGTCACCAAAGAGTTAGGACTGACCAAAAATGCCCCCATATCCTGTAATATGTCATGACACCATAAATAGACTGGTATATGGGGAAGGACATAAGGTGAGACATGTCCAGAATAGCCTGCTGCATCCTACCAGGTTAACAATTTAGCACTTCTGCTATAGTGAGAAACAGCACCACCCCTATTAGATCTGTAGTTGCTACATCCAGAGGCCATGCCGTAGGCCAGTGGTGTTGAGCAATAACTGAAACATTTGCACTTGTGTCTAAAAACCTTTGAATGTTTTTCCTTTAGTAATGAATTTCATCTCAGGATGATCTTATTTAATCTGTTGAACTTAATTCCTATCAGAGGATCCAAAACCCTTGGATCCTTTTTCCTTATTTATAGATTTTCCAGTTTTTTTCAAAGGAAGAATGACCGGTTGAGCAATATGAGAGCCTGGGGTAACTTGAACAATTTGTTTAATAGTTTGAACTATTACTTTTGATCTTCCCTGTATAACCAGTGTCAATAGCACCAGGCAAAACCTAGAGACCTTTTAAAGTGAGACTGCTACAGCGTAACAGGAGTCCCACTGTTCCTTGGGGCAAAGGTCCATAAATTCCAGTAGGAATAACTTTGTACTCCATTTCAGGAGTTAATACAAATCTGGAGGAGGGACTGAGGTCCAAGCCATTGTTGCTTTTTGTTGTTCACCCGAGGTCAGAAATATGCTTCATCGTGGGGGGTAGGGTTGGGGAGAAATTAGGGGAAGTGCCCCCACTGATTGGTGGGGACAGGGTAGTCCCCACTGGAAGTTTCCTGGAATAGATTAGCCCACCACATCAGTTCTGGATCTATACTCGTTTGCCCAGTGATATCCTCATCTACACTTTGGACAGATACTAGGTTTTGTTGAAAGGACAAATCATTGTTGTGCTGCTCTTATAGGTGCAGCAGAGCAATTTTGGGCAAAATATCCCTAGCTCCACAGCTGAAACAAGTAATCTTCTTTGCCTTTTCTCTAGGCTGTAGATGAATAGCCTGTGTGATAGCTGCTGTCGAGGCAGCCCCTTGTGCATGAGGGGCCAATGTCTGCATAAATCCCGATCATCTCAGACAGCATAGCCCATTTTTTATGTGTTCTTAAAGCCTCTTTACACCATTTATTTGCATTTTCAAAGGCCAATTGTTGAATGATTACTTGTCAGCCTCTGTGTTTGTCATAATCCTCCCATGAGCCTGCAATAAGTGTGCTGCAAAATCCTGAAAAGGTTTATCATGACCCTGGCGAATGGAGGTCAGATAAAGGAATGTTTTACCCTTTGAAAAAAGTTCCCTCCAAGCCCTGTTGTAGGTATTTTAAATTATTCATTTGCTCACATTTCAAAAGTAAGTTGATTATTTGTGGCAGGAAAGACACCTTCTCCGGTTAACATGTCTTTTGTAATTGCTATGTTGTGAGTGGTATTGTAAGCAGCTTGATCTGCGTACAATTCAAAAAAATTTTCCTTCCACAATAAATAATCCCTTGGGCTTAAACATGCTTTAGCTATTCCTTTCCAGGACTGTAATCTGTTGTCCTTTGAGCTACATAAAACCCAAGGTAAAAGGGGCTGTGGAGCAAAAGGTAGTGGTTATTTGTTTTGGTTCTTTTAAGGTCTTAAAGGGTACAGCTTCATAAAGACATATGACTTGTCCCAGATTATTGGGACCTTGGAGTTCAGCCACAGGGTAGACATGTTGAGAACCCTGCAGCCCCCTGGCTTCTTTTAGCAACAATTACTAGGGAGAAAGAAAGGATGACTCTATTCTTTAAGGGGTAGAGGTCTCAGCCTGTGACAGCTAAATTTTTGTGAATTAAGAAAGCAGAAGTAGCTGCTTATGGTGCAGCTACAGTTACCAGTTTTACTCTGGCCAGTCATGAAATGGAAGTCGTAGCAAAACACTCCTCTAGTAGGGAAGTTCTTACTTGCCCCTGACAGCTCCTTATCTGATTGAGCAAAGCTAAAGGGTTTAAGCTCTATTGCGGGGAGGGACTGTTGTTGCTCCCCTATCCTTTTTCTGCTTGGGACTTAATTTTAAGATAGTGCTCTGAGCCAAATCCTCTGTGGTTGTCTCAACAGACATATGATCATCGAGATACTCCCTTATCCAGGTCCACAAGAAAAGGTGAATATGGGAATCAGTAGTACAACAAGCATTTTTATGTACATCTGCTCCTGTATGCTTGTGAGCCTGTTTTGCTCTTCTGCTCTTGTGAGCCTGTTTTGTTTGGGTGTGCCCTCAGTGGTGTCCTCTTACCTGCTATATGATGTTTCCTCATGCCGTAGGTCCTTCTTCAGGCTTCAAAATGGTGCTTCCAGAGCAGCTCTCCTATTTCCCAGGGGGCAGTTGGTGGAGGATGATGAAATGGAGACAAGGGTCAGAATGTAGAAAGCTGGGGTTAGGTGGAGCCTCCTCTCCTGGTGGGAGAAATGGAACCACCCAATGACTGCAGCACGGTTGTTTGTAGACTCGGGAGGTTGATGTTAGTGAAACCCCTCTGCCTTATAGCTTTTTTGCCTGGCTTTCCGTGGGTGCCTTGAGTTATTGGAGCTGGAACAGCTTGGCTTGCCTTGGGCACTCTGTGTTCTTGGGGTTGGCTTTGCTTTAGCCCCACACATGTGATTGATCTCTAGCTTCAGCCGTTCCCCACACGTAACAGTGTCCTTCTGTACTGAGCTGCTAGACTTTGGATGGGGTGAGGTAGGTGCTGTGGAACTTTCTTCTTCCCCTCCTCAGTGAGTGTTTTCTGATTTGTTCATCTATACTCAGTTAGTTCATCTCACTTGGATCGCCTAGCTCTGGTGAAGATATTTTTGTGACTGGACAGTTGTTCAAATTGATGTTTCTTTAAGGGAGGGTTAGTGGAAAGTCCTGTTTTATCATTTTGCTGATGTTACACTTTGCTTTCATACACCTGTAAGAGCTCTGTTATTACAATTATTTTAAAACTTTTGTGGTCAAATAACTTTGGGAAATGCTTGTTTAAATAAAATCAGTTGTGTTTCATTGCTGCTGGACTTGGAGTCTTTTAATAAGTTAATATATATTATGAAGATATAAAAAGGAACTTTTTTATACTTGGCCATAGACCATGGGAAGCAGATTTGTTTGTTTATTTTTTGCATTTTACAATGCAGTAAATTGCAAAAGAGATAGAATCAATCTTTTCGTCCTTTGACCCTGCACTTTCTTTGTTCAGTATATTGGTAATCATGCTACAAGCAGGGTTGAAAATTTTTGGTCCTTCTCTTTGAAATCCTGCCTTTGTTGTGTTAAGAAATCTGTACTAGCTTCCTGAGCAATGATGTCCTAACTGAGATCTCCTCAGTCAAACGACTGTCACATGAATGTCCAGACAGTTGACACCTATTCCACCATGTCATCTCAATGGTAGTTTGCTCAGACTAGTAGAACCACCTGCTTAACCCTCAGAATTGTCAGAAATTATGTATGCCTGTTGTTTTAAGCCGTTAAATTTTGGAGTAGTTAGCCAAAGCTAAGGATGCCTATGCTTGATAACTTCTTATATAATTTCTTTTGTAAATTTAGGCTGAGAAAGTGCACCCTAGACAAACATTCCCTAAGGACTTACTGTTAGTTTAGAGTGCTTAATGTTCTTTTGAATTCTTTTTGAAACATTTTCAAATTCACTATAGAACTTGTACCTTAATTTGTGGGCTTTCTAAAGCTCAGTAGCAGAGCGTAGTCATTTAGTGTAAATAAATTGAGAAATTATATTATGGAATAAGAAATTAATGATGTTGGTTTATTAGAAACTTTTCATTTCTCTGGAATTGATGGTCTCAAGTTTGTGCACATTAATATGAATGATTTTATCGGTGACATTCACCTGTAATGTGTTGACTACTGTTGTATAATATAATGGGTTGGATAGACGCCTAATTATCACATATCATATGTGAAAATTTCGGGTCGTGGTTACAGACCAGCTCTTCTAGTCAAAAACACTATAGCTTCAAATACGTAAGGACTGAAAGAACCCTGCAGTAAAGTCTTAAAGTTACTGCCAAAGAAGAATTTGTTTAAACAGTATCTAGTGTGGGAATTACTAAGTTGGGTTAGCCATCGCATTAACTGCGTTTTTAATTGCTATAATGATTTTTTTTCCTTTATTTCCTTTTGATACAGTATTTGCAGTTCGTGGAGTTGAGCCATCTTCCATTTGGCACTTTGTTATTTGGCTTAAGGCCATAGGGTAGTGTGATGTTACTCATGATTTCTGGAGTGATTACTCTTGGTGAAAATACTTTTCTTACAGTGCTTTTTATACTTGCTTCAGATTGTAAAGATTTTCTTGAGAAGTCACCATTTTTATAATTAGATTCCTCAACTTGAATTTCCTCTCTTCTAGTTTTTATTTTTAGAAAAATATCTCAATTATTTCTTCAGAATATTTAATACCTATTTTACTGTAGAATCCTATCAAGAGGCTGGTTAGTTGTGAGCATTTTTAAAATATTGCAGTAAGTTAGGCATTTAACGTCTCTAGAGCAAAGATGAGTATAAAATTAAAAGCTTTAAATCATACCTGCCTAATTACATTTATTTGCAAGAAAAGTCCTAAGATGGAAATATTGCTAATTAGTAATATATTATTAATTTTAGGAGACTACAGATATTAAGCATTTAATGTTACCTGCTTTTGTTGTTTGTGAATTTGTGATTATAATGAAAGTAAAATCAAGTGCATTTTTTTTTTACTGTAGGAATTCTTAGAATCTGTGATGATCTGAAATTTCATTATGAAATTCTAGTTTTCTTACCTAGAGATAATAACTATAACATTTTATTCTAGTTTTTATAAGATTTTTGTCTCTATTTGTATTTTAATATACATAATCATAGAAGATAGTTTTATATCTTTTTGTTTGTTTGTTTGTTTTTCCGGTACTGGGAATCGAACTCACGACCTCACGCTTGCCAGGCAGGCGCTGTGCTGCTGAGCTAAATCCCCAGCCCCTAGTTTTATATTTTTATTCTTAAAATTATATTTAATTTTAGTGTAAGATTTCTTGGTCATCCTCTGACCCTGCAAGCTCCTTTACTGGTGATTGAACCTAGGGCCTTGTGTATGCTAGGCAAATGCTATACCACTAAGCTACATCTTTAACCAAATGGTGTACCATATCTTTAGCAAATACTGTATGACTAAGCTACATCTTTTAAATGGCTGAGTAATAAAGTTTTCTATAGGTAACTGTAATTGTATTATCCTTCCTTCACTATAAAATATTTAGCTTTTTTCTATTTTTTTGATACTGTTGTTTTAAAGATAATTTTGCCCAGATATTTGCATTTTTTTAATTTTTTTTTTTATTTTTTTGGTTTTTCTCCGGTACCGGGAACTGAACTCACTACCTTGCGCTTGCCAGGCAGGCGCTTTTGCTGCTGAGCTAAAT
>NW_004955428.1:17735268-17761730 GCF_000276665.1 Chinchilla lanigera | reverse complement strand
GGTACCCGAGAAAAACCAAAAAAAAAAAAAAAAAAAGAATCATTCTAATTTATAATTATGTGGTAAAACTTTAAAAGTAAAAAAAGATTAACTGAAAATTCTATTTTCTCTGTAGTCCTCTTTATTTCCCATTAGTTTTCTTGATTAAAAATTTTATTATGAAGATTAATAGTAATCTTTAGGTAAATACTGATTATAAAGAGAACAAAAGGTAATTATCAGTTACATGTCTTTTTTCTATTAAAATGGTAAATTTTTAGATTAAAAAATACTGCTGAGACATTCTTTTTAATGAATTTTATGTTCTGTGAGAGCATAAGCTCTTACCTTTATTTTTACTCCTTAACATATGAGTAGTGGATTATAGATGCCCAGTCAATATGTGTTGAATGAATAGTTGTAGTTTTCATAAAAACCTACATTAAATGGTGAATTTCAGATGTATGTCAAAGAGTGTCTCATCCTTCTTATGTGTCAAACTATAGTAAAAGCTGTTCTTTTGTGTCTTTTTTGTATTTTATAAAACAACTTATTTCTTCAGTGAATTTTTAATATTTAGTCAATGAATTTAACATTTTTAAAATAAAAATCCCTTTCTTTTTTGATGTACTATTAACAGTTCTCTTTATTAAGGTAAAAAACATGCTTTCAATATTTTTATTTCCATATTATCATTGTAGTAAGTCATTTCATACATAACAATTATTAGTAGTAAATTACATTATTAACCAAATATAGATACCATCGTTTAATTTCTTTATTCATCTATGCTCCCTTTCTCCCCCTTTTCCAAGCTTTCCTGTTTCATTTTGTATAGTGCTGTTTAAATTGTCCTTTTATTATTTGGAAATAATTCCTCTTTATACTTTTTTTTTTTTTTTAATTTTTTTTTTTGTTTTTCTCCGGTACCGGGAACCAAACTCACGACCTTGCACTTGCCAGGCAGGCACTTTGCCGCTGAGCTAAATCCCCAGCCCTCCTCTTTATACTTTTGATCTTGCCTTTGCATTCCAGCTTTCACTTGGCTCATAGTAATCCAAAAAGCATTAAAAAGGTGAACCCAAGTTTTTAAAGTGAACTATGGCCAGAGCCTTAGGGCTAACTGTAGAACTCAGATTCCTTTAGCAAGCTCATATCCAGGTTAAACTTCGAGGTAGTTAGCTGTCAAATGAATGTGTACCAGTTGTCATAACTTAAATGTAGTAAATAGTTTTCATTTACTCTCTTTGTTAAAAGTAACAAGCTTCTTTAATTATAGACTCAAAAGGCTGTTTCACTAATTACATAATCAAAATTTACTGCTATGTTTTTACCTGACATCTTTTTAGGTGAGTCTACAATATCAGAATGTGACTGTCAGTTCAATCCTATAGGATGAGCTCATTAGCAGTGTATTTCTGGTGGAAAGCTTTGAGTGATACAGTTTAGTTGACTGTAATTATATTTCATTTATCTTGTACTCCTAGAATAATTAGAAGGAACTTGAATTTCTGTTCTTTAAATGTGGTATGCATTCTGTGTTTTATATTGTACATAATCAAAGGATTGAAGGTTCATGTGATGCTTTTTTTGGAATAAATAGTACAAACTGTGGAAATTCTATTAATTCTATATTGGTTCTTGGCAGGCCTTTTGAATTTGGTTTTTTTGATTCTGCTTGTTGTCTAGACAGAAAAGTGTCTTCTCTCACTCGCAAGATCCATAGAATTCCTTGCCAACTTCTCTTGTGCATTTTTGTAGTTTTAGGTAATAACAATTGAAAAGGAAAAGCACATTTACTTTTAACCAGGAAATAGTGCCAAAATTAAGGTTATAGTTTTAACCTTATTAAATGTTTTAGAATTTAACTCTTTCATTACACTTTTCCTTTAGTGCCATATTTTTTCAGGTGCATTTAGGAGAAATGAGAGAGATAGCAAAAGTTAGTGGAAGGGTTACTAATTTCTTTTCTTAGCCTCTATCCTTATTGAGGTATACCAAAATCATCAGTCTTTTCAGATTTTAAGGGGAAAATTTAATTGGCAGTTTCTGATAATTATTTTGTCTTACGTTTATAAATGTTGAAGTTACAGTAGAGGAATGTACTTCATTTATGTATACATTTGATCAGTACTATATAAATACTTGATAACTTTGCTAAAAGTACATTCTTTCATTTAGGTTAAAGAAAATCACAAAACCTCTTAGTTACCAAAAATCCTATAATATGTATAACGCATGCCCCATATACATACATAGTACATATATGTGTCTATGGATATCATTTTTTTTTTTGTCCATCTTTGTATCCATTGTGATTGACAAATAGTAGGAACTAAATAAATGTTTGAATGAATGTTTTATGGGACACTTTGCTTTATGTTTCTTAGTTTTCAGAATTCTGTTGCCTTTTAGAGTTCTTCAGATAGAATGTATAGGAATTTTAAACACACATGCACACACACACACACACACACACACACACGAACACACATGCATGTACATATGAAGATTTTCCCATATAGGTGTATGGAGGTTGAGAAGCCCCATGGTAAAATGTCTGAAGCTGGAGGCCCAGGGAAGTCAGTAGTGTACTCAATCTAAGTCTGAATGCCTCAGAATCGGGGAAGCTGCCGCTGTATCTCTTAGAATGAGGCTAAAAGCCTGAGAACCTGGGATGTCACTGATGCAAGATGTTAAAGGCATAGGAACCTTAAGCTGAGATGTCCAAGGGCAGGAAAAGAAGGATGTCCCAGGTCTAAGACGGAACAGTTTTTCCCTTTCTCTGCCTTGTCCTTTTGTCTGGGCTTCCCACTCATTGGATGGTACCACTACATTGGTGGTAGTCTCCCCCACCAGATCTCATCGACTCACATGCCAGTCTCCTCCAGAAACACCAAGAAATAATGCTACCAGCTATTTGGACTTTTTTTTTTTTTTTTTTTTTAGTTTAGCCCAGGCTGGCCTCAGACTCAAGAGTGATTTTTCTAACTCAGCCTCCTGAGTACTAGGATTATAGGTGTGTGCCACCACACCTGGCTTCAAGTTGAAACTTTTTTGTGGTAAAACTTTCATTGAGTTATAACTCATGGACTATGCAGTTCATCCATTTAAAGGGTGTAACTCATTAGTCTTTAGTATATTCACAGTCTTTAATGTATTCTCTAAAGTAAACTATAGAACATTTTATTTTCCTAAAAGAAATCTTTTATATATCACCCTCCAACCTGCCTGTTTCCCTATTAGGCAACTGTTTATCTACTTCACTTTTCTAAATTGCCTATTCTGGATGTTATATATAAATAGAATTTTACAATATGTGGTTCTCTGAATAGCATCCTTTATTATAAGGTTTGAAGGTTCATCCATGTTGTGTCATATGTACTTTATTTTATTGCCAAATACTCGTTCATTGTATAAATATAGTACATTTGATTTATCCATTCATCAATTGATGAACAGTTGGGTTTTTACTTTTGGGCTCTCAAATCTCAAATATTAAATCTTTTGTGATTGCTTATTTCTCTAGGTCTTAGGTAACATTTGCTCTTTTCTGCTTTATTGTAGCTATCCTAGTGGATGTCAAGTGGTTTCTCATTGCAGTTTAGATTTTTATTTCCTCAATGGCTAATGACAGTGAGCATCTTTTCATTTAGTAAATGGGCTGTTTGGATGTATCTTCCTTGGAGAACTCTCTTTTGCCCATTTCTAATTTGATGACTTGTCTTTTTATTATTGAATTGTGAATTCTTTGTATATTCCAGATACAAGTTCTTTATCAGATATGTGATTTGAAAATATTTTCTTCCATTCTGTCACTTTCTTGAAAGTATCCTTTCAAGCACCTTGAATAAGCTTCGATTTACTATTTTTCTCCCCTATGGATTATATTTTTCTGTTTACTTGTAAGTGTGAAATTTTTTATTGAATTCCAAATATTGTGAATTTTATCTTGTTAAGAGCTGGGTAATTTTTATATTAATGAAAATTTAATATTTATGAAAAGTATTTTTGAGTTTTATTATGAGATGTGGTTGAGTTACTTGGAAACAGTTTGAACTTTTTGGTTTTTGATTTAAGTTTTCTTTGGTGAGATCAGAGTAATTTTTTGTCTAGGGTTAATTTTTTCCCTGCTACTGAGTTAGGATTCTTTCTGGTACTCTACCTGGTGCATTATAAATTTTCATTCTGGCTATTCGGAGCAACCACAATTTTTGGCCCTTTTTGAACCTTGGGCATATTTCTTCGACTTGAGAATTTTTTTCTCTGGCTGTATGTGATTTTAGCCACATGTGTGCACTGATAACTGAATATTTAATGGAAAACCTGTGAAAATTTCATGAGTGCTCTCCTTGTATACCTCTTTACTTCTGATTCTCTGCTCTGCAAACTCTAGCAGAGTTGGCTGCTAGAGTTTGGACTATTTTTCAAAGTCCCGTGTTATAAAGGTTTACATCCAAGCCACATGGCTGGACATATTCAAATGTCCCATGTCTTTGGCTTCTCCATGATCCTTCCTTTGTCTTCTCAGGTTAGGGACACCACAGGCTCTGCCTAGCTTTCTGAAAACGTGTGCTCTGTAGCAGTAGGCAAGATGCAAGGGAGGTCTGTTCAGTACTTTTTAAAGGAACAGTGTAAGTGTGTGTATTGGGAGAGGTGGACTGGAGGGGTGGAATGGCTTGTTTTGTGTAAGCAAGGGTCAGTGTTCCTCCTTGACCTGATCCTGAGATCGCCTGAGTGATCCTCTTGAAGCATGTTATATAAGATGTTGATAGGGGTTAGTCATGGTTTGTTTTAAGATAGCTACATGACCCAAGATGGGTGTATTCTGTCCCATTCTGGGCATCCAATTTGCATTGTCACAGCCCAGGAACTTTTTCCATTAAGTGAGTTGGACACAGTCATGGTACTCACTTTGTTTCTCCTCAAGGGTCTTGGTCCTTCATTGCCAGATATCCTTTGGCACTTTGTATGTCTTTTCTGATAAAAAAATAAATACAACTTTTTACTCTGACCAGAAGCAAAGCTCCCTGTTGGACTATTTTTCAAAGTCCCGTGTTATAAAGGTTTACATCCAAGCCACATGGCTGGACATATTCAAATGTCCGATGTTATAACTGCTATGTTGGAATTTCATGTATTCTTTAGAGAAATGCTCTGCAGTTTTAAAAAGAGCCTTTTAAGATAAAGCCTTAAGGTTGAACCTCCTTGGGTTGAGGGACCTGGGCCCATGGTAAGTGGCGACACGGTGCAAAGAAGACACCAGAGACCAGGCTGATGGCACAGATCCGGTTTATTGCGGAAGTACCAGGCATTTTATTGAGCAGGCTAGAGGCGTGGCAATGGAAGTGGGCTAGGGACGTGGTTTGGAGGCGGTACTTTTGGCGGTGGGCGGGGGCTGTGCGGAAGTAAGAGGTCAGAGCGGGACAGCCTAGGCAGGGCGACTCACTGGGTGTGCCGAGGACATGACGAGTCCGAGTGTGCTCAGACCCGCTCCTCTGCCATGGCCGTCAACCAGACCTCTGGACCCCTTTTTCCCACAAAGCCTGTACAAAATGAACTTGCTCTTGTTTTTGATCAAATGGAAAGAACGCTCTAAGATAGAATGGGATGTGAAATTGGAAAAAGTGAAGTAGATTTATTAAATTTAATGTGACAACTAGCAGATTCCTGAGAACTGTAGTATATAGGCCCCCCAATAAACTTAAAAATAAGTTTAAAAGCTTAGAAAAAAGTTTTTCCCTAATGTTTGAGTCTAGATGGGGATATAGGGGGCTGGTAGAGGTGTCAGTCCTAAAAAACTCACATTATTTATAATTTTAGAACGTTTATCTACTTATATAATATACCTATCTGTGACCTGACATTGTTGAGGGCTTAGGGCTTCTAAGAAATTTCAAACTTGATGACTTACTGGAAGTATTTATGTACTCAGGAACTTTATACCTTATAGTGAAAGAATATAGATTAGCATCAGCAAAGGAAAAAGGTACATGGGATGAAAATCAAGAAGTCAGGCATAAGCTTGTAGGTGTCCCCACTCATTGAAGTCACTTGAGAACATCCTTAATTCTCCCAGTCATAATGTATGATGATGTGTGTGAAATTTTATCAACCAAGGAGGGTCACTTGAGCCTTAATGGCCAGATTTTATTGGAAGTTGATCTGTTAGGTGTACTACAGTACTAGCAAGATCTTAGCCAGTTAGATTCGAACTCTCCTCAGAGGGGGGGAAAAAAAACTCATCATGAGTGACCTTGTCAGTATAAGCATTCAAAATCACTTTTTAAAAAATCAGGTACAATATTCTGAAGTCCTGTAGGTTATCTCCCATAAAATTGCCATATGCCAGTTCTGATGACAGTCCTTTCTTTGGAATAAGTAAAGTTTGAGTAACAAGCCTTATGAGTAAAACCTTTCTTAAACATTGTCTATGTAGTTGTTAAGCTTCTTATTTTATTTGGAGCTCATTAATCTTTTTCTAATGTTCTTTATGTGTTCTAGAATTTCATTTAGGCTCTCTTTTTCTAATGTTCATTTAATCATCAGTTCTTTTTAGTTTTTTTCTGATGTTACATTTAATCATCAGTTCTTTTTAGCTTTTTCTGGATTGTGACAATATTGAATCTTTTTCTTGTCTTTAACAGTCTTGACAGTTTTAAGGTATTTTGTAGAATATCTCTCAGTTTGAGCTTGGGTAATGCTTTTCTTATAATTACACTGGGATTATGGTTGTTTGGGAAGAAAACCGTAGAGCTGGAGTGCCATTCTTATCATAGCCTAATAAAGGTATGATATTAATTTTGAATCTTTATTTGTCTAATTTAAAAATCCCCTAGCCTTTCAGGAGTAATTAACTAGATGTTAGCCTGATGCACTGCTTACTTGCAGAAATTGTTCTCAGTCACTTTTCTTCTGTATGTTTAATATGCAGTCTTTTGAGTGGTCTCTGTGCATGACTTCATATTTTGTGGAGACAGTAGGGAAAGTATGCCAGAAGAACAGTAGTTGATCAACTCACAGAGTGGAGAGACTAAACAGGGTCTGATTTACTAGATTAGAATCTGGAATAAAATTCATTCTGATCCATAGGACTGACTCCATCATTATTCTCACATGCATCTTTTTCTTACCAAGATAAACTGAAAGTTAGTAAGAGAGACTCCAAATTGTACAATATCATCAATTCTCTTTAGTTGCTTAACTCCTACCTACTGAGGTTGCTTAACTCCTACCTCTTTAGTTGCTTAACTCCTACTCTTGCATGTTCTTCCTTAAATACCACGTCTTCTAGGAAGCTATACTTGTGTCTCTAGGATTCTCAAGGGCTGTGGTGTTACATAGCATCATATCTAGTTTTTTGTCTTGCCCTTAAATAATTATTAATATATTTATTTAAAAATCTGTTTTTTCTTCCAAACATAAGATTTATGGTGTAGAACCCAATGCCGTAGAGTCCAGCCAAGCAATGAAAACATAACAACCATGTAGTGAAATGGATATATCTCAGTGAATGAATAATTAATACATAAGTCAAGTAAATAATCATCCACTTGGATGGATGTTAGATAGTGAAACTTTTGCCATTTATACCTATATGAGTAATTCAGATGTTAAACATAAATGTATACTTGTAACATATGGGCGATATTTACCAGAAGTCATAAAAGATGCCACAGTTAAACAGCTTTTACCTACGATATTAATTCCATTTATGCTCAGGGAATTAACCATCTAAGCTTACTCAATTCTCTGAAACTTACGTGACTAATCTCATTGAACTCAGTCTGTATCTAAAATACTTGTGTATCTACTTTTTCTGCACATACTTCAGGCCCAGTTCCCTAGTTGCTTCTGGCCCTCTTAAAAATACCAGTTCTCTTTCTCCAACATCTTTGTATTTTGGCCAGCATTGATTGGTTATTCTTCTGGTCTTCTACTCTGAGGACACGGATGGCAGAATCTGAGCTGCTTTTTTTTTTTTTTTTTGGTTTTTCTCCGGTACCAGGAACTGAACTCACGACCTTGCGCTTGCCAGGCAGGTGCTTTGCTGCTGAGCTAAATCCCCAGCCCCTGAGCTGCTTTTGAAGTTTATTTATATGAGTTTGCTCAGCTTCTTAACAGAGAGGGACCTTCTCTCTTTACCTTTTAATGAAAAAAATCGGATGCATTCTTTTAGCTCATCCAGGCAGAGAAGTGTTTTCTTTCCAAATATGCAGAAACTGTATTATTAGTTTGATCAGAGGAAATGATGTGAACTTATGATACAACTCCTTGAGTAGTTCTGGGCTTGAAAATTCAAGGCATATATTTAACCATTATACACTTTTATATGCAAGCAACACTTTTTTTTAACTAATCCTGACCACACCTATTAGTTTGTAGTAACTTTCTTGTGTCTTATCTTTCTACCATCCCATTCCTCTGTTGTTTTAATCCCTTTTCTTTAACTTCAAGGCATTATGAAGAAGTATGTGTCTTCCCATTCATTAATTCATTAACCAACATTGAGCTTAATGTAATATAAGAAGGCGTCATGTTAGAATGTTTCTGGCAATACAGACATGCACAACTGAAGAGCCCTTTCATATTATTCACCCATATCTCAAATTTTCACAGAAAAATAATTAGAACCAAACTTACTTAAAAATTTTTATTACTAAAAATTTGTTTGAATCCTCTTATAATGAATTTTCCTTTGGGGGCATTTGGTTATTATTGCTCTGTATAATTAATTTAAACTTTACTTAAGAAACTTGTGAAAGGTATGAGAGCCAGTCAGAGGTCTCTATTTCTTCCCTCTGTTTTACATTTTACATTTCTATATTGTCCATATTTCTTCATCACTTTTCAGTTTTGCTGAAATATTGAAAGCATTTTTTAGTGATCATAGTGAAGTTACTCAAGGAATTTGATAAATCAGAAGAAACAAAATATTTTGAGGTCTGAGGAATTTTGTAGGTGAAGCGTTATGCCATTTTCGTGACCTGAGAATTATTTTTAACTATTGCTTTTTTCTCCCTAAAGTTTCCATATTTTTATGAGATTTTTGTTCCAGGCACATTCATCTGGCAAAAGCAGGTAGTTTTTAAATGTTCAATTTGAAAATGGTGAGCGCAAGGTTGTGAGTTCGGTTCCCGGTACCGGAGAAAAACCAAAAAAAAAATAAAAAAATAAAAAAAATGAAAATGGTGAGCTGCTCTTCAATTTTTGAATAAAGGCATAAAGTTTTGCAATGTAAGAGGGATTATTTGGATTATAATTTATTTTAGGAAGTACATTTCTTATCCAGAATGTTTGAGACCAAAAATATTTTAGATTTTATATTTTTTCAGATTTTGAATATTTGCATATATATAATGAAATATCTTAGGAATGAGAGCCAAGGAAGTTCATTTATGTTTTATATACTTTTTATACACATAGCCTGTTTATATAGTATACCTGTGAATTGCACTCTATCACATGAAGTGAAGTATGGATTTTTCTACTTCTCGGTGTTCAAAATGTTTTGAATTTTGCAGCTTTTTGAATTAGGTTCCCCTCTGCCATGTTTATAAGATTTGACTTCATATATAGCCAGGTCTGAGGACAGCTCATAGTAAACTTATTTATTTAAGCAGGTTTTCTTATAATTTTAAAAATTGAAAAAATGGCAAAACAACAATGAAGACAAAATCAAAACAACACAAAAACGACAAAAATGACACATGACCTCAAAACAAAATTATAGAAATTTACAATGGTTGCTACATTACGTGTTATCTTCATCCAAGTTGCTCAGACTTATTAAAGTGGGATTGTTACGATGTTTTAGAAATTGAGGTTCAGGTAGATACTTTTTTTTCCTTTTTCTTTGGAGCCTCACAAGTGCTAGGTTGACTACACAATCACTGAGATACACCCTCAGTGTATATACTGAATACCTGTATTTTAAAAACTTGAGTATTTTTCTTCTTCTTTAATGTCTTTGTGTATTAATTATGAGTTAGAGGAACATCTGACTAAAACTATTACCATATGTTCCAGTGAGGTTCTTAATGTCATTTACTAAAGGACAAAAGATCATCAAGAGTTATGCGCAGGTAGTGACAAGTGTTAGTATATAGTTTCTTACATTCTTTCTCATTTACTTTTTGGCTTTCTGTGTTTGTTTGTTTGTTTGTTTTTTTGTTGTTCTCCGGTACCAGGAACCGAACTCACGACCTTGCACTTGCCAGGCAGGCGCTTTGCCGCTGAGCTAAATCCCCAGCCCTGGCTTTCTGTGTTTGCATCTGTGAAATTCTTAGATGTTTTCAACTTAAGGTTAGTTATGCAAAATAGAAATAAAGTAGAAAGAGAAAAGCTGAGAGACAAAAAGAGAAGGAAAAAAATATAGTCAACCCTCTCCTATTTACCCTGTGTTCCTTACAGGGTACCTTACACAGGAGTCCCTGGTTCAGGCTCTTTTGCATAGTTAATGGGTTTTTTTTTTTAATAGTGGGAATGAGAGCCTGTGGATGACTTATGACAGTGTCATGGAACTGGAATTGAAGTTTCTTTTTAAAAAAAAATCTGGAAAATATTTTTTGTCATTTCACTATGTAAAAGTAATGGCTTTCACTTATTTGTACTTAGATTCAGAATTTGTTTTTAACATTGCTTTCCCATTCTTGCTTTATCTCCATTAAACAAGTGTCTGGAAACTTACTGATTTTTCTTTTCAACCTTGGAGGCTGAATTTCTGTGTATTTCTTTCTTACAGTTTTTAAAAGAAAATATGTGTATTTTAAACATTTTAATTTTTAGTTATTGTATGCTTCAGCAGAGAATTTGGAACATTTGCCAACCCATTTGCCTGCTGCTTGGCTTCTTGTCCTTACGTTGGCATTTGCTGACGTGAAATAACAAAATGAAAAGCTTTTTTTAACAGTATTTTCTATGAAGTCACACTTTTAAAAGAATTTTTGTCTCTGGCAGTGTAAAACTTGGCACCTAGCAAACAGGAGGAACTTAACTCAGATATATTAAAACATTTTCATTTTCTCTGGAACCTCCTGGACTCTTCTTTCATAGTATTTCTCCCAATATCTTCAGCCTAGTTTGTTAATTTTTATTTTACCTACTTGAAACTTGTCCTTAAAAGTTTTGTGAACAATAATCATCAGGTTCTTTGGTTTCTATGGATATAGAAGAGTTTGGTTTGGGTTTGGTTTTTTGGTTTTGGTTTGGTGTTTTTTATTTATGTGTTCTGAGATGGTTGTCTAGGAAGTATTGTAAATGTCTGGGGGGAATTTTTTTTGGGAAATTTTATCCAACTGCTATTCTTGTTTGACAGCTGTTTCTTCACTTCTAGATTTATTATTAATTCAAAAAGTTGTAAGTCCATATGTGAGCAGCTGTTCCTTGTTTTTGTAAGGGCAAAATAAGAAAGGATCCAACTATTATTGAAATTGGTTTAGATTAGAGTATAAGGATAATTTTCTGGCAGTTGTATTTTGTAACTTTTAAAAAACATTTGGAGCTTAAAAACCATTTAAGATACCAATTTTTGAACCTTGAGAGATGTTGAAGATGAAAATAATGTCTGAAGTTGGTGTGATCAACTGACTCGTTTTAGAATTCCTGTCCTAGTTCCAAGAATTTATGATTTCATGGTACTCTTTATTCTTGCATAGACTTAACTTTTCCCATGATTTTTTCTATGCCTTAAGACTATTCTGTGCAATTAGGTGTTGCATGGCTCTTTAAGCTAACTTATACTCATTTTTGAATTCTTTTCTTAGCCTTTAGATTAAGAAATGTAACTAGTAACAACAACAAGAAAAAGATGGCAGTTAAGTATTGCTGCTGAAATTATAAATGCAGTGTCTTTTATATTTTATTAGTTCTTCAAAATATAACTGTAACCATCACTCAGATATTTAAATAAAATACTACCTAGTGTTTATTAAACATTTGCCAAAGTGCAATTAATAGATGCTATACTGTTTAATTCTCATAATGTTGGTGGAATGTTTGATTTAGTTCTCCCAGCAACACTGCAGTCCTTGTCAAGGTCTTTTTTTGAGCAAGCCTTTGAACTCCCTGTCTGAGTGAAGTTCATGGGTCATGCTCTCTTCTTTCCTTGGTCACAGCTTCTAAGATGTCAGTTACTTTTCTTGAGTTTATTTACAAACACACACACCCACCAGTAATTCACCCAGAGTAATTCAGTGGAAAGGTTTTCCCTTGTGTTGCAGTACTGGGCCTTGAACCTAGCACCTCTTGCACGCTATACAAGTGCTCAGCCGCTGAGCTACATCCTCAGACCTTATTTTCATTTTGATAATTTTTTTTTTCTTTTTTGATTTTTTTCCGGTACTGGGAATCAAACTCATGACGTCGCGCTTGCCCGGCAAGCACTGTGCCACTGAGCTAAATCCCCAGCCCCCTTATTTTCATTTTGAGATAGCATCTCCCTAAGTTGCCAAAGCTGGCTTCAGACTTGGGATCCTCTTGCCTCAGCCTCCCAAGTAGCTGGGATTATCAGCATGCGCCCATGGTTGGCAGACTCACACTCACTCTCCCTGCCTCTCTCTCTCTCCCCCTCCCATTCTGTCTCTATCTATCTATATATAATCTATATCTATGTCTGTATCTATATGTATATAATGACAACCCCAGAGTCTTTACCTAGAAGCCAGAATATTATGTTTATAATTTACTGTTTTTGTCTGATATAACTATAGTGTTGTGTGTTTACTTACATTAAATCTTCCTTGTTCCTCTTTTTTATTCCTAACTCCCCTTCTCCTATCCTTAATAACAGCTGTTTTACCAGCACATGGACCTTTTTCACTGTACTTGATTAATAAAGTTCATTTGCATTTTGGAGAACTTCCTTAATGACCCTTTCAGTGTGTGTCTCTCATGGAGAGATGATCCTCAACATTTTTCTCTTTGAGCATTCTTTCACCATATTTCCTTCTTTCTTCAAAATAAATCAGATCACTTAATTTATTTTAATATTCTCTTCTGGGACATACCCGCAGTAGAAAATTCTGATGTGGTCAAGAGTGCAGAACAGAACAGAGAGGGATCTTTGTAATAATGAAGAACATGTAGAAGCTAATCTGTTCTGGCAACTCTGCCCTGGATGTTTCTAACTTGAGAGAAGGAACTTCTTCCACCAATTAATAAAAAATGCGGACGTGTAACAGTATCCTGTACTTATAAAATTGAGTTGTAAATCCTTTTTTGTTACCACTGTAACTAAGGTGGTTAGTGTTTTTGTAGCAGCATCTCAGAAGTTGCATGTTTTATCTTTTCCATACTCACTGATAGTCATATAAATTCAATTTCATGTGTGATAAAAGACTTAGTTTAAGTGGAAATATCAAAAGTTTGTGTGGATCTCAATTTGCCCATAAGGAGCAGTTCTGTTCCAGTACAAACGTAATACATTAGACTAGATAAAATACATTGGAAACGATAGTTAAATTGCTTTTTGTGTAAAGGTTGAACTTAAGTTCTAAATTTTTTGATGTAGTTTGAGATCTGGCATTATATTCTAGCTTGGTACTTTATTTATTTATTTTTTTTAAGCTTGTTACTTTAGATTGGCAGTCACTGAAATGGAATTTGACATTTGTGTGCATCCTATAGGTATCCTGTGTGACTGTTGGTTATTTAGTCAATAGCATTAAATTCATTTCTGTATTTTGAAGCTCATGAGAAGTTTTTTTAACTTTGTACTGAACTTATAAAATATGAGTCACTTACTGTTTTTTCTTTTTTGGGGGGTAGTGGGTACCAGGAATCAAACCAACCTCACGCTTGCCCAGGCAGGTGCTGCACTGCTGAGCTATATCCCTGGCCCCAGGAGTAATATACTTAATGTGTGCAAATTTAAGTGTTTTAAGAAATACTGTATTATTTTTTAAAAAAGGTTATAATTATGGGGAAATATATGTTATAGCATGGGGTCACATAATTGAAAAGAAATTAAGGATAGAGAATGTGTCACCTGGCTCAAGATAATCTTTTTATTTGCTTTTAGATTGATTTTTCATCATATGTTGCAAGTTTTTTCTACTGTAGTGAAATCCCAGTTACTGTCTTATGAATCCATATTTAGCTTCCAAACATGTTCTTTTTGTTTTTAATATAACTTTTTATTTAGTTGTCCAAGTCTGTATCTTTAATGTTTTCTTTAATTTATTTTTATTTTTAACCCTCCCTTCAAATCTTATCAACACTTACTGATTTACCTACAGTTGTTACATTAATACAGATGGTCACCATCTCTTATCAAAATTATTGTAGAAGCCTTCTAACTAGTCTTGCTGTTTTCATTCTTGCCCCTGATTCTATTTCAGTTGCCATTCTACCTTGTTACTGCAGTGGTCTTCCAGAAGTGCAAATTTTGTCATGTAATTTCCTTAATTAAGTAGCTTAATTACTCCTTTGGACTCAGGAGGAAAAGTCTAAATTTCATTATCCCTATGGTCAGATTGTTGCATATGTTGCTAACCACCTTTGTCTCTCCCTTCTCTGGGTCTCTAAATTTTAGCAATTCTGAAATACTTTGTTTTCCTAATGTATAATGCTTACCCTCACTCTTTACCATTACCTTATGGCACTTACTATCACTTTAATCTTTGTTCATCAGCTCCAATCTGAGATCATTTAAAGAAAATCTTCTTTTACCATCTGTTATAGCTTATATCAAGATGTCCCTCCAGTGCTGCATGTACTCCTAGGCAGAGCTTTGGGCAGGTGACTGGATGAGTGTGTGATACTCATCACTGGATTAGCCCACTGCTGGTTGTGATGTTGAGAGAAGCCTGGTGAGGAGGATCACTGTGGGTGTGACCTGGAAGTGTATATCCCTCCTACTCTCTTAATCCCTCTCTGCTTCCTGACTGCCATGCCATGAACAGTTTCTCCTCTGCCCTGTCTCCCTGCTTTGGAGCCAGCAAACTATGGACTGAAACCTCTAGAACCTGAGCTAAAATAAATCCTTCCTCCTTTGCCTGGGGGGTATCGGGTAGCTTGTCCCAGCAAGGAAAAAGTAACTAAGATACTATCTATTTGAATTTAATGACTGCTCTTTTAGCATATCCATGCAATATAGCGATTGCTATTTGTAGAAATATGCCTGTGTATGGAAAAATTTGCATCAGATCATGAACACAACATGGGCAGGAAATAGTGTCTTCTCAGGAACCAGCATGGTATAAAATGGGCTTTAGTCAGCATTTGTTAGATTGATACTTCCTTCTGCAGATGATCCTTGCCTTATTTTTTACTGAGCAACTAGAGTTTCTAACACAACTCTTTCCAACCTTAATCTTTTTATCTTTACCCTTTTACTCCCTTTTCTGTCAAGTGCTTGAGGAGATCCTCCTTTGTAAGTACTCAGTTAAAATACAAAGTGGAAATAAAAATGCAGCAAGAATAGAGGGTTATCAACTATCTTTCAAGAAGTTCAGTGATAAAAGAAGAGGTGCAATACAGCATTAGGTATAAAGAATATCAAAGTAAGATTGTTTTGAAGGATAAGGAGAAATAATATTTGTAGTCTGAGGGAAGAATTGAATGAAGAGTGCAATTAAGATGGGAACACAGACAGAATCACTGAGTCAAAAGTACAGAGTATCAGAGAAGAGATAAGTTACAGAATTGATTCTCTATTCCACTGGTTCTTATAGCATTTAGGAAAATGGAGCAGTTTCTTAACATTCAGTTTTCTGGTGAGAGTATATTAATTTCTCCTCAACAAAATGACAATTCCTGATTTAGTTGATACTCACTCTTTCCTTCTATCTGTTCCAAAAGATCATCTCCTATAATGTAGTCTTTTTTCTTCAGTGATTGTCAAAATGCATGTTTTATGGAGGTACTTCAGTAGTTCAATATCTGTAAAATTTTGTGTCAAGACTAATTAAGAACCAAATATCTTGAGATATATTGAATACAAAATTTTATCATATGTGAGAATATCAGTTTGTACTGTCAGGTTTATTTCATACAAACCTGAAGAAGGAAATCTTGCTTAATTGTTTAAGAGTATAATTAAATTAAAAATCATTAAGAATGTTGTAATTTTGTTTTTTTTGCCTTTTTTGAGACAGGGTCTCACCATGCAGTTCAGGCTGGCTTTGAGCTCATTTGGTAGCCCAGGCTGGTCTCGAACTCACAATGATCCTCCTGCCTCAGCCTCTCAAGTGCTGGGATTATAGGCGTGCGCCACCATGCCTGGCTTATAATTTTGTATTAAATTTTAATAAGAATGTTTTATCTGAATTTGTATACTTACCTAAGTTTGCATAAGCAAGTATTCTACACTGCTACAATACTTACTGTGTAACTCACATGCTACAAGGCATGTAAAGCTCATGGAACATGTTCAAGAGAGTTTATTCTTCTTTATGTATAATAATTATGTAAAAAAAGGTGAGTAGATACCATATAGTATAAGGATACTTTACAGTTTTAGTTTTTGGAAATTTAACAAATTGTTTCACTTTTACATTTGTGATAGTTAATAACTCTGCTTTTATCTGATACATATATATGTCTATGCACATACATATATGTACACATACACCTTTTATATGGGTTTATATGATTATGGATGTATATGTATGTTTATGTGTGTGTGTATAGTCTTAGCATGGCATATACTGAAAAATACTGATCTGATCAACCATTGTATTTGGTAACTTTGTTGCTGGTAATTGTTATCAAATCTACTGTTTCTCCTCATTTTTCTCTGTTTAGTTTTGATTACCCTTCTTAATGCTCTCTTCTCAGAATGTTTTTTACTTTGGTTTGTTGTCCTGTTTTTGTTTTTATTGTCTTGTGAGGCTAGGGATTGAACACAGGGCATGGTAGACAAGTTCTCTACCACTAAGTCATACCCTGAGCCCCCATATGTTTATCAGAGGTATGTTAAAGTATTTAGAGAAGTAACTTTTTATTTGCAGCTTAACTTTACATAGGTTCAGCAGAAAATTTAAAAATTGATTAAGTATGGGTAGTGATGTGTTCATTGAGTGTGTATGTGTGTAGGGAGAAAGTGACAGCAATCACTAAAGCAAGTGTGGCAAATATGAAAAATTGGCAAAATTTTGGCAAAAAAATTTTTGGCAAAAGAAATGTAGATATTTATTGTATTGACTTTTCAACTTTTGTGTATGTTTGAAAATTTTCAAAGTAAAATTTAAAAAGACGGTGCAAAGACCAAGAAAACCATCAGAGTATGACAGTTCTGCTGCACTGGTACCAAAAGCAGGCCCAGTTTTACCAAAAATAATTACCTTCTGTGGCAAACAGTTAACAGTGATCCTGTCAGTGTAACGAGGTGTTTTGGAGCCTTGAACTTATGCACACGGATCTCCTGTTTCATTTTGCCTTCATTAACTTTGAAATCAGAAATCTGTTTAAAAAAAAAAAGGGAAAAAAGAAAGGCGAAGTGTCTTGGTTACTTTTCTCTGGTTTCTGGGACAAAATACCTGATGCCCAAAATTAAGGAAGGAAAGGTTTATTTCGCTTACAGTTTGCAGAGGTTTCAGTCCATACTTGGCAGATTACAAGGCAGACTGGCACATGGCAGAGAGCTACAGCTCAGGGTGGCAGAACTCAGCAAAGCAACAAGCACACACACAAGGGAGGAAATGGCCAGAAGCAACCTCTTTCTCTCCTTTACATATGCAAACTATCCACCCCAGGGCGGGTGGAGCTCTCACACCCATAATCAATCAAACTCTAAAAGCCTGCCTCATGGCCGCATGAGGCTTTGGGGGGACACCCAGACACAAACCATAACACGAAGTGAAACCCACAGCTGATGACATTGCAGAGAAACATAAACTTACTGCTTGTGCCATCAAAATAGAGAAAATGTTTGGGACAGCAAACTGGCATTATTATATCAAGAGACCTAAAATGATTTATACCATTAATTCATTAATTCATTCATTTATTCTTTTGAGACAGAGTCTCACTGTGCAGTTCAGACTGACCTTGTGCTCACTTTGTAGCCCAGGTTGGTCTCAAGCTTGTAATGATCCTCCTGCCTCAGCCTCTCAAGTGCTGGGATTACAGGCACGTGCCAGGCTTCTTTATACCTTTTAGTCTAATAATTTTTCTTGTCAAATAGATCCTAAAGAAGCAGGATTATGGTTCATTATGTATTATTTTCCTGGATTTCTGGGTAGGAAAGAAGAACAGCAAAATTATCCCACAAGTCAGTGGAAATCTATTTTGAAAACCATAATCTTTTCCTAATGTTAATAAATAGTGCCTTTTTCTACTCCTTTGGAGTTGTAAGTTGCCTGCTTCTAACATTTTTTCCTTTGTGTTGTCATCTTCCTTGTTAAGTGTAGGTGATACCCACCTGTCTGCCTTTGACCAACATCCCTCTTCTCCTGGTTGATAATTTTCATTGAATGCTTGGTTTCTACCATTGTTTGTATGTGGTTATTGCTGAAATCTAAAATTCAATTCACACTGTTTCTAGAGTTTCATTTGTGTTGTTCACTTTTAACCTTTTGAGTATAATGTTTCACATTCTAACTGTATGCACAAAAACTGATTTATTTTCCCTCATAAAGATATCCTTCTGTGGTCCATAGTTTCTCCATCATTTTATCTGGAAACCTTTAGCTTTTAAGTTTTTTCTCTTTTTTTATTGTACCTTCAAAACCTTGCAGCAATTTAGAGTGTGTTTCCTCAAGTGTATGATTACCATAGTCTTATTTTTTTTTTTTAAAGAATATTTGTAATAGGTCATGAATTGAACTCTCTGCTCTCTCTTCTCTCAAATGAATCTTGTCAGACAATTCCTGAAGCACAGATCAGACTATGCTTTCTAGATTAAAAACCTTTAGAGACTAATTATATACAGATATTCCTCACTTAATGACCTATCTGTTTAGTGACTGTTTGGACTTACAGCCGAGGTACTGTTCAGACTTATATCCTGTCTCTCTTTTTGGTAAGTTCAGTACATCTTGTGTATAGAGC
Source organism: Chinchilla lanigera (assembly GCF_000276665.1). NCBI lineage: Eukaryota > Metazoa > Chordata > Mammalia > Rodentia > Chinchillidae > Chinchilla > Chinchilla lanigera. Next base: position 17,742,758 of record NW_004955428.1, on the reverse strand, counting down.
CTGTGGATTTTTTTATATAGTACACTTTGCTTATATAGTACTATAACTTGCTGATTATATTATATAGTACAGTACTGCAGTTTTATATTCTGTTGTACATTGTAGTACTGTATGTGAAAGTTGTGCAAATAAAAGCAAAGTTGTCAAGTTGGAGTTTCCTTTGGCTACTTCTTTGTTCTGAGTATTATAATGTACATACTGTATATGTTTCTTCATTTAGCAACCAACTCAGTTAATGACTTAGTCATAAGACTAGAACATAGTCTTAAAGGAGGAATGCCTATACAAAGAATATCTTAAACTACTTTGTCTAGTCTTCTGGGTCCTCTACTACGTAGCTTCAACCTTATTTCCTTCCTTCAAGTTGTTTTTCTCCTCTGTTTACACTTCCCTTTTTCTGAGTCATTGGGGCCTTTACCTGAGTAAGATTCTTTCTTACCTCATCTATCCTTCAAGAGCTGGCTTCAAATTGCCTTATAGCTGAAAGTAATATTTTCTTCCTGGGAACTCCCAGAGGCCTTTTCAGTTTTGTTATTGTACTTAGTATCCTTTCCACTGTGCTGTGGTTATTTACGTGTATGTTACTGGTGGTTACTACATTAGTTAAATTCTTTAAGATCAATTTATATCTCATTTTCCTATTTTCTGTGTATGTTACCTGGTACAGAGGTTATTTCTTAGACATTTATAAGTAAAAATTACATGGAAATAACTATTTTGCTTTGAAGGTATTTCTTAGTTGAGAAAAGAACAAAATTTTAAAGATACTTATATTCCAGAAACAAAAAAATCAGACATTTCACAGGATTTACACAAATACACTTTGAAGTAATTTTGTTAGAAAAGTATAAATTTTGTAAAATACATAGATGAGATCTTGGATCACCAATCAAACCTAACTTTTAAAGCTATCTAGAAGATAGACTTAACAGTATGTTCATTTAAGTAGTATTTATATAAGACAAACAAATTTTTTTTTCAGTATTTTTACAATGTGCAGCTCACAGTTTATGTACTCCTCATTTACTTCTTGATAACTTAAGGGTTTTTTTGGGTCTTGATTCTTAAATGTTTCTTACAAAGTTCCTTTTTGCACTTTTGCTGATGATGTTTTATTTTTCTTCGTTTTCTGTTTGTGCTTATAAAAATTGCATTTTGGAAATGTTTTGCAGGTGTCTTGGTCAGATATAGGCGGACTGGAGAATATCAAACTGAAATTGAAACAGGCTGTGGAATGGCCCTTGAAACATCCAGAGTCTTTCATCCGAATGGATATTCAGCCACCTAAAGGAGTTCTGCTCTATGGACCACCTGGATGCTCTAAAACAATGATAGCAAAGGCCTTGGCTAATGAGAGTGGACTGAATTTTCTGTCTATAAAGGTAGGGTGTTAGCTTTTTAATGACTACTCTCTGTTTTTCTTTCCTTAGGAACAGTTGACTCCATTCATTTATTCATTCATTCATAGTGCTTAGGATTGAACCCTGGGAATGCTGAGCTAAATTCTCAGTTAAACCTTCCTCCTATTTTAAATTTTTGTATATTTTTTGAGGCAGGGTTTGTAGGTTTCCCAGGCTGACCTCAGACTTGTGATCTTCCTGCCTCAGCCTCTTGAGTAACTGAGACTATAGGCATGTGCCGCTGTGCCTTGCAAGAACCGTTGATTTTTATTTTTTAATGTGAAGTAGATGACAGTAGAGGTTTTTTTGTTTTGTTTTTTTTTTCTGGTACCGGGAATCAAACTCATGACCTTGCGCTTGCCAGGCAGGCTCTGTGCCGCTGAGCTAAATCCCTAGCCCGACAGCAGAGTTTGAAGATGTGAGAGATGAGAAATAATTAGTGCATGTGGTCACTAAACCATAGTGGACTATTTTTTTAAAGTTTCTTAATTCTGGGAAAGCTCCCTAATACTTATTTTTTTTATGAGATAAACTATCAGGCTTGCTGTATTGTAAACCAACCCAACACAGGCATAACAGACCTGGAGAAGGAGTCTTAGAATAACAGTCCTTTGTTGAGGGTCATCAGGGAGAATGCTGATAGTATCTTCAGCTTTGCCACATAACAGGCACAGCATGGTATACTCCTGAAATTCGTTCATGATACTGAATGTATACTCATGCCAGGCCACTACATGATGACAGTTCTTACACAGATGATCATAGGTCACTATTTCTTCTCCATCCTCCTCTTTTAGGGATTTGTTTGTGATCAGCATAAAATCCTGCTTATTGCATACTGCATAGCCTGTAAAGTTCAGTGAGAATGGTCCATTCTCCAGACAGGTGTTACACCGGTTGGGATACTCCTTCTCCACACAGTCCCCACACATCGCGATGTGGCTGACCAGGAACGACCTCTAGCGCATTCGAGAAGCAACGTTTTCATAATGTTAATTACCTTTAATCCCTAAGATAAAGAATTATTATTGAAGACTAAACATTTCTTCCTCTTAAGTTTGTGGAAGAACCGTGGCACTTCTACTGTGCATTTATTTTTCTAAAAAAGATATCTATATCATATATAAGATATCTCATATATATATTTTTTTCAACTTCACTTATGGCATGTGTATATATGTGTATTTTGTGCAGATTGAAGAACCTGACATATGCTTAGATTGTCATCTGGGACAGTTATATTAAAACATTTTCCAGTTGAAATTTCCTTTTTTCTGTTTTGCTTTTGTCTGGTGTGCTACAATAGATAAATTGCCTTTGAATAGGTGGACCGCTTTATTTTTTTGAACTGTCAGTGATTCTGGAAGAAGGCAACAAGTCCTTTCTTAGCAGTTTTGATGAGGAAAGGAATATAATGAGTTTAGTATTATCCCTGACTTTGTGAAAAATTTTCTCCTGTATACTTGCGTCAGAGCTATACAGAAATTTGCCATTTTTATGAAAAGTTGTAATTTATTCAAAACAGTGCACAGTTCAAAGTTATTACTGTTATTTATCTGATCTAATATTCTTTTGTCAAAAGTACAAGATAGTCTGAACTTTTAAAGTTCCAAGGTTATTTTTTAGGCTCCTGATTTTAAGTTATGTAAATCACAGAGCTTCCATGTTGCAGAGACTACATGAAAAATTATGTAGTTACCTCTTTTACATCCAGAATGCTTTAAGATTAGTTTCTAGGATTTCATACAAGGATATTGAGGTTAAGTGACTTTTTTAAGGCTAAAGTGGTGGTGATGGGACTGAAATTTGGCTCTTAACCACTATACTATATACCCTTACATTTTTCTCATTAATTTTATATATTTAAAAGAAATCTAGTATCCTAGAAATCCTAGTATCTGTTTTTTATTAATTGTACCAAGTTACTGGGGAGAAGGTAGTTTAGTGGAAAGATATTTCTAGTAGCCAGTTTGAATGATAAAATTTTGTTTTTCTAGACAAACTGAAAAAATAGCATGACTTTGGTAGAAATTGAGTTCATAAGAAGGAGTAATAATCACTGCCGAAGAAATAGGAAACTAATGGATGAAATATAACTGCCTAGGAAAAGACTGATAGTTGAATAATGTGGTACTTGTAATGTCTCTAGAAGTGTATAATTTGTGCCTTTGAGGTTGTCACAGTAAAAAGAGCCCTGAGATAGGATTGTATAACTTTGTTTTGCTTCTTAACACTAGCCGCTTTTCATCTTAAACAAGTTCTCTATGTCTGTTATTTTATATGTAGTAGGATATAAAATACCTGACCAGTACTCTTCAAAACTGTCAAGGTTATCAAAACAAAGGAAAGTGAGAAATTGTTGCAGCCAAACAGAACCCAACTAAATGTAGTGTTGAGATATCTTAGATAAGATCCTGTAGCAAGAACAAAAAAAGACATTAGGTAAAACTGAAGAAATTTGAATAAACTATGGACTTTAGTTAAAAGTAATGTATCAATCTTCGTTCATTATTTATAACAGTGTACCTTTCTTATGTTAATAATAGGGGAAACTCAATATATAGGGTGGGTGGGGGTTGTAATGTCTACTCAGTTCTTCTGTAAATCTTATAAAACCTTCATTATATAAAGATTGGAGGTCAGTGTTATAGATCCAGGCATCTACATGTAGACATTTGGTAACTTCAGTTAAACAGGTCAACTCAAGGGTTCTGAACTGCAGTATGAGTGGATTACAAAGAAGAGATCATGGGAGGCATGTGTGAATTCCAGAGCTTTAGAGAAAGAACTGTCCTTCTTATTTGTCTGTCCATAATGATTGTACAGTTACTGAGATGTGCCTTGAGAAGAACTTGGACGTGAGTTAGGGGCTTCCCTGAGTGTGCCTGTAGTTCTCAGTTGAAGTCTATAAAGGTGCATGTTAGTTCTGGCCTCAAACCAAGACCCCGGCACTATAAACTCTTTCTATTAATGCTTTGGCTCCTTTTTTTTTTTTCACCTTGGATGTAGCTTCTAATTTGGAGTCTTGCCAGGAATTATGTCCAGTTTCAGGCCTTTTGTGGGTCCTAACTCTGTACTTTCCTTTGGTAGATTTATTACTAGTCAGAAATCTTTTGAGTTTCTGTTTAATTTTCTTTAGTTTGTTGTTTTAATTTTGAAAATTCTCTTAGCTTTTCCAACTGGTATTGTCTTACGTATCTCATATGATTTTAAATTGCCAGTTATTAGCATCAGTGATAAATAAAAATATATACTTGTATCAGTATTTGAATGGCTATTAAGAAATAACTAATAGTTTTGAGACAGGTGGAATAGTTAATGAGCCGTTGTCAGTTTCACAAAATTACTTAGAAGTTAGCTTGAACTTACGTAAATTTGGCATTATTTGTACAATGTATACACTGGCATGTTGAAGATGGCACAGCATATATTTAGACTGCACATGACAATAAGTGATTCTCTTTTTTGACAGAGGCTTATAGCAGTATCAGTAGGTAAACTAATATATAAAAAGAGTTGATGTGAAAATATTTCATACATTTAGCTAAAAGCAAAAAGCAATGATAAAAACTGTAACAACAAAATCTTTGTCATTTGGAATCTAAGAAGACTTAGAGAACAGTACTTTTAGACTTAAAAGAAATCTGAAAAAGAGCAACAAATTGTATTGTTTTATTTTTTATTTATAGATTAGCTGATGGAGAGAAACTGGCTATTTTTTATCTTAACTTCTCATTTAATGAAAAGTACATTTGGAATAAATATTACAATTACATGTCTATTACACTTTAAAGCTGTAAATGTTTTATCACTAGAACTCAGAAATTGTGCCAAACTTTGTACATGACAAACAAGCATAGTACATTAGAAGTGGTGAGACATATGGCTAAATTAATTAATATAATGAAATGTATAACGTGTAGAATTTTCAGGGGTTTTTTTCTTTATGCTTGTGGTACTCCAGATTGAACGCAGGGCGTTTACACAGAGCTACGTTCCCAGCCACCACCCCACTTTTTTTCTTTGAGACAGGGTCTTGCTAATTTCCTAGTCTAGGCTTGAATTTGTGATCTTTCTGTCTGACTCTCCCAGAGTGCTGGCATCACATGTGTGAACCACCATACCTGGCTTTAGAATTTACAATTCTTGATTTTTGTTTGTATGTGAGAAGGGAAAGAAATGGAGAAGTGTACAAGGTGATTAAAATTTTTCTTTCATTGATTGGAAGATGGAAAAATCATAATTTTGGAAGGAGAAGGTGGTTATAGGTGAAGGAAAAGATACAGAATTGTGATTTAGCCGTATCTGTGGGACAAAGTGGTAGATATGGCTGAAAGGCAGTTGCATTAATAGGTTTGTAAGTCAAGAGAGTGCCATTTCTAGAACGAAAGCATGGAAATTGAGAACTGGTGTTTGAGATTCTACAGAGGTCAGTAAAGGAGACTGAGATCAATGAGAGTAGTCCGTAATAATAGGCAGGGTTTTCATAAGCATATGTATGTATATACTTGTACACTTCACAGCTTGCTTAACTACAACTTCCTGCAGTGGAAGTCCTGAAGAAATGTCATTTTTTCTAAATAAATTGTGAGGGAGTTCTGTACTATACTTTCTGAGAGTAACAGCTTGAATTCTCTTTTTTACCAACTTCACTCGCTTGTTAAGGCTTTTTTACTTGCTGTAGCGTTTTTTGACTTGTGTTTGAGCCCTATTTCAAATTCATTGAAGTATTTTCCCAGAACGGCCCTACTGTATGTGTTGATGCTGTAGTTTTTATTAATTTTCAGGACCTTTTGCTCACATTACACACACACACACACACACACACACACATAATTGTAATTCATGTGACTAGGTTTTTATGAGCATATTCTATAACATTTAATCACAATTAACACTTAGGTTAATTTGCCTTCCCTAGAGATTTTAGAACTTCTAAAAACTTGATTTGAATTGTAATAGCCCACATTACCAGGCCTGGTGTCAGATACATTTAAAAAAAAAAAAACCCTTAGGAAGACTGGGGAACAAAAGCCAGTAATGATTACAGCAGGAAAATTTTAAGAGCATGAGGTGTAAATATTGTATACTTGAATTTGTGACTGATATGGTATAAAACCCAGATTAATCAAAGAGCTGGACAAATATTTTCACTGTGTTTATGATATTTTTATTGTTTTATAACTTGAACACTGGAAATCTTGGCTGTAGTGATAACATTATGCCTAAATAAGCCAATTTATGATACTTAATTCTAGAAGTTTTTCTTGCTCATTTTTATCAGCAAAATGCAGTCTGTTTAGGACGCAACATGTGGCAAGGACTAACATACTGTAGTTATTTGATTAGTAAAATTGGAAAAGAAATCTAGTCCTGTCACTTTACCTATTCTAGGGATTTGGGTATTATTTTTAAAGAGTTAAATAACATAAGAGTCTTGTGGGATTAATAGGTCATATTATACTTCATCTAAACCATATGATCAGATATAAATGGACTTTTTGTTTCTCAGTATTAATAAAGTTCTTATTTTGAAAGTAACCTATGTAATTATCTACTTAGATGGCATCTTTGCCACTTCATCTGCTCACCATTAGTACCTTTGATTTAAAATTGCTCCCTCCCCTTCCCTTTTCTCCCCTCCCCTCCCCACCCCTTCCCTCCCTCCCTCTTATCTTCTATTTGTTTTCTTTTGTACTTGGAATTGAACCCAGGCATGCTGTACCACTGAACTACATCCCCAGTCTTTTATTTTTTATTTTTTTTGTTTTTTTTGGTTTTTCTCCGGTACCGGGAACCGAACTCACGACCTTGCGCATGCCAGGCGGGCGCTTTTGCCGCTGAGCTAAATCCCCAGCCCCTTTTATTTTATTTTTTGATACAGGGTCTCAACAAGTTCCACAGGCGGGCTTTGAACTTGCCATCTTCCTGCTTTATCCTCCAGAGTAGCTAAGGACTATAAGCATGTACCATTCTGCACAGCTATGTCATATAATCTTAAGGGGATAGTTCCTTTTTATTTTTTATTTTAAAGAGTAAAAGAAGGGTAACGTAATAATGGGGGGGGGGCTTACCAAATTACAGACAAAG